>NC_133753.1:2642064-2944564 GCF_036562045.2 Rhinolophus sinicus | reverse complement strand
CTGAACTTAGATTATTTTTACAACTTTAAAAAATTATGTATGCTACGTTGATTTAGTAAAATCGTAAGTGGCTGGAAAGAGTAATTTTGCTGGCTTTGCCTTGGTCCAACCGTGTTATGAAAGTGCGGTGGACAGGTGACCCCAGATGGAGCACTGCTTGGTCCCGGGGACGGTGTCATTTCCGGTGAGGAGCGAGCCTGGCGTGTAGGCTCTGCTTCCTCTTACCTCTTTGACCTGACCCCCTTCTCACATTCAGACCCCCATTTATGCACGTATTTGCACACACATTTCTGGACAGGTAACTAGATAGACAAATACAAGTATTTTTTAAGTGCCTCTGAGGAATCAGATGCTTTTTTTCATGCTAACGCCTGTGCCTCCTGGTTTGAGTGCATCTAACAAATGTAAATTGATGTTATTTACTTAGTAATGATAACTAATACATAGCACTTTGTGCTGGCACTCTTCTCATCACTGTACATATTTTAACTCCTTAATCCTTAAACACTGTATATGGGAGAACTATTTTATTGCAGTTGCCCCCCCCACTTCTCTGCAGGAGGTACGTTCCAGGACCCCCAATAGTTGCCTGAATCCACAGATAGTACCGAACCCTCTATCTAGTATGCTTTTTCCTATACATACACAACTATGACAAAGTTTAATTTCTAAATTAGGCACGGTAAGAGATTAACAACAGTAACTGATAATAAAATAGAACAGTTATAACAGTGTACTGTAATAAAAGTTATGTGAATGGGGTCTCTCAAAATCCCTCTGTGCTGTACGGCCAGAGGGGAAGTGCTGCACAGAGGGAGAAGCCGTCCCAGGCGGGCGGAGCGGGGTGGCCTGAGAGTTCCTCATGCCTCGGAACGGCACGCAATTTAAAACTTATGAATTATTTATTTCTGGAATTTTCCAGCTAATATTTTTGGACCATGGTTGACCATGGATAACCGAAGCTATGAAGAGCGAAACTGCGGGTAATGGAGGCTGCTGTGTCTCCATTTTCCCATTTTGTGGGAAGGCGGAACACTTGTCCAAGCTCACAGGGCTAGGAATGGCAGAACCGGGACAAGACCCAGGCATCCTGGCTCCGTGGTCTCTGCTCACAACCACTCTTCAAACTGCAGTGGAGCTTTTCAGCCAGCGCTTTCTCTAAAATGAGTCACTTCACACTTTTGAAATGGTACACTGTTCACTGTTTTTGTTTTCCTGGGCTGGGCCCTGTGTGGAGGGTGGGATTGACGTGGGAGTTCACACAGAAATAATCCAGGTCCTTTAAAAATGTTAAAAAATTGAGTTGTTTTCCAAACTCAGGCAGAAGTGTGTCCTGCCACGAAGGCAGGTGGCCTCCCGGAGTGGGGCAGCCCTGGGCTCGAACACCGCGCCGCTGCCTACCTTGCCCAGCCTGCTCGTGCTCGGGACAGGCCCTGCTGGCCCCCTGCACTTCACCGAGCCCTTCCTCCTCTGGCTCCCTGAGTGTGCCGCACTTTCTCACTGCCTGACGTGCCTGTGTGTGGCTTGAAATCCAAGAACTTGGTGAGAACAGGGCAAGTACTCGGACTTGCTGTGGACCAGAAAGTTTGGGGGTGTTGTGGGGTGTCTCTTCACATTGAAATACAAATCCGGTTGCAGTCGTCTAGGGGAACAGAGCTCAGGTCTCTGCACACCTTGGAGACTGCCTTTTGCTTTGCAGCCACAGGGGCTGCCTTGGGGCCCTGCTGGGACGTGGAGCTGCCGCCGCCGTGGTCCTAACCGAGTCCCAGCCCAGCCGAGCTGCGGGCCTGCCTTTCCTCCTTCCCGCCTCTGCAGCCGTGCTTAGCATTGCGGCCGGTTTCTGCCATCCTTCGCCTGTTTGCGTGCATCCCTGTGGGCCCGAATTGTATTAGTGGGCACTTGGCTCTGCTGCGGGAGGGTGGTCCAGGGGCTGCAGGACCTTTGGAAAGAGCTGAGGGAGCGGCCGTGGCCTTAGTTGTTCAGCACACAGCCCGCTCGAGAGCTTTGAATTATCGAGGCACCTCCCTGCTCCCCACTCAGGCCTCCCTGCTCCGTTCCCCGCTTAGAGAGGGCTCGCCATAGTTGGAGCACACCTGTGAACTTTGCACCAACTAAATGAGTGTCCTGTGGTTCATGCGACGCTTACTGGGTGTTGCAAAGTCTTCTGTAGTTTGTTATAAATAATATAATTTTAAGGTCTGACAACTAGTTGTTACCGAGTGATGTAGAAACAAGAAGACCACAGGTGAGAGGAAAGGAGACTGAGACAGGAGGCTTTGCTTAGGTGACCCTCATGCTTTTCCGCAGTGCACTGGGTTCCGTGCACTTAATAGGGAATAAGACCCGAGCTCCAAGTTTAGTTGCAGTTTGAACTGATTGTATGATTTTAGGCAGTTGACTTCTTTGGTCTTAATTTGCAGCATCTCGAGAATAAATGCGCCTCCTCCCCTTTTCTTAAAGCTCTGCTCCCGCTCTGTTTGTCCAGCTCTGTCTGTCGTCTGACCCCGTGAGTGGAAGACGTCGTTACCTGTATAAGGCAGCTGTGTACAGACATGTACCACAGTTATTCGCACTGGGAAGTGAGCGGCTGCTCATCCACTTCTTTGTGAATAGCTTTATATGTAACTTTTTAAGCTGGGAGTTGCAAGTTTTTAATTATGTATGTTTTATTCCATGAGATAATGAATGAATGACAAGTGCTTAGAATGAAGCAGTTGTTGTTGCCAAGTGGTAACTTTCGGCTTGCGGTTGATTTCTGCCTTCACTGCGGAGCTTCTTACTCACTTCCACGCTGGTTGGCCTGCTAACCTACATTGAAAATGCAGCGCTGTCCCCACTGAGACTTCCAGGACAATGCCATCCCTGGTGAGCCTAATATTTTATTTCAGGCCTCAGGATTTTAACTTTTAAATGCTAAAATATTACTGACTGCAGAAAGACAAAGTCTACTGTGTGACCCTGTTAGCGCTTTCTTCTGGATTGAGTTTTCCTAGGATCTCTAGAGAAACATGGGATTGATGATAAATTCTCAGTGCAATTCTTGTGAGAAAGATGAGAATTCAATTTTAGATTTACTTTAGAGAAAATTGGGAGGTAAACGTGGATTTCCCAAAGACGGCTGTGGGAAAAACTGTCTTTATTTGCCACTGGAGCAGATCAAGAGCACACCGTGACCCTTCTAACACTGTAGTACTTCCTATTTGAAGAGAAACAATAGAACCAGCCATGGCCTCCTTATCTGTCCCCTGAATGGGTGTCTCCTTTAAAGAATTTCCCTGTCCTTTCTCATCCCATTGAGTGACATCATTGGTGCCACAGAAACCTTAGTAACAGACTCCAGCGGTCCTACTTCATGTGAAACTTACGATTTGGCCAGTTCGAAATCTATCATCACCTGTTGGTGATACATCTTCCCACTGGTGCATTTACCTGATGCAACAGTAAGCTTCCTTTTATGGCAAATTTTGCTGTTCACAAGCCACAGATGTTTCTGTGAGCCTGTGCCAGGCCATAACATGCTTTTAAACTTCTAAAATAATTTTGAAATACCTTTAGTAGTTTTTTGGCCTGTGTTTCTTTTTTTCCTTTTTCTATTTAAAAAATTACAAAAATAATAATCATTGACAAAAAGTTAGACATTAAAATAGGCAAAAAATTGCCGCCTAAATACTATTCCCTCTATTAATAACCACTTTTAATGTTTTGATGAATATCTTTTCAAATTGTTTTCTTTGCAAATATATACACATAAGTAAATATATGGCCCAAACAGAATTATACTTTTTTAATTATGGAAAATTTCCCAATTAACACAAAAGTAGAGGGCATGGTATAATGAGCGGCCAAAATACCTGTCACCCAGCGTCGCCGTTGTCCACAGAGGGCTCGTCTCATCTGCTGTCTCACCCTGGCCGCGTTCTTTGAAAGCAAATCCCAAACATCTCTTTTCTTCTGTATTTTTTTCTATAATACACGAACTGTTTTGGGAAAATAAAACCACATTTTCACGTGTAAAAAATTTACATTTGAACACATTCTGTTTTTTGACAGATTCACAAATATTCTTTACAGTTGGTTTCTTGATTTATAAGGATCTCTTTATTAACTGTTTTGCTTTATTCTACAAGGCATTCAAAATAACAGTACACCGTTATTACTAACAATATGATTACAGTATGAGTACAGTTTTAAGATTTCTTTGTATTGTCTTTACAAGCCCATTTTTTATTGTTGCAATTTTCATTTAATAAATAGCGTATCCCATTTTTCTTTGCTGGTAAGTAACTGCCTTCGTTTTTAAATGGCTTCATGATATGTTTACCCATAGCCTTCTTGGAACACAGAACATAATGTTTTGTTACAAACAAAGCTGAGTTGACTGTACATGTGTTTGCTCATTACATTTTTTAAAAGTGTAAGACAGCATACAAACAGGAATGTGTGTAAGTTTAAAGCTGTATTAATTTTTCACAAAGTGAAAATTCCTCAGGTTAAGGGACAGCTTTCCCGGCCCCCCCAGAGCCTCCCCTGTGGCCCCTCTCCCACCCTCCCCACTTCCAGCCTCACAGACTAGCTTTCCTTATTTCTGAACTCCATATAAATAGAATTATTGAGTATATGCTTCTTTCATGCCCGGCTCCTTTTGCTCAAGGTTATTTTTTGAGATTCGTCATGTTTCTTGTCAGTGCCTGCATCCTCTGAGTCGTGCTCAGTGTGGCCCCCGTTTACCGGCCTGCTGGAGGGGCATCTGTGGTGCCAGTCGGGGCTATTACAGATCGTTTACACACTTGAAAAGTATCTTCTAAAGATAGAGTCCTAGGAGTTGACTTTGTGTTTAAAGGAAAAGAGGCTTTTGTTGCTGAAATGTTGCCAAATTGCCCTGCATAAAGGCTGTGCCAGTTTACACTCCCACGGGTCTGCCCATGGTGAGGCCTGCCCTGCCCATTCCTGTGTGTG
Organism: Rhinolophus sinicus; assembly: GCF_036562045.2. Lineage (NCBI taxonomy): Eukaryota > Metazoa > Chordata > Mammalia > Chiroptera > Rhinolophidae > Rhinolophus > Rhinolophus sinicus. The sequence goes on along the minus strand of NC_133753.1, from coordinate 2,939,608 downwards.
CCAGTCTTGCTGGTCCATGTTTTGAAACTGGCTGCTCTTGCGTTATGAGGGCTATACCAGTGCTTGAGACATTTCAGGTGCCTAAAAGGGCTTTTTAAATCTCGGAGGGAAACAAATGCCAAAGATGTTTGAGTGGCTGTTACTGAGATGACCTTGTGCCCTAAAAAATGTTGGGTTCGTTGGGGAGATAAGACGTACATGACAAATGCCCAACAGCCCAAGTGCCAGCTGAGCCGATCCAGTGATGCTGTAAGACTTCAGATGAAGGAGAAATGAGAGCTTTTCCTCGCACTGATTTGAGGCTACTTTCTTCAGCGAGGCTGCCTGGAGCGGAGACTATTTGAATTACAGAGGCCAAAGCCACTATTTTGGCCACCTGCTTTAGTGGCTAATCTCCCTTCGTTGTGTAATTCAAGTCTAATGTTCTGTCTAGCTCTCTTGCTCCCTGTTCGAAAATACAGCAGCGTGCTGCCTCCAGAATGCTGTCATTTGATGTAAAATTCCTGGTACACATCAGTGTCACTGGGAAATTTTGTACGGTACTGAGGCAGTAGTTCATTGTCCCAACTGAAGTTGGGTGATTGATAAAAAGTAGTGGCAGCTTCATGTGATTCCAGGCACGGTCCTCTGAAAGCTGGGCAGGGTACCACCCCCCCTCCTGGGCCTCGGGCTGGAAGAGTGCAGGGTCTGCACACAGCTGGGGATTTAGGGCATGTTTCACCTGGACTGGGAGCGCCTCTCAGACTACTGATGTTACTCAGCAAATTACAAGGGCTCTGTGTGCTGTGCCAAGTGCAGGCTCGAGAGGAGTCTAAGTGCAGGGAATCGATAGCCCCGAAGTTACGCGGCATCTGGGCAGCCTGCTCAGCGGCCTCCAGGTTGCCAGGAAGGCATAGAACCCCCACCCCCACCCCCACCCCCACCCCCTTCAGGGGGAACTTTTAAAAATTTTCTAAAAATTTCACGAGTATCTTTTGCAGAAATGAAAGCATCTTGCCTTTTCTTCCATTTGAGCTGTTGGCATCCCCGTAGGAATAGGAATGCGTATTTCTATGCATAGTTAACAGAAGGACTTAACAAAAATCGGTCATTTGAATATGTCAGCATTTTGATATGATGAGATCTGGTGTTAGTATGTGTGCAAGTCACAGTTACCTGATGTTGACTCACACTTTTTCTTTAATGAAGGAATCGGTATTTCGTTAGCCTAAAGGAAGCACCAGGGCGGCCCAATTGCCGCGTGTCGCGTTGTGTCGCGTTGTGATGGGGATGAACCTGGGCCTGGAGTGCAGCCTCAGAGAAGGAAGAGATGGCGGAGGTGTTGCAGCTTAGCAGCTTCTTAGGTTCCTTTGTAAAAAGTACTCAAGGGAAGAGGAGTAGATTTTACATCGCGAAGGGTTTTACGTGACAGGTGCATTGGGGGAAAATGCGCGTGAAAACAACAGAAGCCTGGGAGTTCGCACACTTGACTGACAGACAGTGCTGGGCCGGGGAGAAGATGCTTCTCCTAACGCAGCCCTGCCCCCCTCCCCCGGGGGACACCCCACCTTGCCCAGAGACTCCCCTGGCTCCTGCAAGAGGTTTTCTTTGCTGAGCAGCAAGCAAATCCACAGACAGTGGCTGTGAAAATTTCACTGAGCACATTTTACGCATTTTGTAACTGCTGTGTTTCCCCTGAAAATAACAACTAGCCGACAGTCAGCTCTAATGTGTTTTTTGGAGCAAAAATTAATGTGAGACCTGGTTTCATTTTCCTATAAGACCGGGTCTCGTATTAATTTTTGCTCCAAAAGACGCATTAGAGCTGGTTGCCCGGCTAGGTCTTATTTTTGGGGAAACACGGTAGCACGGCTTCCCATTGTGGAGTGACATGAAGGTGGCCCCTCACAATTCGCCTGTGCTCTGCGTCACCTGGCTCTTTGTCCTTCCCGTCTCTTTCCCTTCACGGAGTTCCCTGCCTCACTTCTCCTGGCCCTGCTGCTGCCACGCATGTGAGAGGAGCTCTGGAAAGTGCGTGGTGGGTGCTCATTCCAGGGTCAGAGCCATGAGAGAAGCATGGCGACACGTGACAGTTTGTTTTTAGTGAGGAATGGGCCGGGGCGCCCAAGCACGTGTGGGCTGGAGCTAATGTCTGAGAAGGAAAGAGGAAGGGAAGGTGCCCTCTTGTGGAAAATTAGATTGGAAGAAAACTGCCCCAAACTTGGGTTCTGCTGCTGTCTTCAGGAAAGTTAGGGTAGAAAGAAGTATTCCTGTTTTTCCTTGCTTCTGTTTCTTTGTAGGTGTCCGTGAATAATGAGAATTGTTCAAAGCCTGGATGATAAGCCGCGAGCCCTTCTGTGTTCAGAAGGAGAAATACAAGTTTAAAAGAGGGGAACCATCGTCTCTCTAGTGCCTTTTAAGTGCTAGGCATTATGCTTGGGAATTTGGTATGTTACTCCATTTTAATAAAACAGCCCGGTGAGGTAAACGTATTGAGAAGGTAGGTCTGGAATCTGGGCCAGATGGAGCAAGGCTGGAATTCTGATTGTCACCAAGCATAGGACATGGTGTCACACAGTGATGGAATTTTCGAACTAGGTGCTGCCTGAGAGGTTACTTGTCAGCTTCCTGTCAGAGCAGCGTGGCGCAGAGGAAGGGGCACAGGCTGGGATTTAGGCAGCCTGGACTCCACCGCCTGCCCTCCCTGCTGACTCGCACCCCTTATAAGATGGGCGTGGCGCTAGTACTTAGGGCACAGGTGTGTGACCGAATCAGCGCTGCTGCTGCTACGGCCAAGGTGCTTTGTAAACCGGAAAGTGACTTGCAGATACTTGCTAATGGAGGTGGTTTTCTTTCACAGATGGGCACCCACCAACACATCAGTTGTTAGTTAGGATTTTGGTCAGCAAAAGGATTATAATTTGGTTTTATATGTCCCTGGATGTGGTCTCTTCTGGTTCTTAACACTTCTGTTCCCGTAATTGTTTCACGTCTACAATAGATATTTATTTAATGGTGCCTCCCGTGTGCCAGGCCTGTCACAGGTAAGTTTCCATCCTTTTCAAACACTGAAACTGTACAATTGATTGACAGTTTTTTTCCTACTGGGATACGTGATGCCAAACCTAACTGACTTTTTAACGCCCTTGGTGTCTTTGTTTAAATATGCGTTAGACTCTTTTAATACCATAATGCCAGTTACGCAGGTGTTTGGGACGTACCTGTTGGCCTGAAGGAACTGCGGAACATGGACGGCATGTGTGCGTGTCTCACAGGTTAGCCTGGGTTTGTTTCTGCCTCCAGGACAGCTGGCTGGGCTGGACACTAGAGCCTGTGCACTGCCTTACAGCTGATGTCACCCGTGTCACACTGCTGACCTGCGTGGGAAGTGTGGGCAGTGAGCTATTTGAAAATGACTCTTTGGTTTTACTGTCATTAGAGCCAGGTTATTTTCCACTATGTTGGAGAACATTTTGGTTGAATAGTACATTGGACTTCGTTCTCACAGGGACTACATGTCAGCTCTGAGTGGTCAGCCTCGTTTCATTCAGCCTATGACTTAGGGGGCTCTGGCGGTTCCCCAGGGTTCAGCCAGGAGGACCAGCTTGGTGTGGTCCAGCCCCAGACTGGACTCCTCCTTCGCAGGCACTAGAGACCCCCAGCCTGACTGGGTGAAAAGTCTCCCCCAACAAGCACCATGGAGCGGTCCTTGTGACGTGGCTTCCTTTGGATCCCAGGTTTTAAGGTAGGACTCCCGTGGTTCCCTGCTGTCTGAGGAGGTGAGCCTTTGTGGCCCTGGGAAGTCACCCCTTGTTCACTTTGGCTCCTATTTCTGTTGTCTGGGATGCGGTCAAAGGAATGATAGTCGAAAGCACGACACCGGTTCTCTCCTGGTTGGCAGAGGGCACGCTGGAGATGTCTGATGCACGGGCGCTGCTCCGGCCTTTTGCATTAGTCTGTTCAGGCCGCCAGGGACTCAGCAGCCTCCTGGTGGTTTTCAGAAGGAGCTGGACTTCGATGATACACGGAATGCAGTTAGCAGTGGCACGGAGTCATAGGTGACGGCCGGGCGGAAGTGCTCTGTGCTTCCCGGGGGGAAAGGCCGGGTGGGAAGAGCACAGGCAGGCTGAACAAGTGCCTTTGGGGCTAACGTGTGTGAAGGGAGGGGTGATGAGGCCCATATTAGGGAGGCCTGTGGGTGTCCAGCTGGGGAGGCCAGCCCTTGCTATGTTACGCCTGGCAGAGCCCAGGAGGGCTCAGTGGGAGAGTGACCTGCGGCTTCGTGAAGACTCATCTGGCACAGTGCACAGAAGTGGGTGGAGGGAGCCTGGGGCTGAGCCAAGAAGGTGGGGGCTGGGGAAGGACAGGCCCATAAGGGCTCTGCAGCTGTCATTTGGGGACGGGGTGCCATACAGGGGACCTGACTGAGGCAACAGCCTTAAAGCTTGGGAGACGGGCTTGGAGGGAAGACAGGTAAGCTTCTGGTCTGGGTTGGATATTTGGCAGCTGTTATATATGCCAGTAAAAGAACTCGTTTCTGGCAAGTTCTGTGGGACTGGTAATCTCTGGGGTGATTCTCGGATGAGGAAGGAGAATGTGAAACTTTGGGAAAATAAAGCCCACTTTTACTACCTACATCGCCCCCGTGTATTATCATCCGACATGCAGTTTTTCAAAGACGCCTTTCTGAGATATTTTCTGCTTCTGGGCCTCAGGACTGTCTAGTAGCAGGTTCCCACGAAGAGGCTTCATAGGCCCACGGGCCTTCTCTGAGCTCCTCTAATGGCTGTGACAGGGTGCCGAGGCCCTGGCAGGTTGAGCGGGCCCCCTGAGCCCAAGGCAGCGCTTTCCCTGTGGTGGGCTAGCCCCTCAGGTTCAAGGCCCTCTCCTGCGTTCCTGTTGACTCAGCAGCTTTACTCACCTGGCCTACAGGTGGGCTCTGGGGTCAAGGTGTGAGCTGGAACAGGCGCTTCTCTTGCAGACCTTTGTGGTGCAGGAAAGATAAATGCTAGTTAGTGCTAAACCGACCAAGTGATGCCATATTTCAATGTATTTGTCATAAAAAGAATTCCAGGGATATTAAGGATCGAAAATCCAAGGAAAAGAGGAGCATGACATTTTAAAGTTGGTACTTACTGATCGAGGATTTTGGTAATTCGCTGTTTCTGTAGTAGGAATTTTCAGCCATTTAACATTTTTCTATGAAGTTAAGAATGAGACTGATGACTTATTTATAATCAGTAAGTCCTTATGCAGAAGCTGATGAGCATTACAATAAAATTTAATCTTGAAAAAATTCGGAACAATTTTAGTTTCATTCATTCAGTGGATATTTAGCATTTGTGACATACTGGATACTCTACCGGGGCTGCATAAGCAAATACGATCTAATTCTTAAAATTGGTAAGACATTTTTAAAAATTGGTTTGCCTTTAATTCATACTTAAGAATTCAGATAATTGGCAGTAATCAGGATGCAGAAACATTAAAAATATCCCAAAATGCCTGAAACTCATCTATGCAAATCCATCAAAAAGCTGAAAAACAAAAGCTAATTTTATGGAACAATACAGTGGTGACTGTTTAATAAAGACCTTCTGTCCTTAAAGGAATTTTTGTGGTGATTTTTTTTCATCGTTGTAACTGTATTGTAATTGATGATAACAGCCATAACACAAGAGTGTTATGATGTAAGTGATTAAGTACTAAATTTTGTGGAACGAACTAAGTACTTGAGAATTGAGATCAAGGAGCCAGCCCAGAGAACAGCTGGTGGGAAAATGCTTGCTGAGGTGAATTCCTGGGGACGGGCGAAGGGGACCCCCAACCAAGAGGGCCCCTAGTGAGGCCGGGCACGCCACAGGTAGCTCGCTGTGGAGGGCAGGCCAGGTGTGGCTGCAGGCAGGCGGGCCTTGACCCTGACGCCCCCCAGGTTCCTGGCTGTAGAATGTCGGAGTGTCACTGCCGACTTGGAGGCATGACTGAGGTTCGGGGAGATGATGAGGGTAACGTTCTGGGTGCCTGGAAAATGCTCCATGGACGGAAATCGGTGCTGCTGTTAGGGAGGACGGAGGGGGCCAGGCCATGAGGGCAGGACTGCCGGGCACGGCATCCTTCTCTGATGGGACGGGAATTAGGAAGCCAGGTGACCCGAAGTGGGATGTGACAGGGCTGAACTAGTAACGGTAGCTGCCTTTTGAGTGCTCCTGTGTACTCTGTGCTTTATATCCAGTATCTGCCAGCCTCACCAGCACCCTCTGCGGAGCTGGGGGCGCTCAGGGAGAGGAAACAAGCACCTTGCACAAGGTCACCTTGCTACCAAGAGGGAAGGCAAGGCTCGAACCTGTGTCTGCCTGCTTCTAACGTCTGGACGCTTCGCCTAGCAGACTGCCCTACCTGGGAAGCTGTCTGTAGGGCTGCTGACCCCGCGGGGAAGAGGAGTGGCAGGCTCAGGTAGTTAGTCCTGCTGCCGAAAGCAGAGGGGTGTGCGTTCAGAGGCCATGTGGGCACACCCCACCCCACCCTGCAGAAAGGAGCAGCAAGAGGAACGAGGGCAGCAACCAGGGGTGGAAAAGGAGACTGACCTAGTGGTCGCCTGTAGAGGCAAGAGGCCAAGGTGAGTCGGAGATGGCTGTGTGGCGCTGGGCCCCAGAAAGCCCAGGCACCAGTGGTGGGGTCCATCCACGCGCTTCTCAGAAGCATGTTTCTCGTGCGCACTGAGCCATCACTCAGGCTTCTCAGAAATCCTTGCTTAAGGGAGGTGACATGTGGCCTGGCCAGACTTCTGCTGTTCTAGTAGATCCGTTCCTTCGGGGGTCGGAGAGGCAGGGGTACCTGAGGTGCCAGTATTCTCAGTGTCCCCTTGTGCCGTCTAGGACAGTGCTACTCTCACCCGTGTTGAAGTGGCCATTTTAAAAATGTCCAGTCTATCTGGACTGACACTTTTGTAAAGTAAAAGAAGAATTACTCGGAAAAGAAACTTTTGAAAAAGACACGCAGAATGCAAACGCTAATTGCTTGTTATTAGACCCTACAGATACAAAATTACTCTGTCAAACTGCCATAAAAGTTTCCAAAGCTTATTCTGTTTCTGAATTGAATTTTGACTGCAGACAGTTCAGCTCCTCAAGGGCTGGGACACGTCGAGAGCAGTGATCTAGGAAGAAGTCTTGTTAAGCAAATCAGTCAACAGGCTGTTTGCAGAGTATTTACAGGCTTGAGAGTAAAACTAATCGCGTGGTTGGCACTTAAAATACTTCAGGTGTTTGTTCACATAGGACGTAACTCTAGGTGAAGGCTTTTCAGTGAAGTTCCGTATTAGGGGGCAGGGATGTAAACTAAACAGGCCTAGAACTGAGGCTGATGGGTTCCTTTTGCACCAACCTAATCGTTATTTCAAGGGATCCATTCGTTCCGATGGTCGCCGTCCTTGGAAAGAGGTGCGTCTACTTCCTCTGCTGTTTCTGCGAACCATTGTGTATTCCTTTGCTCATTCAACTTAAATTAGTATGTTTTGTCTGTTAATTTTTGGTTTGCCTTTGAATTGATTTTTGTATTTGGTGCATAATTTGAGGTGTATTCTTTTAGGGGTAAGTTCCTTAAGCAAACTTTAAAAAAAATCTCTTAAGCGTTATGTATGCTGATATAGAGATCATGTAATAATTTAATCTGTTCTTATTTCAAATTTGATTTTTGTGTCTAGCTGCCAGTGTGTCTTATTTTATATTTTGAGCTATTCTGCTGATGTCTTCCTCGATCTGAGGTGATTTGCTGTGTTGTTCCCTTAGCCTAGGATTCTGGCCCCGCCTGTAGGGCCCAGCCCAAGTCTTCACTCAGGCGGCTCCTCTGGCTCCTTTTCTACCCTTTCCACTACAGGTCACCACCGCTGCTGAGCTCGCTGCCTCCCAGCACAGCGTCCTCCCTGCCCTCTGGCCCCTTTCTCCTCGCTCCAAAGTGTCGGGCCTTCCTTTTGTACCATGCTCTCTCTATGTCACGCCTGTCACAGCTCTTCCGTGTACGTATTCTCTTGGTTCGTCCTGCAGACCACCATCCCCACTTTTCCTGCCTGAGGCTGGACATGCACTTTCATTCCTTAGCCCCGAGCTCCCGGAGTGACTTGGGCCACTCACGTCCAGACTCCCAAGTGGTCGGGTTTTGAGTTTGCTCACAGATGCCTGTAATTTTGGGGTCATCTTTTCTACTCTGTGTGTTTATTATCTGAAGAGTCAGACATTAGAATCCTCAGTACAATGTCACAGGCCTGTTTGGAAGGAAGAAATCCTTAGAACCTGTGCAGGGGTGGCCAGTACGGATCTGGAGCTGTAAACCCCAGAACATGCACAAGCTGAAGCCATGTTTTATAGGACAGGTTCAGCAGCATTAGTTGTCTCCATCTGTGATTCTCCAGTGGGACCGGGGCAGTGGGTGGGAGGGTGGGTGGGTTTCCTTTATTTCAACAATAACAGCCCGGCGAATTGGACCACACAGAACATTTCCCATGAAGAAAAGACTCCTGCTTTTAAAGAAGGGAGGCACATTGAAAAATCACGGTTAGCTCAAGTCAGTCATTTGCTTTTGACTTTGGGGAGTGTGGGTGTGTGTTTTCTCCCTGTCCCCTCTATGGGCAAACAGACCTCGGTTCCAAATCCAGCCCTGCCATGTACTAGGTAGGTATGGTGACCTTGGTTGAGTTATTTAACTTCCCTAAACTTGTTTTCTCATCTGTAAAATGGGGAAATACTGTCTGCTTTGAAGGATCATTGTAAAGATGAAAGATGACGCGTGTACCGCACTTGAGTGTGGGCCCGGTGGGTGCAAGTTACCTGACAGTGAGTGCGGAAGTGGGTGGGAGCAGTAAGGGAGCGCCTGCTTACAGCCGGGCAGCACTGGTTCTCAAACCCGAGGCGCCGGCAGTCAGCCGGAAAGCTTCTTAACGTCCACATGTGCGGCCCAGCCCCCTCCTTTCTGGTCCATTTGGTCTGGGGTGGGGCTTGAGAATTGGCCTTTCTGAGTTTCCAGGTGACGCTGCTGCCGCCACTGCTGGTCTGGGGACCACACTTTGAGAACCTCTGGGCTACAGGTAACACCCGTGAGCATGGAGGTGTCGTAGATGTATTCGAAAGCTGACTTATGTGGTTAGACGTACTCAGTTAGAAAATGCTTGGATGCATTTTACAAATACTGAATTTAGTATCTAAAGGATTTTTCCTCCTGAAGTTCAGGAGTCCTTGTTAAATATATTTGAAGCAGAACAAGTTATGAAAGTAACAGTTAAAACATATTATGGATAGTCTAACAATATCACATTGGCTAAGGTATGTGAAAGTGCTTTTACAAAATGCTAAAGCTGAAAAAATATTTTAAAGACTTTGTAAGATTGAACATCGTAGCGGAGAGTATAAAATAGTGTAACTTAGCTTTCTCGTCTCAACGTGCTGTTTACCGTGTGTATTTTTCTCTTTCTCCTCCAGGCTGCTGACTTGAGTAAACCAATAGATAAAAGGATATACAAAGGAACACAGCCTACTTGTCATGACTTCAACCACCTAACAGCCACAGCAGAAAGTGTCTCTCTCCTAGTGGGCTTTTCCGCAGGCCAAGTCCAGCTTATAGACCCAATCAAAAAAGAAACTAGCAAACTATTTAATGAGGAAGTAAGTAGCATCCTGTCTTAGCTGTTAAGACTCCCTTTAAGAATTGCTATGTCCTTACCCAGGGTAGTGGGCTTTGGTCCACAGTTTGAGCTAAGCCCGTTTTCTCATTCTCTCAGCCGTCCTGCCTAGTATTACCCAAGTTGAAAAGTGGTGAGTTAACTTGTTGACGTTTACCTGTTCTTCTTTGGGGCAACTGTTTTGTGTGTTTTTTTATGGAGTATGCTCAGGTGTTTATAGCAGGTACTTTAAAACTCTTTTAGAATGGCGAGAGGGGTGAGGCCGTAACTTGAAATTTATAATTTAAATAAGAAAATACAGAATTCCAAACTTGGTTCACATCACCAGAAAATTTCACGCAGATCGAAGAACTTGGTGACATTTATTTAGGCTGTTTAAATTACAGTTAAAGCTTTTGTGGTATATTTGACAGGCATTTGGCTAAGGAGTAATTCTCTAGCTCTTGAAACTATTTGCTGTTAAAATCACCTTTGACATAGTTAGAAATCCTGGCACTTCAAATTGGACCACATGCCCTAGCTTTTGCCAGTGTTGTGGTCTGTGCTGGGATTTCTAGTACCTTCAGTTTCATTCTGGAAGTAGCCGAGATTCTGAGCCATCTGCTCAGGAACACGTCAGGACTATTAAACGTGGCAGGTAGAAGTTGCCAAATAGATTATATTTGTTAAAGCTCCGAGTGGGCTTGCAGCCCTGAGAATTGCTGTTACACAGTTGATGGCTCCTGTCTGTTTCCGTAGGACTTTCCTAGCCAATGGGAAAGATGACATAGGCTTGCCAACTTAGAAGCCCTGAGTCCACGCTCTATGTAACATCGTGGACCTCAGCCATGATGTGACAAGGGTCAGGCCATGTGGGATCCCTCTCTCAGGAAGGACAAGAGGTTGTGCCCTTGCATGATTTGAACGTCATTAACTTGGAACAGAAGCGCAGTACAAATTCTGGCTTTTAAGAAATCATTTGGGGAAGAATATTCATCTTGACGAATTGCAGTTAAAATTCTGATTCTTTTGCAATCTTTATGGTCTATGCTGTCGTGCGTGTCCAGACCCCACCCGCCCGCGGGGCTGCTGTCTGACGTCACCAGTGGACTTGGTGAGATCTTTTGAGCCATCATGCCATCTCCCGTTAGTGTCATCTGGGTTGACTGGGAACAGAACTTGCCATCTGGATTGATAAACTATAGAGGAAAAGTAGTTAATCCCATTTTTCATTTAAAAAATCTTCAGCAGAAAATTATTCTATTTACCTAGATATGTTATTATCATCATCTGAGAAAATGAGAAAATGATTTCTCAGTAAGCTGGACAGTTTTTTTGTTTGTTGGTATTTGGTTGGGCTGAGTGGAGCCACAAAACAAGCCTTCTTTGCACCATCAATAGAAATTGTGAATTTGGACTCATGGTGGGGCTGTGTTGGTGTTGAGGTAGGGGAGTGTTACTGAGGGGGAAGGGATTGGAACCGTGTGAAGGGCTGTTGGTCAACAAAATCAGGAGGCTGCCCTGGCTGAGGATGGCACAGATTGCCACTTAGAGAACAAGGAGGGTTTGTGTGTCACTGCTGCGGGAGGGTGGAGACGGGGGACCGGAGAGCACAGGTCCCTGGAGTCCCAGGCCCCGAGAGCACTCAGCGCGTCAGCCAGACCCGTCCCTGCTCCTGCACAAATGGGTGTTGCAGGCGGGAAAGCCTCCTCGCTCTTAGTAATTGAAGCATGAGTTAACGCATACTGTCTTTACATTTTATTTGAAAAGTGGCTGTTCAGAATGCTGGGACTCTGTACGGTGTGATGCCATCTGGGCATTGACAGCTCAAGGCTGAAGTTGATTGCCCTTCACAGTAGGGAATTCTTTGGCTGTGTGGATGATATTTTCATCAGATTTTGGTCAGGATGTCTAAGAGCAAGGGTCGTCAGAGGTTTGTTTCTCAGGGTGCCAGAAATTGGGGCTGATGCAATTGTCATGCCATGCTTTGCATTGGTACGAGAGTTAGAGGCTGCGGAATGTTTTATATATTCCCTCTGCCCGGGACGGTGGGTGACTGTTGCCATTTTGCAGCTGAGAAAATTGTCAGAGAGAAGGTAAGTGAATTAATTGTGCAGCTCAGATGCAAATTGATGATGGAGTTGGAACTAGGAAGTAATTCCAGAAGCTGTAAGCCCGTGTGGTTGCAAGATGGGTGGGCCCTTGTCTTCCCAGGAGTGCGCAGTCTCGTAAGATGGACACACAGAGTACGGGGGCATGTGTTACCACAATGCTATGAATCAAGTACCAAGGGCTATGTGTTCACTGGATTCCTCAGTAGGTATCAAATGCCGTAAAATTAAAACGGAAGTGAAGCTCGGTGGAGGCTTCCAGAAGGTGACATTTGATATCTGGGTCTTGAAAGATGCGTAGGAGTTGGAAAAGGGTGAGAAAGGCCGTCAGAGCTGGAGAACACAACCTGGCGTGTGGAGGACTAGCTCGGAACCAGATGTGGCCAAATGTAGCGTGTGGGCCTCGGGTGGCAGGAGCCAGAGCTGGACAGAGAAACTGGAAGCAGGTCGTAAAAGCCCCTTCATGACACGCTAACAAACTTGGATCTGACACTGGAGGCTGTGGGGGACCTTTGCGCTTTTCCTCAAGGGAGTGACAGGATCACATGTGTTTTTTTAGAACTCTTGTCAGCACTTGTGGAAGGTGGATTGGAATGAAGAAAGAGAGAATGAAGGTAGCAAGACCAGTGAGGAGGCTCTAGTAACTGTCCAGGTGAGAGCTGAGGCCTTGAACTAGACTTGTGGCTGTTTTCCCATTCATTTGACAGACCTTGATTACCTGCCACGTGCCTGGCACTGGGTCTGCAGTGGCAGATAACCCCCCCTGCTGTTACCCCCTCAGAGGGAGGGGAAAAGGGTGTGAACAATAGCAACACACACACACACACACACTCACACACACTCACACACACATTCACACCTTTGGCAAATGGTGACTTGTGACGTAAGACAGTGGGCCTGAGAGAGAAACATGGGGCCTGCTTTAAACCGGGAGGCGGAGAACATCTCTCGGAGGAAGTAGTGTGCTTTCAGCTGAGCCTCGCAGGGAAAGGAGGCCATCCGGGTAAGGAACTGGAGGTAGAGCGCTCTGCAGGAAGGAGAGCGGGGGAAGGCGGTGGGCTGGGAGGACGGAGAGAGGACAGTGTACCGGGGAGGGTGCTGAGAAGTGGGGGCGTGGCCTTGGAGGGCTGTGCCAGGTGGGGTCGAGCCCAGCTGTGTGTGTTCCCCTGAGCTGTGCGATCCCTAAGAAGGGAGCAGGAGCACGCAGCTGTCAGGCTGGCATTTTTTAAAATTACCCTGGCTGCTTCGTGGAGAGCAAATTAGAGGTAGGAGCAAATCTTGGGTTTATGGCTGTCACCTTACTCCCCTGGGTAAAACTGAGGAAGGAGCAGGTGTTTGGGGTGGAGGGAAAGGTCAGAGTTCCATTCTGTACTTGTTAAACTTGGCAGGCCTGTAGGTGGTCGGTTACATGGATCTGGAGCTCAAAACTAGAGGTGAAAGTTTGGGAGTTGTCAGCATGTAAACGGTGAGCACATCCCTGAGATTAGAAGAAAGGTCTGTGGAGACAGTACAGTAAGCGTAAGAAGCGTGCTGAGGACCGAGCCCTGATTGCACCCAGGATTCTTGCCGTCTCATCATACTGGCTCCAAAGGGGCTCTTCAAGCAGTCAGCTCATGGCCATGAACTTGCAGACTCACAGCCTGATGGCCTGGAGGCCGAATGCCTAGGGTTCCGACTCGAGCTCTGCCACTGACTGACTGCCGGCTGTGGTCTGTTCCCTCACCTCTTCTCCTCAGCTGGAAGATGGTAAGGACAGTACCTGCCTGCGTGTGGTGAGGATGGGAGGCTAGCAAAGGGCCTGCAGTGAGCCCTGGGCAGCGCTCGGTCGGCTCCGGGTGGAGGCGAAACCCAGAGGGCTCCTCCCGCCAGGGCTTGGAAGGAACAGCTTCTGGGAGGTGAGGAACCGGCAGGTTTGGAGGAGAAACAGCAGTGAGTTTCCAGGACATGAAGGTAAGAGCAGGGCACCCCAGGCAGAGTCCACGCGTGCGAGGCTGAGGATGGGGGCTGCTTAGCACTGTGCAGTGGGTGTGAGCAGAGCGCTTCTCTCGGCCACCGTTACACGTCTGCACACACACCCACTGCTGGTTATTCTGATCTTTGCTTCCTTTCTGGGGATGCCTGGTACATGAAAATACACTACATGTTTGGATGGCATGGAATTGTCAGTTCCAGAAATCTGCCTGAGATTAAAGATAGATGAAAACTTCTGTGTGGGACTCGAGTATATCTTAAAAGGTGATTTTTCCCATTAATTAAAAAATAAAAAAAATTAAAATGCTTGTTGATAGAAACAGTGGGACTTAGAGACGTCCAGAGGTAGAGTATCGCTGATGAATCCTGGGGCTCACTGTTAGCTTCCCTGTTTTGTAAGACCAGGACTCACACCTTCCCTCCGCTAGAGATGCCGCAACCTCCACCTGCCAGTCTGGCCCCTCGAGACCCTGGCTGCTGTACCTGAGCCAGCCCAGGAGGAAGGAAAGGCCCTGGTGCTTTGTGGCCTCCCTTGGGGAATGATGGCCTTAGAGCCCCAGGGTCTCTGCTTTCTCCCGTCTCTCTGAGTTGACTGTAGGTGTCTATCTGTGGCGCTCTGTGCGTGTTGCACGCTACTGAGAGTGCGTTGGAGCTATATCCAGGAGGCCCCACACCAGGGGGCCGACCTTCTTAATAAAGGCACCTGGGACGGAGAGTCGCCTCCGCAGCACTCAGCCTTGTGTGAGCACACCAAAAGAATGAAGGGTTAGCTTCTTCTTACGTGTGGTTATGATGTATTGTGGAGGAGGAATTATAAAGGGAAGGTTTCTATATGATGATGAACTCAGCCTTACTCATCTCTCTAAAACTTCTTGTTATTTCTGGGTTGTGGCCATAGAATAGTAACGTCAAAGGATTTTCAAGTATGTTTTGATTGTTGGGTAAGATGTAAAATTGAAAAAGAACTTGTCATCTTGGCTTCTCTCATTACTGACGTGTAATGAGACCCTCTGTTCCAGACTCTGCTTCTCGCAGGTTGGGAGGCCCCCCCAGCACGTTGGGTGGGCTCCAGTCTCCTTATGGCCGAGATCATGTCTGAGTGAAGGGCACGGGAGAAGGCCCTGACCTTGACTCGGGGCTGCTGCCCAAGATTGGGAATTCTCTAATCCTACCAGCTGCAGGCGCCAGCCTCCTGGTCAGTGCCCAGCAGTGGGGGAGGGGAGTGAGACCCAGCTTTGCAATGTTCTGTCTGTCCAGCTCTGCAACAAGAGTGGGTCTGTGCATTTGGTTAGTTCTGTCTCTGTCGTTGCTTTTTTTAATCGAAGGGAGGAGATGAACACATGGTGATCTACTCCGTAAAGCTTGAAAATGTTAGGATAAAAATGGCATCTGGTCTTCACTTCCACCGCCTGGAAGTACCCTTCCCCATGTTCCTGCGGGAGCCGCTGCCTTAATGTGTTCCACAACCAAAGCCTTTACTGCCATTTTAGCCTGGGGCTCCCCTGGGGCTTTTCCAGCAGCTGCTGTGGTTTGTGAATTTAGTATTTTTGTTACAAGTTAATATCTGCATTTTAAAATGCATACCCAGACCCCCAAAACACCCTTTTCCTGCTTGTCATGTTGCTAGTAGTGCAAGAAAATAAAAAGAAAACTAAGTGCTTTAGAAAGCTTCCTCTTAGTGTCCTTTAGTGTGGGCACAGGTTGATTTGTATTCTTGCTTCTTTGCAACTAGTCTAGTACAGTTAGAAAATCCTGGCTATCAATGCCATTGTGATGGTGGTTTGGGTATGTATGTGTCTGATTTTCACTGGATCGGTATTGGCAATGGGGCGGTTTCTTTGGCATTCGGAGTGGGATCCGTGGGGGGAGGCAAGGGTATGGGGGCGCACTCCAGGGCAGGCGTCTTGATCTACAGAAATGGCACGCTGATGCCCAGCTGTGGGGTGTGATTTTTGTGTGGAAGTGATTATTTAAAAAGGCCTTGGATCATCTTGGAATTTGACTCTAATCTTTAATGGAAAGCCCAGTGGGGGTGCCAGGCGACCTCACAGGGACTGTCTTCTTCGCTGCCTCGTCTCCCCTGCGTGCTGTGCAGGTTTGTGGAGTGGGACGCAGGCCCTCATCTGCTCCTTGCCACCAGAGCGTCCTCACCGCTGCCTGGCAGGGTTTCCCCTCGGTGTCTCGCTCCCGCTGGGAGCAGGGGCTTTCTTCTCCTTGTTCCCGCCCCTGCCCTCTTCCTGAGCCCCACACTCGCTTTCCTGTGCTCACCTGAGGAAGCCGCCGCCTGCCAGCAGCACTTGCTGTCTCTCAGCCTCACTCCCTAGTGTGTAACAGCAGACCTCAAACCCCGGCACCAATGCCCAGCGCAGGACTCCTAGCCTCAGCTCCTCCTCCTCACGGGCCTTCCGAGGCGTTTCCTCTGCTTCTCCTTCTGCTTGTGTCCTTAGAAGTAGGATTTTTGCAGAGTTTCACGCCTTCCTTGCTACCCCTTCCCTTGGAGATCTTAGGGTGTCGCAGAGCTGGCCCTCCCTGTTCACAGCTGATTTCCTGTCTTCCTGGCCGTTCCCATTAGACCCACTAGATGAGGACACGTGGATTTCTCCCCAGCTTAGTCACCCACGCCCCATTCTTTTCTGTCACTCGGGCTAAAACCAAGGAATCCTCAAATGTCCCCTCACCACCCCACCTACCCACCACCCTGCCCAGTACGTTGGGAAACAGCCCACCCTGCCACGGTCAAGTGTAAGGCTGTTGTCCCCTGCAGTGGTCATAGCCTCCTCACCGGTTCCCCACCCACCCCGCCTCCCACTCTGTACAGATTGCTGGGGGATTTCACACGAATCTGTCACTTCCCTTTTCAGAAGCCTTGGGGCCCCCACTGCCTGCAGCCTCGCTGCCAGGAGAAATACACAGGGAGCCTCACAGGCAATTTCAAACCTTCTCATAGCCCAGCAAGTGAGGCAAAGTAGGTGAGATTACGATTTTACTTTATCCAATAGATCCAGAATATTATTTCAACATCCAGTATAGTCAATATAAAACTTATCAATGAGTCTTCAGAGTCCAGTGTGTATTGTGCCCTCGCAGCACCGTTCCCTTCAGACCGGTCACCTGCCAAGTGCTGGGGCTCTGGGATGGGCCGCGCAGGGCTTCAGGCTCACAGCCCAGCCCTTTCGCCTGGGCCTCCATGGCCCTGAGTCCCAGCTCCCGACTCCAGACCTCATTTCCTGCCCCAGCTCAGGTGCGCCCGCCAGACAGGTGTGCTTCCCCTCGCCCAGCCTGCTCCCCCTGCGCCGGTCCTGTCTCTCTGGGATGTCTCCTGCGTGGTTTGCTCCCCTCAGCATCTGGCTGGGTGTCCACAGGTCCCTGTGCGCGGTGCGCTTCCCCACACCCTCTCCACCCGCCCTCTGCCGCCCTCCAGGCTTTCCTTAGCCAGTCCTCCCTGCCAGAGAAGCGCCTGGGCAGGCCGTCCTGTGTGAGGGCACTTGCTCTTCTCTCCCTGGTTGGTGGTTTTCCACAGCACTCATTGCCATCCGGTCTTGTAACTTCATTGTCTTCTCTTTCCACTTGAATGTAAATCCACGCAGGAAGAGATATCTTGTCTGTTTTCATCAGTGCTGTATCAGTGCCCTGGTGTCTGGTATGCATTCAGTAAAGGATGGATGGGTGGGTGGGTGGGTGGATGGATGGATGGATGGATGGATGGATGGATGGATGGATATGTGGATATATGAATACAGTCGTCCATCGGTATCCATGGGGTGGTTCCAGGACCCCACTTGAGACCAAAATCCATGGATTTAAATGAAGTGGTGTTGATAGATGACCTACGCACATATCCCCGTGTACTTTAATTCTTTCACATTGATTTCAAGTTAATTGAAATCAGTCTTTCACATTAATTGATTTCAAGTTTTTTTCAACATGTGTCAAGAAATCCACAAAAAACAAAAAGTTGATATTTTGACTATTTTATGCATTTGATAATAATTTGAGCTGCTTTGTATACAAATGACATTTTTATGTATAAAAATTTCCTATTGTTACTCATTCTTAAAAAATACAAAAATACAGACAAATATACATCTGCTTTCCTAAACTTCCTTTCTGGAAGTTTTCATCCACAGTCAGCGGGTGGAAATATTCATTCGGATGTATCTGACTGTCATGGCAAAAAGATCTTAAACTATCCCTAGATTACTTGTAAGACCTAATACAGTGGAGATGCTGGGGAAACAGTTGTCATGCTGTATTGTTTAGGGAACAGTGACAAAAAAGTCTGTACGTGTGCAGTCCAGACGCAGCCAGCAACCACCGTAAGCCTCACGACAAGTACACGTTGTCAGCAGCAGTGGAACTTTCTTTCAGTTATTTTCAGTCTGCAGCTGGCTGACTCCTTGGGTGTGAAGGCCGACTGTGTGTGAACACGAGTGAGCGGGTGAGTGTGTGAGCAGATGGGACTTCAAGTAAGTTCTCAGTCTCTCTGAGCCTCTGTTGCCTCCTGTGGGTAGCATGGCAGTAATGCCTGGCTCCCTGCGGAGAAACGGCTGCTCTTACTTACACTGTTGATGGGAACAGACGTGACACCGTCCACCGAAGTAATCTGGCAGTATCCGTAAGCTGACCCCACTATGCCACTGGGAATTTATCCCGCAAGTGATACTCAAACAGGTGAAAACTGCCGTGTGTACCAGGTGATTACTGCTAATAAGTGTCCGTCGGTTGGGGCCTTTTAAACTAAAGTGCAGTGCGTTTGTCTAGCGGAATACTCCGCAGGTTTGCAGAAGAATCAGGAAGCGGGTCGGTGCCCGTGCAGACGGAGGTACCAGACGAATTACTGAATGGGAGAGCAGAGGTGCGGACAGCCCACGCGGCTGGCTGCTAGGAAGCAGGATGGCAGGTGCATGTCGTATCCTGGTGCAGGCAGGAAGTCACCCTGGAGAGAGAAACAGGAGGCTGCTCGGAGTGACTGCGAACGGCATCTGGAGTGGAGGATGGCGGTGTGAGTGAGGCTTCTACTGGATCTGAGTGATGAATGTGTTGCCTGGTCAGAAAACGTGACAGCTTACCTCGCAGGGTTATTGTAGACACTGAAGAGCACGTGTGCGGAGCCTCTCGCCCGGTACCTGGCATGCACAGTAGGTCCTCGGTGGAAGTTGGTACCACTGTCCTGATGTGGTCGCCACATGCCCCAGCTGTGGTGAGACCCGGTCCCCCAGGTGAGGCCTACGTTGTCCCTGGGCCTGGGCACATGGTGCGGGACAAGTGAGAAACCCTTTCCATGGCGCGTGGCCTCCACGGTCCTTTTGTGTTTGGGGTTTGCAGTTGCCCAGTTCACGGGTGCTGGAGTGGGACGAGTGTCCGTGAAGGTGCCCTGGCAGGGTGCGGAACGTGGGCACAGCCTTGTGTCTGCTTTTAATATGGAGTAAGGTCCTTAAATGTGTTTTGTCACCCCAGTAACACTGAGTTTAATAATGGTGCTATAATTATTCAGCTTCATTCCTCAGTTACAAAGCAGGCTGTTTTCATTTGACAGTATTACAATGTCGAGTTATAATAGAATTATTTTTGTTGTGTTTGTTAAAGCCAAAAAGAAAGTTTTCTCCTAAGCATAGTGCTGGAGGTTTTTATGTTAATGCTTTCTGCACATGGTAGAGTAGCAGTGGGGAGACCTTGGGCACTGACGTGGCTGTGGCGAATGTGGGGTGCAGGAATTGGGAGCCCCAGTGTGAGGATGAGGACCGCAGTGCAGTCCCCAGCCGGGGTTAGCTGCGGCAGGCACGTGACAAGGCCACCGATGGGTGCTGAGCCTGGCGACCCAGCAGGCCAGTCACCTTGGGGTCAGGAATGCAGAGGCAGCCTGGACCTGGTGGATACAGCAAGGTCTGATGGGTTGGGGATCAGACCCCCAAAAACACAAGCCCTGATCTGGCAAGTTACCTGTGACATCCTGTGGGAGAAATGGTGGCCAGCTGGTAGGGATCGATGCTGCTGGCTGTCGGTGTAGGTCAGGTGCCTGTTAGAGCCCCGTCACCAGGCATTCTGGGAGGAGGCGGGGCATGAAAATGTGGAATGTGTCCCCAAGGCCAGCAAGCCTGGTCTCTGTTCATTTAAGAGGGTCAGCCGTGCCATCTTATGGCTGTGACACCTGCTGTTGAGTGGCCTTTGTCCAAGCCACTGTCCCCGGGCCTTGGGCCCTGCATGCTGCACACGACCAGGCCTCCTGCTGTCCCCACTGGGGATTGGTTAGCCACTTGCCTTCTGGGGTCGAATTTTCTGCAGCAGCTCGCATGGTTCATTAATCTCTCTTTGAAAAGACTGCTATTCATTTTCTGTGCTTTTCTGTGAAAATGTAGCACATAACAGCAGACACAGCACAAAGCTGACAAAGCAGAAGGCGCCCTGCTTCTTGGCGGGTTTGGGGAATCCCAGCCCATTGGGGGTAGCAGTGGCCTTGCTCACCCTGAGTCTGCTGGGCTCCAAGGTGGTGGCTGGCGGTACAGTAGGCGCGTCGGCGAAGAACTTGGGACCTTCTGGATATTTTCTGGGGATGAGATTTGGGGACCAGGCAGCCTAGAGAAGGCCGCCGTGTGGAAGGTGCTGTGCCTGTGCCCCTGGCACGTCTGTAAACAGGGAAGGTGCTCGTGCCTTTGGGTGGTGGTTACTTTGGCTTTTTGTTCTTTTGGGTTGAAAGGTGAGACTCCTGATCTGTGCCTGGTAAAGAAGTAGTTGGTCAGTGGACCAGAAATGAGCCGGAGTAGCATGGCAGCGATGGGGCGTGTCCTCCTGAATCAATCAGGTTTCCCTCTTTAACGCGGCCTGGTCCCCAGGAAGACTTGGAGGAGCTGCTTGTAGACGTGCACACTGGACAGCAAGTCTGAGGAAGGCAGGCTCGGAGCTTCCAGGGACGAGCTGGGACGGGTGTGCTGCTGGCGGGGCTGGGAGCAGCTCAGCACAGGGGCAGGGGTGGTCGGCACAGGACTCACAGGGACGCTGAAGTGCAGAGGGACCTGGGAGGACGGGGAGGGTCTCCTGGGTGCTCAGAGAGAGGAGGCTGGGCGGAGGTGCTGTGGATCGTAGGCGCATACCCTCCTTGGACGAACTGACACATGCCCCAGGGCTGTCCCTCTCACCAGTGTCCCAGCGCCAGTGCCGTGACTCCCTCGGTGAAAGCCAGGGGCCATTCTCCACGGTAACTCTCCAAGCGGCCAGAATGCTCTTGGCTGGCCTGGCCGGCCGCGGGGTAGAAAGCGGAGTGCCCGGGTGGACTGTCCCCCTCACCGAGCTGCAGACAAGCTTTCTTGCTGGAAAGTAGACCCACTGTTCTCCATTGTGATAACTTGTTCTCTTTGTCTTCACAGAGACTAATAGACAAGTCACGTGTAACCTGTGTCAAATGGGTTCCCGGTTCGGAAAGCCTTTTCCTAGTGGCCCATTCGAGTGGGGCCATGTACCTGTATAACGTGGAGCACACTTGTGGCACCGCAGCCCCCCACTACCAGCTTCTGAAGCAGGGGGACAGCTTTGCCGTGCACACTTGCAAGAGCAAATCCACGAGGAACCCTCTCCTTAAGTGGACGGTGGGCGAGGGGGCCCTCAACGAGTTTGCTTTCTCCCCAGATGGCAAGTTCTTGGCGTGCGTGAGCCAGGACGGTTTCCTGCGGGTGTTCGGCTTTGACTCGGTGGAGCTGCATGGCTCTATGAAAAGCTACTTTGGAGGCTTGCTGTGCGTGTGCTGGAGCCCGGACGGCAAGTACCTTGTGACAGGGGGCGAGGACGACCTGGTGACAGTCTGGTCTTTTGTAGACTGCCGAGTGATAGCGCGAGGCCACGGGCACAAGTCCTGGGTCAGTGTGGTGGCATTTGATCCCTATACCACGAGTGTAGAAGAAAGTGACCCTATGGAGTTTAGTGGCAGCGATGAGGACTTCCAGGACCTTCTCCACTTTGGTAGAGACCGAGCCAACAGCACACAGTCCAGGCTCTCCAAACGGAACTCCACAGAGAGCCGCCCTGTCAGCGTCACCTACCGGTTTGGCTCTGTGGGCCAGGACACGCAGCTGTGCCTGTGGGACCTCACGGAAGACATCCTTTTCCCTCACCAGCCCCTCTCACGAGCAAGGACACACACAAATGTCATGAATGCCACAAGCCCTCCTGCTGGAAGCACTGGGAACAGTGTCACGACACCCGGCAACTCTGCGCCCCCGCCCCTGCCGCGGTCCAACAGCCTCCCGCATTCCACCGTCTCCAGCGCCGGCAGCAAGAGCAACGTCGCTGACGGGGCCATCGCTTCTGGGGTCAGCAAATTTGCGACCCTCTCACTACACGACCGGAAGGACCGGCACCATGAGAAAGACCACAAGCGGAACCACAGCATGGGGCACATTTCCAGCAAGAGCAGCGACAAACTGAACCTAGTCACAAAAACCAAAACGGACCCCGCTAAAACTCTGGGGACGCCCCTGTGTCCTCGAATGGAAGACGTGCCCTTGTTAGAGCCGCTCATCTGTAAAAAGATAGCACATGAGAGACTGACGGTGTTAATTTTCCTTGAAGACTGTATAGTCACTGCTTGTCAGGAGGGATTTATTTGCACATGGGGAAGGCCTGGTAAAGTGGTAAGTTTTAACCCTTAACGCTGCGCCAGATCGAGAACGTGACTAGGTAGACATGTTTTCCTTGCGGGAGGGGTGGGGTGTACAATGAATGTGAATGACACTTCTTCTAAATGTAAATCTAAATGCATCAGAGCCATAATTTTGGATACTGCATGCCATGTAATTCTGAATCATTTGATAATTCACCTTAGAACGTTTAAAAAAATATAATCAAGCTATTTGCCAGCCAAGTCAGTCACCCTCCTGGGAGTATATAGAGTCCCAAGGTTAGCGTTCCTGTATTAGACTATTTCGATTTTAGGAAAATCATGACAGTGTGGGGAAACAATGACTTAAAATGCTAAAATTAAAATTTCTGCTTTAACTGGAATATTTTTGCCTAACTACTCAATTAGAATATTGTACACCTGATCAGAGCGTGTGTTCAGTATGGACGGCCATTGTCATTTATAGTCTGATTTTTTATCTTAATCATAAAATGTTTAGGAATCTATGAAATTTAACTTTAGGAACAAAGCGTTCAGCAGGGTTGATTGATATTATTTTTACATTGTTCTGGCAATCCACAGAAAGAGAAGAGCCTTAATTTTTAAAACCCATTTTAGTCATTTTATGACAATTAAAATTGTTTAATAAACATCTTTTTTCAAAGAATCAGTTTGTACCACTTTGATTGAGATTCTGTGCACTAAATAAATACCCACGTCACGTCACTGGGCAGTCCTGGTGACGCGCGGGCAGAGCCCAGCCGCAGGTGTCGACGTGCCTCTTGTCACGTAAGCCCAGATCCTTCATGTCGAATGTGCTTTGCTTGTGTTCTTTTCCAGTAAGGAAAAGGTTTTGTTTTCTTTTGCTTTTTTCGGGGGGGGGGGGGGAGGAGGTTGGTTTTGTTTGTTTGTTTTGGTCCAAAAGGCACTTGACTGTAGGCCCCAGGCAGGCAGAGTCCCCAAGGTCCGGGTTGTCCTACCCAGCGGTAAGCACAAATGCAGGTCGCCCCGTCTTCTGGTTGGATGGCAGTCGTGAATCCGGGATTGTTCTTGGGACACTGATGCTGGCATGGCTCTCGGGCTCTGTCCTCAGGGACTTCCACCCAGCCTGTGTCACCCTGGGCCCTGGTGGCCTTGGCTGCTCGGGAGCAGTGGGTGCGGACTCCACGGGACCCGCCGTTCCCCTGGGAAACTGCAGCATTTAATTGGAGTTTCTTATGCTCCTGTCGGCTATGTGAGGAGTTTCCAATCCGTGTTTACATGGATGAGATGTTCGTTGAGCTCTGTTTTGTGTCAAGATGATGGTTACCTCATTTGTTGTTTCGGTCAGTTAGGTTTGTTTTTGTTTTGCATACCTCTGGAATTAAATATGGACGTACTGAGCATTTACACTGGTCTGAGCAGTGAGTGCGATTCAGCAAGTGAAGACGCAGGACTGGCTGATGGAGGCCTCCTTGGTAGGCTCAGCCTGCCCCCCCCCCCCCCAGTCCCCCTGTGCCTGTCAGCCCCGTAATGCCAGCGGTTTCTGTTACCTGTGACCGCAGTGGCGTCCCGGGTGAGTGGCACTGTTAGCGCATTGCGGCCCGTGGCAGTGGGAATGTCCTCCCCACCGAAGGTGTGGTCCTTTGTTCCTAATGTTCACCCGTCTAAGGCAGCGCACACAGCAGCCTCATGTCCTGTCAGCTTCGCGGGCTCCAGGTGCTGTCTGGTGGGGGAGCGCGTAGGACCCAGCCGCCCGTGCAGTTGCCCGTGCTCTGCTTCAGAAACTCCCTTCAGATGCTTCTGAGGCGTGGAGTATGCAGTTTCAAAACTCAGGACTTTGCATGTGGCCTGAGCAGAGTGGCGCCTCCCGGGTGGTGGCCTTTATGGGGATGCGTCTGTGTCCTGGGGGTTCTGGTGCACTGCTCGCTGCATCGCCGCGGGGAGGGGGGGTACGGGGCGGGGGGGGGGAAGCTGTGGGGCTGCGCTCCCCAGGAACCGCACTCGAGTGCCTGGGCACCTGCATCTGGCTCCTTCTGCCCTTTAGCTGCACCTGCTGCCGGCTGCCCTAAGAGAGGGCTCGCCCAGGTGCGCCGACAGGGTGACCTACCTAGGAGGCAGCCTGTTAGTGGAGGGCGGGGGGGCCTCCTTACAAAACCGGCTCTGACAAGCCTGTGGTGCTCATGTCCCCCCACACCTCCCACCTCCACCTTCGGGTTTAAAATCCAGGTTCGGCGCAGTTTGGGATTGGGGGCTTGGTCCCAGTCTTGTTCTTCCTGTTGCTGCTGGTGAGGCAGGTACCCTGCCTGGGGCCCCCTTGCTGGTTGTCAGGTGCTGGGGAGGCCCAGGCTGGTTCCCAGCCCTGCAGGCCACCTTGCTCCGCCTGTGCTCTGGCCCTCTGGTGCCTGCCCCTTTTTTTTAACAGCCCCCTAGAGCCCTTGTCCTGTAGTCAGGAGGACAGAATGTGAGGTGTGGTCCAAGACCAGGACTAAAGCTGCTGGCAGCTTGAGGAGCCAAGGGCTGGAGGGGGCACCTGGGCGCCTCCCTCCTCCCTCGGGTTTGCTTCTGAGGCCTGCTCCACAGACCTGGGGGCAGGGGGACAGCGGGTGGGCCCTGACCTCAGCTAGATGGGGCACAGGCCACCGAGAGGAGCCTAGGGGTGGTTCGTAGTTTTTCCCCAGCTCTGAGCTTCCTCATTGCGATATTTCAGAGTCGGTCAGCTTACATTATCTCGAGTAACAATGTCTTTTCTAAGCTACCCTCTGGAACGAAAGTGGTGGGAAGAAGAGGCATTACTGCTGCTTTCCTGCACGGAAACTCACTGGGTGGGAAGCAGAGACAGAAATCAAGTCCTGGCTGGCCCTGGAGTCCGGCTCCCTCTGCGGGAGGGGTGGGGGGGGTGCAGTGTGGTCCTTCAGTCACCGTGCTCTGCCTCGCCTCTTTGAAACCCGCGGGAGTTCCAGAGGCCACATTTGTGCTGGACCTTTGGGGAGGCGGGCTTGTAAAGCCACTGGCCAGCGCAGTCCCAGCCCGCTCAGCTCTGCGCCCGAGCAGGGGAGTTAAAACCCCCGAGAGGGCTGGAGGTGGACGGCTCTGGAAAGCCTGGCCTTCTTCTCAAAGCAAACGTGTGAGAGGGAGGCGCAGACTCGTTAGGTTCTCAATTTTGGTGAATAAACAGTGGTAAAGAATCTTGTTGTCTTTTGTGCTGATTGAACCTCTGGCACTTTTGAAGTGAGCCGCTGGCTTGAGACTAAGGATGAATGCTTTACGACAGAAAACCGGAGGAGGGGACAGCAGAAACAAGCTATGACAATGATTACTGTCTCCGTGAGGACAACATGCGCTGCCACTGTTCCAGTTTGTACGGCAGGACCACATCCCTCCAGCTGGGACGCTGTCTGCTCCGCTGGCTTAACAGCCAGGTCCTCGTGGCAGCCAGCCAGCCGGCCACTTCTCCTGGACGCCTCTGCTTCCTGGGCTGCGTCCTGCATTTTGAAGACACTGTCAAGGACTGAACGCGCACTGGAGTTGGTGAGGCCATTGGGAACCGAGAGGGAGATGTCTGCCTTCCTGGTGGAGGCAGCTCAGTGTGAGGGGGAGGCCGCAGGGTGAGCCAGGGAGGGCTACAGAAGGCTTTGGACAACCCAGCCCGGAGGCCACGTCTGTGTCTGTGACTGAGGAAGAACGAGCAGCCGAGTTGGACCCGGGCCCAGCCGTTCCCCCCGATGTGCATCAAAGTGCCCCAGTGGAGGGCACTGCCCGCTGGGTTGACTTCACCCACAGCTGCGTCTGTCACACGAACTCGTCATAGTGAAATGGCTTCTCTCAAATGTAGAAGTGTAAAAAATGGTCTGCATTTCCAATTTCTGTATACCCAAGTTTCTTAAAAGTATGTTAGGTGACACTATAAAATTGTATGGATATTTTACTGTTATTGAAAATCACAAGCAAAATTTATATGTATTTCCTTTTTTATATTTTCATCTAATTTCTTGACAACTTGAATAAATTTCATAAAGAGCCTTCTTAATGTGAAATGTTGGTAAATTATGTTCTTAATGGAGCTTAAATACCAGTATTGTTACGTAATAGCTTTAAGATCATGTTTCTGTCTCACTGCCTGGGTTTTTAGGTGTCCCCTTGTCACTGTCGCAGCTAGAAACTTACTACATACTTGATATTCAGAAGAACTTTGGGGTTACCCTCTGTATACTGACCTGAAATAAACGTGTGAATGAATTATAAATGTAGGTAATTTTCCATAGTCATTTTCACATCTAAGATAAGCTTTAAAAAAAGTCACAATGAGACAAAAAGGAAAAGCTCTGTAATGCTGGAAAATTAAGGGCCTTGTTACTATTTACACAACAGACAGACAGGAATTGCTACCTTATTACCTCCGCGGAGTTTATCGTCATCAGAAACTTACAGATGAAGCGTCTGTTCTGTGTAGCAAAGGTACGGACTGTTTTGTGCCCCTCGACGACACTGAGTCCGCGAGAAGGACTGTGGCCCGACTCCAGCCGAGCTGTGAAATGGTTTGGTGAGGATGCTGACCCTCGGGTCACCCTGGGCTGCGAGCGGCTTTGGCAAGCACAGCCTCCGTGTCCCAGCCACAGTTGGGAGAGAAGTGGGCCGGCCGGTCGGTCCAGGAGCTCCTTCGGGCCTTTCGTTGCTTTCCTGCTCGGGGCTTCAGGTGTGCTGGGGGCCCTGGAGCTGCTGGGGGCTGTCCTGCCTGGGGCTTGGGCCCCTGACAGAGGGAGCAGCAGTTGACACTGTCCCGCGGCGTGACCTGAGGCGCCCGGGTACCTGCAGCCTGAATCAGGCTCAGAAGTGCAGCCTGGACCTGCCAACGCCCCAGGGTCAGGTGAGGCAAAGGTGAGCTGGCCAAGACAGCCCCTTGTCAGGCCCTGGTCTCCCTCTTCCCTGTCACATCTAGGCCTGGAGCTCCCTCCTGTCAGCCCGCGCGTCTCAGCGACTCCAGAATCTTCCTGAGCATGCTTCCTCCCGAGCCCTCTGCACCGAAGCCTGTGTCTTGCCTTCATCTCAGCTGCCAGAGCACAAGGCGCAGACTTTGCACCCTCAGAGCCGTCTCCTCCTCCTTCACGTGTGACTGCCGTCAAAGGAAACAGATGATTCTGGTCCAGTGGGTCTCATGAAAGGGACATCTGGAGGCTCTCGGTGCCTGCAGCCACCTTTCAGTGTTGGTGGCCGTGAAACCGGCCTCTCTGTGGGCCGGTTTCGGGGAGGCTGGCCGGATGGCCGGCTGGCATGGGCAAATCCTGGAAGTGCCTTGGGCCACAAAGGCTTTAGGACAGAAGAGGGGTCCAGTCCTCCTGCCCCAGAGCACAGCGGGATTCGGCCGCAGGGGGTCGCGGGTGAGGGCCCGGAGGGAACTCTGTCCACATGGTTCTCAGAGGAGCCCTTAACTGACTGTGTCCCACGGTCTCCCCCAGAAGCCTGAAAAGAGCATGATCATTTTCTCCGGGTGACTTTTCTCTTTAGAGACCAGGTTGAGTGGGCTCTTTGGGGAAATGTGCCATCTTCAGTGTGACCTGTCACTGAGCAGGTCAGGGCTGACAAAGGGACATGGTCAGCTGTCCAGCAGGGACCAAGGTCCCAGGCCCACTATGAACAGTGGGTCTGGGGCAGGGAGTAGCCCAAGGAAATGCCGTGGGGTGGACACCTCTTTTGAGCCCCACACCCTTGTGGGGACCAGCGGACCAAGGCTGTGCCCCACCCACTGGCTAAGCCTGGTTCATTTCATGCGAGGACGTTGGCTCACACACCTGAGTGTGAAATGGTGGCTCCTCTGTCCAGGTCTCTCGTTCTTGTATGTGGCGGTGTGGGTGCTGGGAAGATGGGGTTCTCGTGGATGGGTTCAGGGAAATGTATCCATAGCTAGAAACAGGCCTGGAGGAAGCCAGCCTGGTGACCTTTCTCATCGTTTTGTACCGTCCCTAAAAGGCATCGCTTCACAAATGTCTACCAGTGAGATGGGAACACGGGGCACCTGGCCGGAGCCTAGACTTCGGGACAAGGCTTCTGACGCGGCCTCTGGCCCCCACGGTCTTGCTGTCAGGGTTTGCGATCTAAGCAGCACCCCAGCAGATACACGTTCCTTTCCTGTAAATTGTTTAACCAAAATACTGTTTTCCTTACATTTCTTGTGAAACAAAGCTTAATGAGCTTAGTATTATAAATTATAATCAAGCCCAAACCAGAAGAGCTAGATATTTTATCACGTAATTTTCAAATGAAATTTCCAGCAGGAATAAGATGGTAACTGGTAAGAACAGAACAGCTTACTGAGTATGAGATTCAAGATTTGTTGCTTGTCCTGTAACAGGCCTCCTCCCTGGGGGCTAGCAGGACATTAGAGTCTCGGCGGGAGGAATCTTGCTTGGTTGGTATTTGTAAGGCTCTCACTTGGCAGCCGTCTGCTGTCTGCTCAGACCAGCTGTGACCACGCTGTTGAGCGCGGCCGCGAAGGGCAATGCTCGTCCTTCCCATGGAGTAACTGAGGAGGATGCGGGCGGTGGACGTCCCAAGAAAGATGCCTGGAGCCCAGGTGCTCTCCTGGGTGGGCGGGCGGCTCGGGCCCTGCCTGTCCCCACGTGCAGGTGGGCAGGGCAAGTGGCTGGCCTCTGGTCACTGCCCCCTTGTGCTGGGCCGGGCACCTCTGCGTGCACCTGTAGGCCTGCTGAGGCCTGGAGAGGCTGCCATCCTGGCAGACGCAGGGACGGCGGCAAGGTCCTCCTGGCCAGGGCACCCGCTCGCCAAGCGCTCAGCAGGCTGGGCAGGTGCACCCGGGCCCAGCCGTTCCCTCTGACGTGCATCAAAGTGCCCCGGTGGAGGGCACTGCCCGCTGGGTTGACTTCACCCACAGCTGCGTCTGTCACACGAACTCGTCATAGTGAAATGACTTCTCAATGTAGAAGTGTAAAAAATGGTCTGCATTTCCAATTTCTGTATACCCAAGTTTCTTAAAAGTATGTTAGGTGACACTATAAAATTGTATGGATATTTTACTGTTACTGAAAATCACAAGCAAAATTTACAGCCTAGAGCTAGAAGGTGCTGGGAGCAGGAGCCACCTTCCGGGGAGGCCGACCGGTGAGCTGCACGGCTCCTGAGCCCTCACGCCCAGCACCAAGCCCCCTCTCGTGACATTGTCTGCATCGTCTCCTGAGAGAAGCCTGCAGTCAAACCGGTCCAGGCTGGCGTGCATGGCACTTTTGCCTGGGGTGGGGAGGGTGGCTTTGAACAATGCCGGGGTGTGACACTGAAGTCACACGCAGCCCAGACATCCTCCCACAACTACCTCGCTCGCTCCTGAGGTCCTGAAGTCACAGTCACAGGCTGGGTGGGGGGCGGCAAGCCCGGGTGGGCTGAGAGAGGGTTGGGGGACAAGGGCTTACTTTGATGACCTTCAGGATCTTTCTAACCTGGGCCTCATGGACAGTACGGGGACAGGCCGGGGGAGGGGTCCTGGTTGGCCCCCCCCGCTGCTGTCACTACTGGGATTCGGGCTTCAGCCAACAGAGTACATTTATTTTGAATAGAAAGAGTGGGGGTCCTTCTGCAGCCTGAGGGTTGGGTGGCTTTTCAGGGGTGGGGAGATGGTCAGCTAGTAGAGACCGTCCCCACTGACATTAGGACCCATGTCACCTCTGTGCCTCATAACCCGCCTTCCCTTGGGACTGCAAAGAAAGCGGCCAAGTCCTCCAGGGTCATCACACTCAGAACTGGAGAAAGTGAGGCAGGGGGAGGAGCCTGGGCGGGCCAGCCAGACCTGCATTGTCCACCGTGGCAGCCACGAGCCACCAAGGCCACCGAGCAGTGGAATGGGACTGGCCCAAACCCAAATGTGCTGCTACACAGCCTGCCCCAAAGGCTTCACCTAAAAAAGGACGTGAAATACATCACTAGTAACTTCCATTGGTTACATACTGAAATGATAACATGGCATATATTGGGTTAAATAAAATATAAAAACTAACTTCACCTGTTTTTTAAATTGTTCAATGTGCTACTGGAATTTTAAGTGCCACGTGTGGCTCGCACTCTCCCTATAGCGGACAGCACTGGCCTGGTGATACGACCATCCCTCTGGGGTCGGGGGGTGGGCTGGGGGGTTCCAGCGCCCCTCATGTCTATATACCTGTGTCACCGCTGTCAGAAGTGCTGCGGTGGGGGTGGGAAAGAGAGGCCTCATACGGGGTGGCTTACTGCTCCCCCTTTGCAGGAAGGAGCAGAGTACTTTTCTCTCAGCCTCTTCCTTCTGTAGATCTGACAGTTTCTGGACATCCCATCCCTCGTGGAAACCACGTTCTTTAACCGCAATCACCTTCCGTCTTCAGGTGTGGGTGACTGTGTGGGCTGAGCACTCGTGTGCCCACTCAGACTGCCCTCGTGGGCCTCGCTGAGGCTCTCCGCACGCAGCCATCACCGAGGCGGGGCTGGGGCCCCAAGAGCTGCCATCCGTCTGGATTTCGGTCTCCATGGGTTTGGGTCACACCGTGCGCCCCGGGCCCGAGGAGGAGAGCCGCAGGTCTGAGCAGGCCCAGGGCCACATCCACTGGCTCCGTGCGTGCTCGTCTAGCCCACGTTAACAGGTCTGTTTCGGGGCAGCAGCCTGCTGGGAAACAACTCGCAGTGGGACCGCACGTCTCCAGCTGCCCCCAATAAGGCGGCAGAACTGAAGGCCAGTGTCAGGTCGGCAGCCCTCACCTGTCTCCACACACGCCCAGGGGCCCAGGTGGCCAGCAGCCGGGTTTGCTCCGAGTTGAGGCTCGTCCCGCATAAACAGCACTAACCAACTGCAGCATCTTCCAGTGTGTCTGCAGACCGAGGCTTCGCAGCTTCAGTCAGCACCGCGCTATGGGAACCTTAGAACAAGTCATAAACAAATGCCAACAGCGGGACTGCACGCCCCAGGGGTAAGCCCACAGAAGTGAGCGCCCCATCCTCGGCCTTACCTGGGCTCAGGCCTGTATCACCACAAGTCAGTGAGTGTCTCTCAGAAGGCACTCCCCAAAGGGGCACACACCACCTCTTAACTGCACCAGGGCCCCTCCCCAAGTCCCCTGCCAAGTGGCAGGACATGGCCCAGGGCCTCCTTTTTCTACCCGCTAGGCCTGTATGCTGCCGCTCAAGCTGGAGGGGTGCCATCCTCACAACACCCAACCAGACAAAGTGAGACCCCTTAGGAAGGAAATGCCTTTCACCAAGTGCTACTAAACTGTCGCTGGAGGTGACCCAGCCCTGGGCGCTGGGTGTGCAGTTCTCTGGGCCCCTCTGGTGAGCTGGCGTGGGAGTCACGGGGACCTCATCTCAGCGAGCTGCAGCCCTTGGGGGAGGCAGTGAAGGACCCCCCTGGAAGGTGCCCCTCACGTTTGGGACAATAATGTCCCAAAGAACCCAGGCCCCGAGGGCCCACATCATCGCCAGCGAGCCCGACGAACAGGCAGGCCGAGCCCTGTGGGTTCTGATGAGGGAGGAGTGGCAGGAAGGCACTGAACCAGGGGTTAAGTGGGTGAGATGGAGGATGTTAGCTCTGGTCCAAGCCGACAGAAAGGGAATTTCAATCACGTGAACCCGCTGAAGAAGGACAGTGTCTGTGACCTTTTCTGATGTCCAGTGTTTTGCTGGATTAATGTAAACTACTTTGTTTGCAGGGTCTATTGTCATCCCCAAACCAGGCAAGTTCTCCGGGTGGAACTGTAATGTAGTGACCCCACTACTGCTTGAAAATTCTCACCCTGGACACGGTCTTGAGGGAGTGATGACGGAGCCACAAGCAGCAGACACTCGCAGGAGGCAGATGTCACCTGAGTTGTAAGGGGAAGCCCCTCAGGGCAGGGCTCGGCATGGCGCTCACTGCTCACCCAAAGAAGTTGTTTTCATTCTAAATCATTCTTCTGGGGCTGCAGTGAAAACACGTGAGATTTTCTTGCTTTTTACCCTAAAATTCAATGTCATGAAAATCTATTATAAGATATATACATATATACATAGTGTAAATTAAAATGTTTCTTAGACAAGAAATCCCCTTACATCCAACTGTTATGAACAGTGCCTCAGTCTGGTTCTGCATGGATTTTTTTTACCTCAGCCGATCAAAGACAACCTGCAGCGCACCCGAGTGACCTTTGGACTTAAATGCAGAATTCAGGGGACAGATGCTGCAATCACTGATTTTTAAAAATTGTTGGCACTTAAAATAGTTTAATGCTATTAAAAAACTACTTTGAATGTGGCTGTAATGGACCTCCAAGGTGTGGAGTGAATCAACTCTGTATCATGTATAACAGGAAACGGTCACCTCACTAGTAATTTTCATCATTTAAGAGTGATATTTCTAACTCATAAAAAATATTAAAACGATCTTGCATATACCATTATCTTCTGTTAAATTGGCTCAATTTTTAACGTAAGTTTTGTTGAAGTAAACGTTTGGTAAAAATTATTTTGCACTCTTTAGACCACACCCCGTGAAGCCGTCTCCGTCAGTCAGTCTGGTCTGAGACGACTGTTCGGGAACGTGCCCATGTGTGCAGTCTGCAGTTTCAGCCCGTTTCCTTCCAGCTCCAAGTCCAAGAAGCCATCCTTTGTCATTGAAAGCCCGTGACCACACGTGACTCGGTCACTGCCATGTTTTCTTAACTACTTGGTGATGAGAAATGGCCAATGAAATCACGTGGCCCTTTTGTTTGTTGGAACCGCTCATGTTAACCTGAGCGGAGGTCATGCCCACACCTGCCTGCAGACGCTGCAGGTCGCTAGAAGTGCAGCGTCGTGTGACTGCCAGAAATCCTCTGCCATTGGACTGTGTGAAGCGCTTTGGTTTGGGGACTAAATCATGAAGTGTCTGACACATTTCTCTAAGTGATCATTAAATTTGGGGCATGGCTAAGTGATTTAGGCTAGACAAGGGGCGTGCACACCTTCTGAGGGGTGCCATTTATTGTCACCATTTATGTGACTGGCAGCAGGGGGGTGGGCCTGTGTCAGGACAGTGCTCACCAGCGCAGCTCTCGCTTGTCCCCAGAGGAGAGGCTACAGCCGACTCCATCTCGGCCACCCAATGGCAGGGCTGCGCTGCGGGGTGAGCCTTCCAGAAAGGTGACTACGAAACACTAAGACACGCCATTGTTTTAAGGGAAAGAATCAGAATTTACAGACCATACACGTTCCAGATGGCCTCATGCTAAAACAGAGTGCCAGCACATTTTAGGGGGTTTGATGTGCGGCACCTCTTAGTCAAAGCCCGGCTGTCTGGGTGCTGTCAGTTACATGCAAGAGCCACCCCCGTGGGCCCGAAGTACCTACCAGGAAGCCACACTTCCTGGAGACCAGAGAACTGAGTCCAGGATTCTGGGGCCGTCGCCTTGTCCCGCGCACCGCCCATCTATTTGTAGGGACAAGTGGAGGTGTACTGGGCTCCATGTGTTAAAATCCCAGCAGTTTGCTCAGGTGACCCCATGGCTTTCACTGGCCCTGAGATTCACGTGGCCCGAGGCGGGCTGTCACCCTCTG
The DNA here is from genome assembly GCF_036562045.2 of Rhinolophus sinicus. Classification (NCBI taxonomy): domain Eukaryota; kingdom Metazoa; phylum Chordata; class Mammalia; order Chiroptera; family Rhinolophidae; genus Rhinolophus; species Rhinolophus sinicus. The sequence continues at coordinate 2,905,770 of NC_133753.1, read as the reverse complement.
TCGGGCTCTGGTGTGCAGTTCGCCACTGACAACAGCTATACTGAGCTGTCAGGTGTGTCCCCATTTGCGGAGATGCATCTGTGCTGGGAACAAATCTTTGTTTTTATGGCTCTGTTCCTAAGATGGGTCCCTGGCCAACTGGCCCGAGACTGTTTCCCAAATCAAGCTGTGCTGTAACTGTCCCCCCACCGCCACCACCACGACACACAGCATTCACACCCAGGCTGGCCTCCCCCTCCCTCAGAAGCCTGGACGGAGCTGAAGTCGCTCAGCTCACCTGGTGTGGTTGGCTTGTGACGTGTCCTCCTTGCCTTGAGCTTTCTTCCACGTTTGGAGTGGGCAAGGGCACGCCCCATGCGTGGGGACAGGTCCAGGCAAACCCAAGAGGAGGCAGGCGCTCCAGAGAGCGGGGTCCAGCTCAGTGCCCCTGTGGCTGCCCTCCTGGCCAGCGGTGGGGCCTGGCCAGAGAACACAGGCCCAGCTGTGCCCTCGCCACGGGGCGGCAGAGCCCAGGTCACTGGAGCAGGTTTATGCCATCACCGCGGAGTGGCAGTCCCAGGACCCAGCCATCTGCTTCCTCGCGCTGCCCCCGACCAGCACTCCAGCCCCGTCTCAGGAGCAGTTGGGCTGTGCGCTTCGGCCCAGGACGTCCTCTCTGGCGGCGCTCAGGAGGCCCAGCACCCGGCAGTGCTCCAGAAACATGAGGAATGAGCGGACTGGACAGGGTGGTGGTGGAGGACATGACACTTCGGCCCCCTCCCTTTCTGGAGTTCCGTGGTGACAATTCAAGTGGTTTGGGAGACATTTAACAGCGTTGCCCTAAAAGGCTTAAGTGGCCTCACTGCTTTCCTCGCTCTCTTCCCAGTCTGGAGTGGGCAGAGACTCTGCCAGGGCCCTGGCAGCAGGATGAGGTGGCCTCCTGTGCCCTCTAAGCCCTGGCCACCAGCACTGGCCCACAGGCAGGCACAGGGAGAGCCAGGCGCCATTGCTGCCACCCAGCCATGCAGGAAGCCCTGCTCTCCACCTCTGCGGGAGGCGGACTCGCCCCTGTGAAGCTGACGTTCGAGGCGGCGTGGGCCAGAGCGCCCACAGCCCCTGCGCGGAGGCAGGCGCCGCGACTTGCCCACTGTGGGGCCTGGCCCTGGCTGGGCCTGGTATGTTAGCCCGATACTGCCTCAGAGAGCAACATGAAACCAAAAGGGCCTCATTTGGTGGACAGGCCAGGTCCCTCTGGGGCCTGGCCTGCCCCAGAGAGCCCCCCAACCCCACTGTCCCCACCATGGGGTGACGACTGTTGGAGAGTAAGGGCAGCTGGTGTCCAGAAAACCAGCATCCAAAGTTTGTTCTCTGAAGAAGCTGTGCAGAAAAGCTTTACAGATTTCCTCTTCAAACTGTCTACACTGATGGGTGAACAGTTTTCCTAAACACACAGATCCTTGTTAGTTCTTACATGTGCCCTCACGTGGAGCCAGTTCTCAAGGGCAGAGTATGCCCTCTGAGCCAGCCACCACCCCTTTGGGGCTTGCTTCTCCAGTGGCCTCACCCACCGGACTCAGCGTGGGCCCAGCGCCCTGCAGGTAGCCCTCCTCAGGCCCAAGCACCGGCTCCCAGCACCCTGTCTCTGGCCGCTTCCCTGTGAAACTGTCTCAGCTCCCGTGTGACCTGGAACTCCCAAACCTTCTGCAGAGGCAGAACGGATGCCCATCCTGCCCTCCAGTGCCACTTCAACAGTGGGGCATCCCTGAGGGCCCCACCAGAGTCTCAAATGGGTTTAGAAGGAAGCTCTTTCCAACCCTTCCCCATGTGCACCCAGCTCTGAATGTCATCGTGAGCCTCACTGCTGGTCTTGAACCTGCCCCTCCTGTGGCTGCCACTCCACCCCCCACGGCCCAGCTGTGCTGTCACCCCCGGTGCTGCTTCAGCACCTGTCAGGTGGGCCGGAGGTGGTGGCCACCAGCAAGCATATGGAAGGGTGTCACCGATCTGTCTTAAAAGAGGGAACAAGAAGATGAGAAACGAAGCCAGGGAATTCGCTTTGGGCATTAAGTGGGGAAGACGAGAAAGCAGCAACCTCCGTGATCAGGTTACACCCCAACAAGAAGGAGCTTAGTAGGGCCTTCCCTCTGCCCAGCAGCCTGGCAACACCCTGTGCATCCCAGTACCAGCTCCCCGGGAAACTGCTGTCTTTTTGTGCCCCACTCAATGTTGGCACCTGGAAACAAAGCTCAGCTTGCCCGCAGCCCGGCAGAAGGCAGCGCTGGGTACTCCCAGGAGAAAGCTGGGCCTCGGGAGCTAAACCCAGGTGGCCACCTCGAAGCCTGGCGCTCCCACCGGCCCTCGTGCTTGCAGGCACCTGGCCAGCTGCAGCTCCCTGGGGGGCAGCGAGGGCACCGAGCACAAGCCTGTGTTCATCCGCCAATTGTTTCTCAAGTGAAACCAAAGCGTGTCCTCCCAATGAGACCACCCCCTGGATGGTCACAAAAGCTAGAACAAAGGACTGAATGGTCAGGACCCGGGTAACTCGGACGACATTAAGAGGGAATACTGCGCGATGGCTCTTTAATAAGTATGGTGCAGTCACGCGCCACAGTACCAGGGGATGCACTCAAGGCGCAACACGCAGAGCAAGCGGCGAAACCAAACCTAAATAACATGTAATATAAACTCGACTTTCTGTTGGGATTCATATAAAACATTACAAAATACTCCTGCCCAAAATTTTTACATTACGAAAGTGAACTAAAACCTTAGAATGAGGCGGTTTTACAGACGTACTCGAGTGGAAATACAGCGCGGCTGCTTTCAGGGTCCACTTCCTGCTCCAGGCCGGGTCGGTGACCGCTGGTGTGCTCCACGCTGCAGGACGCCCTTGGGAAGCCCGCCTCTGCCTGGAACCTCCATCCACGTCTCAGGTGGCAGGCGGGGCCCAGCGCCTGCTGTGACACTGTGGGGTGGGTGGCACGTGCAGCTCAGCACCCCCGCCCCTCCTCCCTATGGCGGGCAAGCGGTAGTGCTTCACGTCAGGCGTCGCATCCTTCCACGTGTCTGCCTGGTGAGGGAAGCGGCAGACGTTCAGTGGGGGCCACGAGGGCTGTAGGAGCGGCCGCTGAGGGAGCTAGTGAGGTGGCTACCTTCTGGCTGGCACCCACACACTTCAGGGGCCGCAGCACCGGGACCTTCCAGCTCCCTCCCGGAGCGAACACCGACTGCAGCACCGGGCTGGAGTACGACAGCTTCGTCACGCCTGGGAGCTTCAGTTTGGGGAGTTCTGTCAGGCAGGCCGGTCCTTGTCTCTTGGGACGGTCCCCCTCTTGCTTTAGGGGCTGTTGCTTGAAACAAAACACAGGTCAGCTGAGCCACCATGGTGTCTCCTCCATGGAAAGGAGGAAAATCAAAGGAGGCCGTTTTGTGCCACTTCTGCCTGACACAGTTACTGGACCTTGAGTGCCCCAGCCGCCCAGAAGGGAGGTGACCGCTCACTAGAGTCCCACAGCGGAAGGCAAAGGCTCAGCACTTCAGGCCCCATGCTAAGCCCAGCCCTGGGTTGCCCCCTGGGCCTGGCTGGACCACCTGGGGAGGGCGCAGCGCCCCCAGGCCCAGGTCAGGGGGATACCTCCTGCTCTGACTCCCCGAGGTCCGCCAAATCCGCCTGCCGCCTGCTTCTGTGCAGCTGGGGAGCTAAGAATGGGTTTACCTTTCTTAGTAGTTGAAAGTTTTTTCATGGCATGTGAAAATTACATGAGATTGAAATTTCAGTGTCCACCATTTTACTGACACAGCCACACTTTGGTTTACATACTGTCCCACATGGGCCCACAGCAGAATGGGCAGTTGTGACAGAGCTTCTGGCCCGCAAAGCCTAGAATGCTCACTCCGTGGCCCTTCCAGACAAGCGAGGGCCTAGGCTCCAACTGCAGCTGAGGCTTTGGTGGGACTGGCAGGAGTGATGGGGGACAAACCTGACTAGCTGGGAGGGGAGGCTGAGCAGGGACAGCAGCTGGGGAGCAAAATGAGGGCAGCTCAGGCCAGGGGAGGGGTGTCCACATTTGGGGCCTGAACAGCCGAAGGGGAGCTAGCTGCCTGTGCCTTTGGGGCAAGGCGAGGGGAGAAAAGCAAGTTTGGGGGAAAAGACTGGGAGATCGGGTTTGAACAAGTTTGTCCTTTAGAAACACCAGTGGAGCCTTCACGCAGACGTATGAGCCTAGATTTCTGGAAAGCAGCCTGGCAGCAGACGTATCTGCATCCTCAGTAGTGACACTCAATAAATATTGGGACGAATGAAAAATGAATGCTAGAAGGGCACAGTTATCACAGTTTGGTGCCCCTGGGACAGTCACAGCGGTGGGACTGAGGACACGCTACGTGCAAAGAAAGGTGAGGATGTTGCCAAATGAAGCCATCGTCTCTAAACCCACGTGTGTGAGGCCATCTGTGGTGGGACAGAGTGCTTATCTGGGGCCTGTTGGGCTCACGGGGTGGTGGCCGAGCAGGCAGCATGCACTGCTGGGACTTGTCACTGGCTAGCTGGCACCTGGGACTGTGTTTAGTGTCTCTGTGCCCCTGCTAGGGTCGGTCTGAGGACACAGGAGGTGACATCTGTGAGGCGCATTGGCACAGAACCTGCCCCTGTGCTGGAAGAACCCCACTCCCCTCGCCCAGCCTGCTCCCACCGCCTGTTGTCCTTGACCCTCAGTGATGAGTGGAAGTGGGGGGTGGAGCAGGCAGAGCCAGGCTCCCGTGTCCTAACACCTGGGGACGGCATCTGGCGTGGTGTCAGGCCTAGGCCCTCACAGGTGGTGTCCTAATCAGAGTCACAGGCCACCTGCGGGCGTCCCACCCGGCTGTGACCCCTTGTCCAGCTGACTGATTCAGTCAGTACCTGCTTTCTGCCCTCCTTTGAAATCCACCACCTGTTACCGAGTGGTTCCGGTGCCTCAGGGCACTCTGGGAAGAAAGCTTTTCCATGGCTGCCCAGAGCCTGCCTCTCAGTTGCCCTAAAGTCGGGGAGGAAAAGAGAATGGAACATCCCTGAGAACCCACAGCACCACTGCTTGCTTGCTCTGTCTCCAAGTTTGTCTGTCATGTGCATTGTCACCTCTTCCTTTCCACATGACCTACCATGAGGGGCCCTTTCCTTCTCTGTCTCAGCCTGACGGGCTCGGCCAGGAGCAGAGGGCTTGTGGACCACGGGCACAGCCCTGCCACAGGCCCACTCCCCTGCCCAGTGACCCGGGGTTTGGGTCAGACATCACCTCCCCGGTCACACACACAGAGGCGCCCTCAGGGCATTTACTTCCAATGCCAGGTGCCCCCAACGTGCTCTCAAACCTCACTGTGAGTCCACCCGTTCACACTTAAGGACCGGAGCAAAGTCACGCCCTGCATGCAGCCCCACAGCCCTCGCCACGCGCTGCCTGCCCTGCCGTGGGGCCACCAGCTGCCTCCTTTGGGGAGGGGACACCAGAAAAGGGTGAGGTGGGTGTTCCAAGAGGCACCGCCCAGTACAGGACTGAGGGAGCTGTTCCCACACCCGCCTGACACGCACGGGCCAGGGCGCCTGGCCTGCCTACCTCTGTCCTCGGAAGCAGGGGTGCTGCAGGGCCTGCTGGGCCGTGACTCTCTCATCAGGGTCGTAGGTCACCATTGCATGCAGGAGGGAGAGGCATTGCGGGGACAAACTGGCTGTCAGTAGAGGTATTCCTGACCCCTTTTTAAAAGGAAAATCAAAACTCATAGCTCTCGACCTGTATTAAAAGCCCAATGACAATAAACAATCACGCCACTATGCAAGCGGGTCGCCATCATGACTCTACAGGGACCTGACTGAGGGCGACGGTTTGCGACCTAAAGGGGGTGGGACTACAGTTGTCCAAACCCACAGAACGGGCAACACACAAGTGGGCCCTCACAGAAAAGGGACTTGGGGGGATGACGACGTGTCAGTGCAGGTTCTGGTGCCGAGGCTGGTGGGGGCTGTGAGGGGCCAGGCGGCTTACAGGGAACCTGTACTTTCCACTCAGTTTTGCTATGAGCCTAAAACTGCTCTAAACTAAAGGCTATTTTAAAAAGGGGGGTGTATGTGAAGTCTATTATGATATAAATAAAAGGAAATGATTTTTCCTCTAAAGAAATAATATCACATTTCCACCAGAGAAGAATGAAATAAAATTTAAAAAAAGAATCCAAAATAGTTACCTGCCCACCCCCTTAAGCTCACGGGGCCCTCCCTTGGAAGCCCTCACTGCCCGGCCTCAGCTCCATCTTTGACCAGAATAAAAGCCAGGGGAGTCCTGGTCAGGTGTCCGTGTGGCCAGCAATGTGGGTGGCCAGGCACAAAGCCCTCACTGCCAGAGCCTGTGCCTGGAACCAAAGGCCTCTAAGTCCTGTGTAAGTATCCCGGTGACAAAAGCGGACTGCCCGGCCCTCGGCAAGGTGGTAAGAGCTCTCGTGATGCTGAGGGACAGCTCCCCCAGGCCCCCGGGGTGCCCCAACAAACTGCAGCCCTTTCAGCAGCAGCAGGGACCCAAGTGGACTAAGGGGCTGCAAGGGCAACAGAAGCACCGCCTGGCCCCGCCACCAGCCCCAGCAGGGGGACAAGTCTACATGGGACTCTTGGGAGCACAGGTACTTACTGTTTGAACTTGGTGAGGGTCTTCTCAGCAGGTGTGCCGATGACGTCATGGATTTTTGAGATCTGGTCCAGCTCATTGGCGCCAGGGAAGAGGGGCTGCAGACTGGAAGGGTGTGACAAGGGGCTGTGGTTAGGACAGTCCCCTTCGTCCTGGCCGGCTCTTCACCTTGAAGTCCTTTAACACCTTTCCAAGTTAATTCAAGGGGTTTTGTTTTAGCACTTGAGAAAGGATTGTCTGTTGGCACTTTTAGCTTCAGTGAAACTGCCACTCAGCTTTCCAAAAATACCAAAGTCAATTATCACGACGAATGATGCAGAATCAAAAGCAGGCACGTGCCCTGAGTGCGCACACGGCTGGTTTACGAGGCAGTCAGTGGGGCAGGCAGGAGCAGCCCGCCTGGGCGCCCACCTAGCTGGGCTCTCACTTCTGCTGCATGCCACCCAGATGCTCAGTTCAGCCCCCTCCCTAAGGATCCATGGTGAGCAGGGTGGTGCTGCCTCACCCCCTGCATGGGCTCCTTCAACCTGACACCCTACTCACCTCCCCGCTTCTCCCTAGGCCCCTGATCCATCCAGTGGTGAAGCTGAGGGTGTGGGGGTTGGGAGGATGGTGAGGACGGGGGTTTTCTAGAGTCCGGCTGTGCCAGGAGGTGGCTCACCCTCACACCTTGATAGACTGTACCTCTTAGGGTAGGCCCCAGGGGCCACCTGCTCACCCCTCCCATGGTGGGCCCCATGGGTGGCAGTAAGCACGTGTCTATTCAGTTCCTGAACTCAGTAATCAGTCGTTTCACTGATGAAGCCAAGTGAAGAGCCCACTGGCCCAGGCCCAGGCGTGTCGGGAGGAGAGCAGTAACTGGTGGACAAAACGTCCATTTTCTGTGAAGTTACATCCAACCACAGCACCAGCTGACTGTAAGATCTGCACTGTAAAGGCAGGGCCTGAGTGAACCCGCGCTGTGCGACCTGCCTGAGGACACGGGGCTGGCCTCAGCTCTACCTGGCAATCTCGAAGAACACACAGCCGGCGCTCCACATGTCCATTCTGGAGCTGTAGAACCCATCGGTGAGCAGACACTCGGGGGCCCGGTACCAGCGCGTGGAGATGTATTCTGTGTATGGCTGCTTGGAATAGACACTCCGGCAGGACCCAAAGTCCCCTAATTTCAGGACATCCTGCTGCTAGTGGGGAGAAAAGAGGTACAAAGGATATCTCATCGAGCAGCTGTTGTAATACAAGACATTTCAAGTATTTATGCACTAACAGGAAAATTACTAGCATCTAAACTAGCTCATAAAGTACCATTACTGGCTTTGTAAACACCTGTGGGTGTTTCTAACAGGAGGAAATGGCCTTTCTAGTCAGTGGCACATGTTTACGAATATCCTGGCTGTTTTACAAATGTTTCCAAATGTCTACAGATCCTGGAACGTTTTAAGCCAGTGTGTGAGTCTACAAATGAACTATGCATCGCAGCCACACGCCCTGTTCTGCCTCACTCTGCCCACTGCCACTCGGGGCTGGCTCACACCCATGGGCTCTTTGGAGCAAGTCAGACTAGGGAAACGGGCTTCCAGATATTTCTTCCATTTTCTTTACCCCTCCCATTCAGGTAATAAAATACAGGCTGTCAGTGACTTCGAAGCGTCTGGAACCGACAGCCACGGCAAACGTCAAACACAGCACGTCTCCGGACACTGTCAAGAACCCCAGTCCACTGGCCTTGGCCTCTGTCCCCACTGCCCAGGACATCATGCTGGGCTCTCAACATAGATTAGGAGGTGTGTTAAAAGACAAGAAAAATACGGTCTGAAGAGACGAAGCAAGCGTCAGAACCAGACTCAGCTATGGCACAAGTTTTAGAATTTCAGAAGTATAAAAAAGGGCATTTAAAATAACTATGATTAATTTGTTAATTTGCAAGTTCAGATAGGAAATAGCGGAGAGATGAAAACTCTAAGAAAGAATCAAAGGGAAATGATAGGAATGAAAAAACACTAACAGAAATTTTTAAAAATGACTTTGATGGGCTCATCAATAGACTAAACTCAGCCAAGGAAAGAATCAGGGAGCTGGAAGATATGCCAAGAGAAACTCCCCAAACTGAAGCACAAAAAGAAAAAGAACATCAGAAATAGAACAGAACATCCAAGAACTGTGGATGATTCCAGAAGGCATGGCACACACACCATGGCAAGTCCCCAGGTGAGGATGCCGAGTCAAAGAACCCAAATCAAAGAAGAGTCCATACTAGCTAATTCCACTTACAGAACATTCTAGCAAATGCCAGCTAATTCTATAATGACAGGAAGTCAGTCACTCTTTGCCTGGGGACAAGGGATGGGGAGGGAAGGAGCACGAAGGGGCAGGCGGACACTTTCGCGGTGATGCTTGTTAACTTGGTTGGGATGGTGGCTCCGTGGGTGAATACATGTGCCCAAACTTAGCACGCTGCGCGCTTAGACACACACCGTGTGAGTGGCTGTGGAGTGACACAGACCTGAGCTCAACTCCGGACTTCTCCACTTTCATATTCAGAGTGTTAGAATGGTAATTTGAATCGTGTTTGTATATAGTATGAGAAGGGTCCCTAAGATTATTTTCTTCTAGATGTACAGTTATAGTGGTGGCATTTTTTTAAATAAAAAAATTTTCCCAAAGTAGGAGAAAAAAATGTATAACCAACATGGTACCCAGATATCTGGGACTGAAAGCATATCTAGTGAAAAGTTTTTTTATATTCTACCTTTATTCTGATATCAAGTTTTCATAGAAAAGTCCTTACCTTTATTAATATATTTTCTGGTTTTACATCTCTGTGAAATATTCCATTTCTGCATTCAATATAAAAGAAAGGATAGAATTAATTGTACCTCATTCATTCAAATTCTCGCATTTGTACCGACTGTGAATACAGCTTATTAGAAAGCACACCTGTGCATGTGGTCGAGGGATCTGCACAGCTGGTACATATAGCGCATAATTTGTTTTTCTGATAATGGGTGTCTTCTCCCTGTGAATGAAGGAAATAGCCAAACATGGTTACCAATGGTACTTAGCCGCTTTTCTGAAATAAAAAACAGAATCCGTTCTTATTTAATGATGTGTGAACATCTAACTTCCTCTGTGAAAAACAATCTGAAGTAGTTTTATAAGAAATATGAAGCGTACCTAAAAGTATACCACTTAGAACTCTACGTACTGGCATGGCTCCGCCTGAAATCACACAGTGCACGCGTTCTGGTCACAGTGAGGAAGTACAGGCAGCTTGGTCTGACAGACCTGACTCAGGCCTGGGCCTTCCCCAGGTCACCCCTTCAAACCGCTGATTCTGAAACGTCAGGGTCACCTGTAAATCCAGTGTTTCCCTCCTTCCATCTACATGGATTTCCATTTTAAAGGGGGTAAACCCCAGTTCTACAGAAGTACCTTGTTTTAAGCCAAGAAGACGTCCCAGCCCACTCTCCTCTGGCACCTGCTGAGCACGCTGCACTACACCTTCCCTCCTGCAGCTCTGGATCACGTCCTGACGCTTCCCAGACGCAGCATCAGTTATCCTTGTTCCAGATGTCATATCTCGCTTGATTTTAATTTCAAAGGTGTGTGTTTTAAGCTATCAAGTTTTAAATCTGTAAAATAACCATTCTCACCTAACAATTCTGAAAAACCACTTCCGCTGCATGAGCACATATCCCCTTTGACATTGTTGGTCCTGCATTTCTCGGCTGCCTTCAGTTCCCAGTGTAGAAGCCCTCCTCAGGGGCCCCCCTTCCTTTCCTCCTGGGTACCCCCAACCCTTCCACAGCCCTGAGGGTAAGGCCTAGGCACGCTCCCCTCCCCCTCCGTGAGCATCCTACCTGAGGAAGAGAAGCCACTGAGGGAGCCAGGCCCCCTCGTCTCTTTTAGCTATCCTGACCAACTTGGTTATTCCAAATTCATTTTCACCAAGTATTCTCATCAAGAAGATTCTAAAGAATGTCACATACAATACTACTCATGTAAAAATATTTAGGGAACACAATGATACACTATGGCATTCCTTCTCAGTACTCACTGAAGGAATACGGCTGCCAGTGTAGCCTGCGCTGTAACAGAATATCCAGTACACACCCCTGTCCCACCAGAGCCCTGTCCCCAGGCCTGTGCCTGACTTTGCTGCCCAGGCTCGGAGGTCCCCCTGGCACAACCAAACGGCCCATTGTCTACGCCTTGGCCCCGAGGCTGTGCCCTGTGGCACCACGCGTGTACACCTGCCATTGGGACTTTCCAAAGGAGAACCCTGCTTTATAGCACTGCTCTGAAAGAGGTTAGAGACCTCGAACGGCAGAGGTGAGCAGGTGGGAGGTCAGGCTCAGTGTGGAGCCTAGGCCATCAGCAGACCCTCCCTCACCCTCCAGGACAACACTCAAGGATGGGGTCCCCTGCTCTGCGAAGCTTGCTCATTGCAGGCAAGTGCTGTAACTTCTGTGAAATTCAATTTCCTCACGTCTAAGATGGAGTTGAGCTCCACCATAAACAATAGAATAATAATAATAGCGATCAATGTTTACTGAAGGCTGAGAGCCAGGCACGCTCTAAGCCCTTTATACATACGAGGTGTGATCAAACAATACGGTGAATGTTTAAATTAAAAAAAATTTATTACAGTAAGACACATTGCCATAAAACCCCCTCAAAATATTCCCCCTCACTTTGAACACACTTAGACCCTCGTTCTTGCCACTTTCTGAAGCAGTTCTGGAAGTCCTCTTTCGTGAGTGTCTTTAGTTACGCTGTCGTGGCTGCCTCGATGTCTTGAATCATTTGGGGAAGAGCCAGAAGTCACACGGTGCCAGATCCAGTGAATAAGGTGGATGAGGACACTGTAATGTTTTTGACAGAAATTGCCGTGTACCAGAAGCGATGTGTGACATGGAGCGTTGTCACGATGGAGGATGATTTCCGGCACTTTAAAACACACCTTCCCTCAAACACAGTTCATACCCGAATGACTGCACTGAACAAGTTGAAACTTGTCACACAGTTACTAAGGTTCAACGTGCCGCTTCCCATATTGAAGATCCCTGCCTTTCCATTGGGTGGCACTGGGCAGTAGCATTCACCCATAAGTTTGGATCACAACAGAAAGCCTCCGTGTCACACATCGCTTCCAGTACAGTAATTTCTGTCAAATAAAAACATTATGGTGTGTCCTCATCCACCTCATTCACTGGATCTGGCACGACAGCACAACTAAAGACACTGAGGAAACAGGATTTCCAGAACTGCTTCAGAAAGCGGCAAGAACAATGGGATAAGTGTGTTCGAAGCCAGGGGGGGTGGTATTCTGAGGAGGATTAACGGCAATGTGTCTCTTACTGTTATAAGGTTTTTTTATTTAAACATTCACTGTATTGGTCACACCTCGTATTATTTTATTTAACCCTCACAATGACCCTCTGAGTTAGACACTCTGGTTACCCCACTTTTACAGACAGGAAAGGCTCGAAGAGCCTGACCAGGACCCATCATCATTAAATCCACATGGCACCGTACGTGAGCTCTGACCCAGGAAGCTGTTCTATAATATGGGGTTTTTGTGCTACATCAACAGAGCCAAGCTAGATGGCACCTCCCAGGAGCACCAGTGTTAAAAGTGACAGGATGGTGTCACTGGCTTGGAAGAAAATCCCAGTGACAAAAACGTTATGTCACTCACTCTGAACGACAAAGAGACTGACTGTAGGGAAAGCAAAGACATCATCGCTGCATCAACGTGTTTCAGTGAAGTGTGAAGAATGCTGTAACCAATTCTTTCACTTCAATTTTCCTTTTTACATATGCACAGAAGTGATACGGGGAGACTGTCTAACTAGACATAAAAGAGCTCTTTCAATAAGGATACAACTAGAATTGCTAAGTGGTAAGAAAGCTGTGTGTCAGAGCTGAATTGGCGGTGTTTTCTTCTTTGTTGGCACATAAACAAAGTGGGTGGGACCGGATGAAATATACAGACACAACTGAATCTGGCTGACAGTCACGTTAGGCAGAACAGCCAGCCATAGTGCCCGGTAATGAGGCGCATGGCCCGAGCTTTCGTGCATATGAACTGTATGTAATGCTGCGTTTACAGTTACATTGAGCTTGTTTTACTTCTTCCGACTTGGTTCCTCCCCCAATACCATGGATTTATTTCAGGACGCCTGCTCTACCCACAGCCTCTAAAAGCTAAGGTGACAAGGCCAGCCCACAGGACCTGGAACAGCCCGCGCTCCAGAAGGCACCTGGTGGCTGGGATTTCTGAGCTGGGCCCCTCTGCTGCCCGTGGAGAGCCTCGGGGGCTGGGTGGGTGGCCAAGTGTGCCGAGAGGAGGAGGGGAACAGGCAGAGGTGCCAAGGCAGGGTATCGTGTGCCCCAACGCAGTCAGTGGTGGCCTCGGCAACCACAGCTCCTGGGTCCACTTTCCTGGAGGCCTAGCTGAGCTTTCTGCGAGAGACCAGTGGCGGTTTTACAATAATCTCCTTCCTCTGTGTGTGAACTAGCCGAATGGCATGGCTCCTTGCACTGAAAACAGTCTAACTGCGACATTCAATGTCCAAACACATCATCCAGGCGGACGACTGATACCTGTACCACACAGGGCTACGGATGGGCACTAAGAGGATACCAGTGATGCAGCCAACAGGGTCCCCACTGCCAGAGAGCTGACACTCTAGTGGAGACTGTCGGACCAACGATGAAGCAGCAGATCTATGTCAGGGACAGTGCGTGAGAATAAGAGACAAGACAGGGATGCAAACGGAGGATGGGAACGCGAGGTGAAGGAGCCACCACTCCCCGGTTCCACAGGGGAACCGGCCACAGAGGAGGGCACCACGAATCAGCATTCCCCAAAGCAAAGTAAGTTGACACCGTTAAAAAAGAGCAGGACCAGCTACAACATAGCAAAAGAGCAGGTGCCTCTAATCGGTTTATACAGTCCTGACATCCCTCACCCCGGACTGCGGACGGTGTAGCCAGTCCTGCATCCACCCCCTCCTCACTCATGCTAATGGACAGCGTGAAAATTCTTCCAAAGTGATTGGCAGGCACAGCACCATCTCTGTCTGTCTCCCCAACGGCACTCCCGCCCCCACGCACACCCGCAGACGCATCCCAACCCCCATCTACCATGCCAGACTTGAAAGCCAAATGACATTCTTCAGGTTGTGCTGGAGGTGGGTGTTCCCGATGTGGTTTGGGTCCTACTATGTCGCACCACTCGTGATCGATGGTTTGGGCCCAAGTCCTGGGGGCCGGTGAGCGGAGGGAACAACATCCACTCCGAGGGCGCAGATCACGGCGGAGGCAGCGTCTGACCCAGGCGGCCGTGGCTGTGGTGTGGGTCTAGAGCTGGGGCTGCAGCAGCCTCAGTCTCCCTGTCCCTACTTCCTAGAAGCTAAGCCTGGAGTCTGTTTTTTCAGTCCTCCCTGTGATTCTGTCCACTCCCCAGGCCACGTAATAAAACCCCTTTGGTTAAAATGTGGGAATAGAGGCTGCTGTCTGCAACTAGAGGAACCACCGCCACCCCCATCGGCCCTTTAGTCTCTGAGCAGCAATCAGAGAAGTCCGCAAGCTGGCGCTGGGCCTGGGGCTGTCTGTCATCTGAGAGGACACGACAGAAATTACGAGTGACTATCTGGAAGCGTGTACAGCAATTCAGCATTGCTGTGACATCCAAGCGCAACGGCCATTTCTCTGGTAATCAACCTTTCTTGTCTTTTACAAATGTTCTGGCCCACAACAGACTAGGAAAACAAAACAAACCAAACCTGGTCTTTCACTATTGATACACTCACTGGTCTCAACACCAATCGAAAGACACCTTTCCCTGCCTTAAACCCCTCTAGTGGCTTCCTACGGAATTCAGAATAACCTGCACTTTTCCCAGGCCCTGCAAGCCCACCGGCCCCCGCCTTCCTCACGTCCTCCAGCTCTGCTCGTGCTCCGGCCACAGTGGCCTCTTACCTCATGGTGGCCGCGGGGCTTTGGCACGAGCTGTCCCTCTGTGTAGAATACTCTGCCCTCATCACTCTCCAATACTCATAGCCCTGTGTGGAATTCTTGATCCTTTGTTTTCCGGTCTCTCTCTCCTCATCAGAGTGTGAGCTCCACATGGCTGGGAACCGTCTGTCAGGTTCCCCACTGTGTCCCCACCTTGCGAACAGCCCATGGCAGGTAACAGTGAGTGGGACATACTCTCCTGCATTTGTCCAATTCTACCGCTTTCCAGTGAGCCTGTACGGCTCTAGCCCACGACACCTCTGCCTCACCTGACACCTACCGGACAAGGAGAACACTACCCCACGCTATTCATTTTCTCTCATGATTTCACTTTCATATAGTTACCGCTACACCAGCCTATACACTCTGCTTTCAAAAAATGCATCGTCTATGCTTCTTCTTTACCTTCACCAGACCCTGAAAAGTGCTGTGCACGTAAGGGGACAACTCAGCAAAGACTGTAGGATCATTCTCTCACTGCATGCGCTGGTTCTTCGGTATTTAACAGTGCTAGGCAATATTCTGATGGACCAAGAGAGGAGTAATTGAGTGAAATGAATTCTTACTCTAATAGAAGAGGCTTTGGTGATTGATTTGGTTTTCAATAAGTCAGCATCACCAGCAAGAACAAATAATTAGTGTCTGTTCATCTGAGGCACTGGCTATGGCCAGGCGTGGAGGCCCCGGGGAGCAACAGGGCATAACGGTTAAGGTTTCAGGGTCAGACTTGAGTTTAAGTTCTGGCTCTGCTATTTAGGAACAACTTAGCTTTGGGTCATTACTTAACCCTCAAGCCTCACTTTCCTCATCTGTGAAAGGGGGTGATAATAACAGTGCCAACCACTCAGGGCTGACAAGAGGCAGCGTGTGTGGTGCGGAACATGCACTTGGGTGCCTTCAAACCCCAGTTCTATCACTTATGAGGTACAGAATCTGGGCAAGTTACTATCTCTCTGTGCCTCAATTTCTTCATCTTTAAAATGGGGACAGTGACAGTATCTGCCTGCTAGGGCTGTTGTGAGGATAAAATGAGTTAATTCCTATAAAGTACTAAGAACAGTGCCTGGCATGTGGCCAGCATTCAGGAAGTGTCAGCTGTCACCATTGTCACTGTATTTCTTCAGTTCTAAGGCAGACAGTCTTTTTTCTTTTCACAGTCTAACAATTCTGAAATCAGGATGCAGAGTCCAATATTTAGTATCTTACAATCAGTGTCAGCATTTGCCCCATGTTTTAACATCTCGGAAACGAGGATGCCACCTACCACCGACAGCATCTCAGACTCAGTGCACTGAGCACGCGCCCGGCCTGTGGATGACACACAGCGTTTATGTAATGGACAAATGTCCACTGATCTCTAATATCAGAGTCTGTTTACCAGTCTTCTCTGTGGACATACTGAAAGAAATGGATGCAATTTCTCTAATTATACCATTCCCCCACTACTGAAAATTAGATATGTATTTCTAAACAAAGCTTTTTCAAACGTCTAAACACACAGAAACTTGCCAGAAATTATTCCCTCCTCTTGAGTTTTGAAATATTGTACTCTAGGAAGCAACACTCACAATTCTAATACAGTGGTGCCTCAGTTTTCAAATGTAATCCGTTCCAGAAGACCATTCGAGTTCTGAAACACTAGGAAACAGCCGACAGGCCTCAGGATCTTGCACTCTGCGGAAGCCGCATGACATGTTCGACTTCAGAGGTGTGTTCAAAAACCAAAGCACTTACTTCCTGGTTTACGGAGTTCATAAACCGAAATGTTCGTCAACGGAGACATTCGAAAACCGAGGTACTACTGTATAAGACACACGTCTTCCACCAAGAGAACTGTTATAAAACAAAGGAAGTGATTACATAGGTTTATTAAGAAGTAAAATGTTGGCTTAGTGGTAAAAGATTATTGTAAGGGAAATAGTAGAGTGTTTTCTTTTGCTTGTATCCAGCCCCCTAGCCTGCTGCTGTGTGACACACACACACAGAGGACACTGGATGAGCCTGCATGGGACACTGTGTGGGGACACGTAATCGCGCAGAAATACCTCATCGATGCTAATCAAGTGAGACTCCCAGGCAGTAAGTTTACTCCTTAAACATGAATTCTTCCTGCTATAATCATTTTAAACAGGACTCTTTTAAGAACATTTGCTTCACTTTACTACCTTTCCTGTCCGTGTTTACGGAGGCGGCGGGGTACCCCACCCACCCACCATGTGGCTCTGTCCCTCTAACCAATCTTGGGGACCCGGAGACTTGCGGCCGGCTGCTCAGACCGCTCTCGTGTGTTTTCAGTCTCATGTAGTGCTTATATTCTGAGTCTCCTCCAGGATGAGACTGTCACTTGTCACGTTCTGCTACTGCTGGTGTGCCAAGTTCTAGAAGTTCCTTCTAAGAGCTCTATTTTTAATAGGTTTTAGATCAAGAAACCATATAAGTTTGTTAGAAATGTAACTTAAGGGACAGCCCAGTGGCTCAGGTGGTTGGAGTGCTGTGCTCCTAACGCCAAGGTCGCCAGTTCAATTCCCACATAGGCCAGTGAGCTGCGCCCTCTACAGATAACATTGTGAACAACAGCTCTCCCTGGAGCTGGGCAGCTGTGAGCAGCCAGAGGTCGGAGCTGGCTGCCGTGGGCTGTGGTGGGCTGCCAGCGGCCTCAGCCCAGGGGAGCGCAAGGCTCATAATACCAGCATGGGCCAGGGAGCTGTGTCCTACACAACTAGACTGAGAAACAACGGCTTGAACCGGAGTGTGTGTGTGTGGGGGGGGGGGGGGGAGAAATGTACTTAAAACAAGATTAAACCTGAGGGCCAGCCCGGTGGCTCAGGCGGTTGGAGCTCCGTGCTCCTAGCGCCAGAGGCTGCCAGTTCGATTTCCACATGGGCCAGTGGGCTCTCAACCACAAGGTTGCTGGTTTGACTCCCGCAAGGGATGGTGGGTTGCAACCCCTGCAACTAACAATGGCAACTGGACCTGGAGCTGAACTGCACCCTCCACAACTACAATTGAAAGGAAAACAACCTGGGGCCGGCCCGGTGGCTCAGGAGGTTAGAGCTCCATGCTCCTAACTCTGAAGGCTGCCGGTTCGATTCCCACATGGGCCAGTGGGCTCTCAACCACAAGGTTGCCAGTTCAATTCCTCGAGTCCCACAAGGGATGGGAGGCTCCGTCCCCTGCAACTAAGATTGAACACGGCACCTTGAGCTGAGCTGCTGCTGAGCTCCCGGATGGCTCAGTTGGTTGGAGCGCATCCTCTCAACCACAAGGTTGCCAGTTCAACTCCCGCAAGGGATGGTGGGCTGTGCCCCCTGCAACTAACAACGGCAACTGGACCTGGAGCTGAGCTGCGCCCTCCACAACTAAGACTGAAAGGACAACAACTGGAAGCTGAACGGCACCCTCCACAACTAAGATCGAAAGGACAACAACTTGACTTGGAAAAAAGTCCTGGAAGTACACACTGTTCCCCAATGAAGTCCTGTTCTCCTTCCCCAATAAAATCTTAAAAAAAAATAAAAGATTAAACCTGAGTTTACCTATGAATAAAATACAAAAGGTCGGTAACTTATAAGAAATACCATATATTTCCAGATATAAGGCAATCTCCTATTTTCCAAAAAAGATCCAAAAGCTTTTGGATCCAAAAGTTTTACATCAGCTTTTATGGATGTAGAAAAATGTACTAAACACGCATATTTTAAACCACATGCAAAATCTATTAATTTGATGTAAAGCTTTTTTCCATTCTCCCACTTCACAGAAACAATTTTATGTGCACTCTTCACATGCACCTTCCACGTCCGTGTCTTCATCACAAGAACAGCCTGTGGATCTGAAAGTTCTCCCTACCACACCATCTTCAGTTCTTAAATCATGTGGGATGCCGTCACTAAAATTCTATCCCAAGTCCTAAGTGGTCATTCACGTGACATTAAGGAGGGTGGTTTTTTCGTCTCTCCGAGAGGCATAATGTGATCTGTAAAATATAACACTTCTTGTGCTGTTTGCTCATTTGTCCTGACACCTACACAACCGTGAGGTCACACGCCCAGGGGCATCCGCTAAATGTGGGCTGACCATCTGCCTCCTTTCCTGCAGTTCCCAGGTGACCTCTGTAAGCCTCCAAAACCTGGCTGAAGGAGGTCGGCCCAGGCCATGGTGCTTTCTGAAACAGCGCCTCATTGTTCAAAAGAAAGTCAAGAATGAGCAGCCTGTAATACGGAGTTTTTGTTAGGAGGGTCCCCCTCATCTGAGGGTTATTTGGGGGAACACCCTGCCTTATTCTGAGGCATGGAACAGAACGCCATCAGTAGCCAAGCCCGGGAGGACAGCTACCCTCGGAGTGGGACAAACCTGCCTGCACAGCCCCCGCCCTGGGGACCCACAGTGAGGAGGGCCTGAGCTGGCCCTGTCTTCTGCACCGTCCTCATCCATGTCACGGGCCAGTCTGATGGCCTGGTGTCTCTTGCAACTATGTTCCGAGAGGACGAGATCACCAGAAAACTCCCTCCCAATGTGACGAATCTGGCACTGCGTGCTTGTACACAGCTACTATACGGCAGGGACTGCGGATTCTGAGAACCACAAGTATGTGTCAACCACAAGCTTTAAAAGATCATCTTAGATTAGCTTTCAAATTATTCTACGTACCTCGTATTAGCTCATAAATATTCATGTCCATAAGTTCACAAATTAGTGCAAGAGAACCAGATTTTCTGTCACTGGGGAAGGAAGCAGGTTTTTAACATTTTTCATTTCTTAATCAGAAAACATAATCAAATATTTAATTCATTTGTAAACATTTCTAGTAAAAATAAAGCACTACCACATCAGACAAAGACTGAAATATAATGATTGAAACAGGAGTTTTAATTTTAAATCAATATTTCAGGTAAAGTTAATTTAAAATAATAGAGTAAAACCCTACTTTAAGCAAAGATTCTAAAAGTTACCCCATTTTTTAAAGACATGTGTCTTGGAAATATGAACTCTCAGCAGAAAGAAGAAATGAGGCTGGGGACCTGGCTAAGCAAAGAACAAGCAAAGAAAGAGGAATTGGTCACAATTTTCATTTTCATTTACCTGCATTACTTCCATGTAATTGAGATACATTACAACAGGGCAAGAGAATCCAAAAACCAGTCAGGGAAAAGAAAGCAAGGCAAGTGACATCATCCCGGACGATGTCCAGCCTTGCACAGAGTGGGACAAAAACCTCTGGCTGAGCCACCAGCTTCTCCTGAGTTCAAACACCCTTGAAGGGATCCCCGAGCCCCGAGCCGGGCAGCCTGCGTCACCCCAGACTTGGCTCGGAGTGCCTCTGGGGGAGCTAGAAGGGGTCTCCATTGTCTGTCAGGGTGTTAGGAGGCCCATGTGCAATTCTGGGCAAAAGCGCTTTGACAAGTGCATGGAGCACCTTCCACGCAGGCAGCATTGTAACTGTGACATGCCAACTGCAGGCTCTAGACCCGGCCCAAACTGACGGCTCAGAACACCACAGGCCAGGAGGCCACGCAGCTGTGACAAGAGAGTTCATTCTGAGTCTGAAACTGCCCAATCCACTGATGAAAATCTGCACATTTTAGTTGCAGAGATGGCCGTTGCCGGCTAGTTAGAAAGGCCCTGCGCATGCAGCAGAGAGCCTGGCGTGTGCGTCCCCTTCCCGGGGCTCAGCACTGTGCCTGCCACCGACAGGTAGGCGGAGTCAGAGTGCAGGGCACAGCTGCCAATGCCTGGGGTCCAACTGTGGCCTGCCTTCCTGACTGACGGTAAACTTTATGAAAACTGTTCAATAATTAGAACAGAAATGAAAATTGCCTCCAAACCATATCAATTACTTTAAAAAGAGCTACATGAGACTGCAGAGATGGCAACTGACCATGAAAAGTCCCATCCTGAGATGTGACAGTGGGTCATAATTCGCACTCCAGGCCTCAGGTGCCCAGAGCTGCCACCGTCCCCACCAAAGCCTAACTGAGCTCCTATAGGAGAGGAGTCATGTCACTTATGTATGCTTCTGTGACATGAGTCACCTAAATGAAGGCATTTCTGCATTAGGAATCAAGTACATATCTGCCCAAATAAATATGTGACTTAAGATAAAATAAAAATTATTACTCTGCGCTACAAAGCAAATATCTAAAATGTCTACGATAGCTTTGTCTCTTAAAAAGGGATTTAATCATTATCATCAAATTCAGATTAATTTTTAAAGTCCCGAATATACTTACAAAACCACTTCATGCAACGTAAGAATGTTCGGGTGTGGATTCAGGCGCCTCAGTGCTTGTACCTCTCGTAGATTGTTCACTTGCTCAATACTATTATGTAGGTAAAAATAAATAACTAATTTATAATTTAGGTCAATTTCAAAATTAGGGTTATTAAATCATTATTTGTTACCCATAATCCCAACTGAAAAGCTCACAAATATTTCAAGCAAGTTAATCAGGTTTTAGTTCTCCCATTAGCAGTTGAAATTAGGCATATCACATTTCTGCATTATATTATAAAAATCAAGGTCTTTATAGCTTTGGACATATGTTCAAATTTTCCCACCCAAGCTCCTGAAAGAATACCTTGGCAGTTTCTTTTAATAAACTTAGACACAGATATTAAAATTTCCTATTAATCAGTTTATGGGACCTAACCAACTGAGCAAGGTAAATGCTCTCTAAAAGTATTTTAAATCATCTTTCCCCAAAAATAAGACCTAGCCGGACAATCAACTCTAATGTGTCTTTTGGAGCAAAAATTAATATAAGACGCAGTCTTATTTTAATATAAGACCCAGTCTAATATAATATAATACCGGGTCTTATATTAATTTTTGCTCCAAAAGACACATTAGAGCTGATTGTCCGGCTAGGTCTTATTTTCGGGGAAACACAGAATTTCCACAAACAGACCCACCCTTCCTTCTTATCGTTACTGTAGGCTCTGCATTGTTTCAATGTCATTCACCTGGTGACAGGCGTTCTCTCAGCAGGTGTGTACGACCGCAGGTGTTTCTGTAAGACCGTGCTGCCTAACCATGTTCACACCCTGTATCATGCCAATAGAGGCTGATGGCCTGAGGCTGTCACTGCCCTCCAGACAGACCCTTACAAGAGACAGGCCTCCCTCCTGGGGGTGGGCCCACTGGGTCACACCCCATCAGATGACTCCACCCACAAGGGAATTCTGAAAGGAAGTAATGTGGGAATAATCTTGCTTCTTTGAACTGGTGCAACTCTGTTCTACTAACTTTTACCATACAGTATAAAGCTCAGCATTTTGTCTGCTTATTCTCAGAGTACTTATATACAATAGTATATTATTGTTCTAAATCACATGGCCAAATATTTTAAGTCTCTCATGCCAGCCAACAAATGGAAACCTGATATGTAAGAAGAGTATGAAGAGTCCGAGCGTAGGGATTTTTCTGACTAAAAGCTTTAGGCCCCTTTCTCATTAATATCCCATTTTCCCCTCACACCCAGGATGATATTCAAAATGTTAGCAACTTGTGTGCCATGGTCACGACCAACCAGAAAAGACACAGCCCACAGTGCTGGAGCAGGGTCCTAAAGGGGGCCCTGGCATTAGCCCTTTAGATGCTGGAAAGGGGAGTGTGAGCAGTGCGGGGCCAGAGGACAGGCACAGGATGGGGGTGGGAGCAGCACTCAAGAGGACAGCAGCTGTTTACCGCCCAGAACACGAGTCTTCCACTACGCTAGCACCGTCCCGGACGGCCATACTGGTACGGACAGGGCCAGACCATGACCTCAGTGGTTCACCACGTCGGCCTAGTACCCACCTCACCACTGCTCCTCACCAGCGCCCGCTCACAGAACCTAAATGCCTCTAGAACAGCGCTTCCCCCACATATGTCCCACAGGACATTTTTTTCTCTGGAAAATGCTTTGTGAGGAAATTTCATGCTCATAAAACGAGATAGGTTCACTGCAGAGCCAAAATTTACAGTTGATATTAAAAGCTTTCAAAGACACTGCAAAGTAAACAGTTTACCCTTAAGTGAACCAGCATTTCCCAAATTTGGGGCCCCAGGACCCTTTCTTACTGAACGCGGCGCCACCCCTCAGAACTAGGGCTGCAGAGAAGATCCCACTCCAGACCATCCTTTGACTGACATGATAGAAACAGCTTCTTCTGTTAGGGCAGGGAGATTAATAAAGACACCAATACGGCAAAAGGAAGATAAAAGACCAAGGAGAACAGTCTTCCGGGGGCACTCAGGCATCTTTCAATCCCTTCCCTGGGGTCTGCACTGGAAGAGGCCACCACAGCTCTTCTCCTTGATCCCACACCTGAGGGGTCCCTGACTCAGGACCAGGCTGCCAAAGAACCCCACCTCCACCTGGGGCCTGTCATGCCTCTGCCTGTGACATCCGTAGGTCAGAGCTCTCAACCCAGGGACCTTGTCCCCAAGGGGACATGTGACAGTGTCAGGAGACATTCTGAGTTGTCACAGATTGGGGAGCAGGTGATAGTGACATTCAGTGGTGGCAGCCTGGGACAATGCTAAATATCTACAGTGCACAGCCCTTTAACAAGGCCCTACACAAAGGAGTAATCTGGGCCCAGATGGCAGCAGAGCCCAGCGTGAGAAACCCGGCTTTAGGTGGAGAGAGCATGAAACCAGTTGGAGCTGGCAATAGTTCTAATTTTTGAACACCCTAATCCAAAAAAAGTTAGTTTTTAGACTCAGTAGTAAACAGCCATGTCATTCAGACAAACAAATATTCACTCTTCTCATCTTCAATATGAAAACCTGTTATTATACCCTCAAACATTTTGCTTCTTCTAGAAGTATTTTGTGCCTCTACAGGCATTAACTCAGAAATAATGAACTAATACAAACATTAGAAAGGCACATTTATCTGGGTATGGCTAGCCTTTGTCAAACAATAGTGCTTAATAAAATTCAAATCAACTCTGTTCCTTGTTGTAAAAATCCATGAAAAAAAAATCTAGAAGTAACCATTTTTCTTTGCGTTGGAGTTGCTTTGAATTTTGTGATCAGGTGACATTCAGTTTATTTTTTTTAATGTTCTGCTGGAAACAGAAACTATCATGGAATTGAACACATAGGAATGTAGACAGACTCTGCTTCCAGAAGGAGCAGCAGCATATGGCATCTACCATGAGTGGGTTTTTCTACAACTAGAAAAAATTTCCATTACCAGGATTAAGTATTTAAAAAAAATAATAATAAAAAAGATTAATTGGGAAATTTCCACCTTTCATTTTATTGGAAGGATTTTATAGAAAATAAGTTTATCTAATCCAATCTGTAAGAAGAAAGTCCCCAAGGGGAAGGGGAAAACGAAGTGGTTAAACAGACACAGACGGAAAGTAAAGAGATAGAAAAAGTTACTTCATGAAAACGGAAATGAAAAAAAAAAAAAAGCTGGGGTAGCAATTCTTATACCAGACAAAATAGACTTAAAACAAAGGCTATAACAAGAGACAAAGAAGGACCCAATAATCCCACTTCTGCATATTTATCCAAAGAAACACAAAACACTACTTCGAAGGGGTATGTGCACCCATATGTTCACTGCAGCATTGTTTACATGGCCAAGATGTGGAGGCAGCCTGGGTGTCTGCTGATGGAAGAATGGATAAACAGGAGGTGGGACATATACAATGGAATATTGCTCGGCCAGAGAAGGGCATGGGTTCTTGCCATCTGTGGCAGCATGGATGGAGCTGGAGGGTATTGTTCTGAGTGAAGTGTCAGACAGAGAAAGACAGATGAAATATGATTTTGCTTACATATGAAATCTAAAAAACAAACAAACAAAACAGAAACAAACTCATAAATGTAGAGAACATTTTGATGGTTGCCAAATGGCAGGGGGGTTAGGGGGTAGGTGAAAAGGCGGGAGGGATTAAGAAGTACAAATTGGTTGTTACACAGTAATCATGGGGATGTACAGTGTAGCATAAGGAATATAGTCAATATTATTGTAATAACTATGCATAGTGTCAGATGGGTACTAGGTTTATCGGTGATAAATGAGAGGAGTGTTGGGGATCAGGATGAAAAAGGTGAAGGGATTAAGAAGTACAAATTGGCTGTTACAAAACACAAAATGGAGATGTGAAGTAAAGCGTAAGAAATATAGTCAATAATATGGTAATAACTATGTGTGGTGCCAGGTGGGTACTAGACCAATTAGGGGAATCATTTCTTAAATATATAAATGTCTAACCACTAAGCTGTACACCTGAAATTAATATGGAATGTCAACTGTATTGAAACATTAATGAAGGGGGGGAAGGGTGAAGGGGACTAAGAGGTCTAAAGTTTGAGGTATAAAACAAGTAAGTCATGGGGATGTAACGTACAGCACAGGGAATATAGTCAATAATACTGTGACAGCTGGGACGGTGTCAGATGGCTGCTGGACTCACGGTGATCACTTCTTTAGGTGTATAAATGCTGAATAACTATGGTGTACCCATGAAACTAATATGTATGTTAGCTATATTTTAACAAAAATCTTTTTAAAAAGATAATAAGGGAGTATTATAAACTGTACATATGTCAATAAATATGACAATTTAGATTAAATAGACAATTCCTTGAAAAACAATGACCAAATCTGATACGAAATAAAATTGAAAATCAAAAGAGTCCTAGGTTTCTCAAAGAAGCAGAATTTGTATCACAAGCCTCCTCACAGGTGGTGGTGGAAGTGTTTATTCTGCAAAGGATTGTGCTAGTAATTGCACAACTGCATAAATGTCCTAAAACCCACTCACAATGGGTGGTTTTCATGATGTGTACCTCATATCTCAGTAAAGCTTTAAAAATCTTTAAAATCCCATTGTTTGGCATAGTTCTATTTGATTCTTTACTGCTCCGTGCTATGAGTGTACCATGACGTTGTCACCCATTCCACTACTTCCTCTTGTTTCCAGCTTTTTACCACTACGCACGATACTGTAATACCCTCGCCACTAAGGACATTTCCAGACCCAGATGATTTCACTGGTGAATTATTTCAAACATTTAAGAAAAAATACTTTTGCACATTTCATAAAAGAAGAGATATGAATTGCCAATAAGCACTGGACCTACACAAACATGGGTCCCACACTCGGCTCTACGACTTGCCAGCTGGGTGACAGTGGGCAGGTTAGGGAACGGCTCTCTCTAAACCACAGTCCCTAACCTGAAAAGAGGCACTGATGGCACCTCTCTCCGAGGGCCGCAGTGAGGGTTAATGATGTGTGTGCACAGCTCACCCAGCACTCGGCACGGCAGCAGGCGCTGAGTAAGCACTACTGTGATCTCCGTTACTGCTCCTGCTCCGATCTCACTTCAGTGTCCACACTATCTCCGAAGCCCACTATCTTGCAGCACCTGTGATCAGCAGGCTGGTCCATCACTGTCTGCCAGCACGGTGCTAAGTGCTGTATCTGCATCGGTTAATTAAGCATCACAACGATCCTACGAGGGGGACACTGTGGTTCTCGCCAGTGGGCATGTAAGGAAACTGAGGCATGGAGTGATTACGGAGCTGCCCAAGGTCACATAATCACATACGTAAAAGTGGAAGAGCTGGGAGTTCTACCTGGCGAGTCTGAGCTAGTCACCCCGTGCTGACGAGGATGACGCATGTCTGTCCATCTTAAGGACATAAGGACAGGTCCTACAAACAACAAAACCAGGTTGCTTTTTAAAAAAAGAGACTCATTCCATTTCTTTATAATGTTTCTCTAGGAAGAATACAAAATACAATATAGGGAAAAGTCTCTTATTAATTGAGTGCTTCTGGTGAGTCTAGACGGGAAGACATTCTGAAGATATACCAAAAAGATACCAAAACTTTGGCCATATCACAGGCCGTGAAAGTGACTATTCACGACCCCCACACTGAGGCCCAGACAACCCCAGAGGGGAACCATGTACCCTCCCGATACACACCTAACGAGTTAGTGTGTACCTGGGCTTACCTGGGCTTCGCATTAGAAATCGATAGGTTTTGCAATCATCTTCGCTATTTCCGTTCAAGCAGAGGGAAAGGAGTGGAAGTAAAACTTGGAGGAGATGGGGGTCAGAGGTTCCCAATACGAACTTCACCTGCCTGCGTGACCCAGCGTGATTTTCCCGTGACCGCGTCTCGTTTCTCATACCACCCACACACTGTGCAGGGGACCTTAAGGATGCACTTGGACAATGACAAGTAGCACAAATGCACCTTTAAAGGAACCTAAAATTATCCTTCAAGTGAATAAGATTAAACTATTTAATAATGACAGATACTCCAGGACTCTAAAAGCTAAAAATAGTATTTTCATAGTTAAAAAAACAAACAAAACAAAACCAAAGAATAGCGCTGAAGTGGTGGGTCAAGTATCACAGACACTGGAACATCAAACAGACCGCTAGCAATCTCCTTCCGAGGGGGACTGATCTTTGATGACTGGCTCCACAGTGGCTATGTCTGCGCAGCCTTCTGATGCAGCGACAATCCCAGAAGTACCTGAGCCTGGAGGCTGTGTCCAGGCCACTCTTCATAGTGAGCTCTCCCCCACAGTGGCGGCTGGCAAGTACTGCTGTCTGTAGCTACATCTACCCCTGACCCTGACAGTGGGCCTTGAGAGCGATACCAGTCCTCTCCTGAGGTGCGAGGGCCTCACGCCAGCTGCTACACGCCCTTCCTCGGCCACTCTGGGCTTGAGGTACGTTTCTCCAAGGTGGCTGTCTAAGGAAGTCTGCTCTGGAGATGGGGGCGGTGGGGGTGTGCAGTGCACCATGCATCAAATTCTCCATCATGAGTGGTTTACAGGTAAACATGGAGGGGGGCAGGTAAAGAAACACAGGACACACAACAGACAGAGGAAGAAGTGACAGAAATGCAGACCAATAAGCAGTTTTGGCAGGGGTAGGCAAATGACCACACGCTCTGCGCAGTGAAGAAGACGCACCAGGATTCAAACCTGGCTCTGCCCACCTAGTGATCCAGACTGCTAATGATTAATATCAAATCACTGCACCCCTCTCAGCACCTGTCCTCAGGTGCAGAACAGGGATGATTGTAACTGTCCTGTGGGGTGGCGTAAGGATGAAATTACTGTTCTCCATACTCTTTGATGCAACTAACTGTGTTACACTCCTTTGGGATCTGAGAAACAATTTTTCATACTAACAGGTTGAAATCAAGGTTTATACCCCAAACCACTTCAGAAGGTTCTGCATCAATGTGGGGGAATTACTATGCTTTCAAAAACCATGCTTTAGCTATTTAAAAGCTTCAATTCCTTTGACATTAGAAAAATAAAAGCTGAGCTTCAAACCTCCTTATTGAAAAGTTTAACAGCTGCAATGAATCCAGCATTTACACCGTTATGCTCATAGTGTGATCAATGACCACTTAGTGAGACAGATGTTAAGATGCAAACCGAAGACTTCGAGAGCGAGAGGCTGCGCGGAGGGAGAGCCACAGCAGGCCTCCAGGAGACCGGCGAGGCCAGAGCGCTCCCCCTCCCAGGCGGCAGCTCATCACTCCCAGGAAATAAAGTTCTCTGACCCTATTTGGAAATTATTTTTCAATACATGAACTGATTCACAATTAATTAAATCACAAGGGCCTCTAATATATTTAGATTAAAGTTTCATTTATAAAAGTCCAACATACACACAACTTTCTTACATATAGACTGTTCAAAGTGAGGCATACTTCTACAATTTAAATTTTTTGTGACCATCAATCATTGATATTAAAGTGGGACAAAAATAAAACGCAGCATGATAAACATAAAAGTAGCCCGTAGTCCCACTGCCCGTATTCTTACACGAGAGTCTTCCCACTCACGTTGCGCTGCCCTCGCCATTGATTTACACCTGTGTCTGCGTCCCGCGTTGCATGTGCCTCCGGCCACCTACCTTTCAAAGTGCTGCTTCATCTGTTTACACGCATAGTAGTTCCCGTCTCTCAGGCTCTGCATCTTCACAACTTCAGAAAACGTTCCCTCTCCTATTTTGCCAATTGCTTTATAGTCTATAAATAAAAACAATTTTAAAAGATTTTATTTATGCATATTTTGTACTCATTTCCAGACAGACAACTTTTTTATCTGTAAGATAATCCAACAGCATACAATGAGGACTGTGTCTCTTTTCCTCCAAGGTTCAGTGTTCCCCTCACTGTGTGTGTCGGCAACAGTCTGTGCTCTGGCCCGGTAGCCAGGACCACAGACCCGAATCCTGGCGGCATGAGAGCCCAGGGACCCCATAAGACCTGGAAGGCGGGAGAGACGGGCGGCCCACTGGGATGGCTCCGGGCATTGGGCAGCAGGACGGGGCGTCTACCAGCAGCCTCATCCTCCTGAAAGTCACCCTCTCCGGTCCTACAGAGGGCCCAGCTGACCTGGGCAGCTTCCTGCGGTTCCCGCATTTCCTGATTTCCTGAAAGCTGCCAGCAGCTCTCCCTGACTTTGCCGCCACCACCATCTCCCCCAACACAGATAATGGTTGCATGGGCCTCTAACTTACTACGGTAACCTTCTGCCTGAAATACCTCGAGTGGTTTCTGTTTTCCTGACTGATCCCTGACAGACACAGAAATGAGTATCTTCAAGTGGGGTGGCACTGGTAACAACCACCTAAGAAATCCAGTCAGGTGGCAGGTAGCAGGCTGGATTGCTGGAGCGCGTGGTACATTGTGACAAAATACTGCCCGCGTGAACTACTGCTACCTTTCCTGGACCGAGTGCCTGTGGGCCAAGGGGAAGGGCTGGGAAGAGCCAGAATGACCGAGTGTTGCTTCGGAGCCTCCAGGAAGCCCCCCTAGACTGAGATAGAGAAGCTCCTCCCCCCAGACTGAGATATAGAAGCATAAGAGCAGGCTAAAAAGAAAGAAGGCAGCTCTGAGAACTGTATCTAGAACAGGACCTTGGGTGTGGAACTGACCAGAAGCCTAGTGAACAAACCTGGACCAAAACAGCATGTCACCTTCAGGTCCCACACCCATACCAGCACAGAGCTGGTAAAACTGTGCAGCTCCAAAGGAAGTCATCTTCCCCAACACCTCCTTCAGATACGGCACATTTTTCCCACCTTGTGTGAATTCTGCTTTGAACAAGGCAGCAGTAAAAGGCACTATTATTTTAGAAGTGATAATGTTTTTAGAAATGATACTCGTATATAATTGCATAATAAAAAGTTAAACCAAAGAAAGCAAAAACACAACTTCCTATGTGTGTCTCGATATTCACGCCCCATTTCAGACTAGCCAGAATAGAGGTGACACCCAGGAGAACTTGGGAACTAAGGGACAAAGATGGTGGAGAAGTCACCAGGAAAGACTCCCAACCAGCAACACCCACACAGGACACAGGACTTTACATCAACAAGGAAAATACTTTTCGTGAGTAAAGCCCCTGAGATTTGGGGGCTTATCCATTACAGCAGCTAGTAAGCATTACCTTAACTAATATAACTGATATATAAATACCGTGACTTATAAAACAGAGAATTTGTATTAGCAAGATTTCACAATAAAAAATCAGCTATTCAGTAAAGATTCTGAGACTTTCGATACAAAAATCCAGTCCACACAGAATTTTTCCGAACATGTTTCTCTTTGTCTGAGATTTTATCCGACGTGTAACTTACTAATTAGCCAGCTACTGTTTCACACTGCCTCTTGGGCCAGAGACAAAGGGCTTTGTTCACCATGACACAGCAAGGCCTGTGAGCATCAGCATATCAGCATTCATTCCCCTTCCCAAGTCCCACAGGAGTGACACGATGGGCCCAGATGACACGCGCACACGCAGTGGACTGCTTGCCGGAGAGGAAGCCAGTGCCAATGGCCCAGCACCCTTTGAACAAGTAGCAAACAAGGTGGAGAAGCCCTGCAACCTGGCACCTCAACAAGAATACACGGGAAAGCTCAGGCCAATGCAGGTCCCCATCAACAAGGGGTTTGTTCATGTGTTGTGTTTTAGTACTTTCGTACTTTCTGGCACTACGAAATCTTGTGTATTTCCTGTGTCAGCCCAAGGAGCGGCCACTTCTCCAAGGAGCCTGGGTCCTTTTACTGGAGAACAGTATTTATGAAACACCAAGATCTGAGCATTGGGTGTCAGGCACGATTTTTCACTTAATCATCTCAACAATCCCATGCAACAGGTACCCCATTAACCCTATCGTACAAATGAGGAACTAAGGCACAGAGAGGTTAAGTCATCTGCCCAAGGTCACGTCAGTAAGAGGTAAGGCAGGGCTTTACACCCCTTGAGCTTGGTAACACTGTCTGCATAGAACTGATGGTGGTCTTAATTTCCTCATTATATTTTTCTATAGTTTTCAATGTTCACAGTGAATATATATTATTTTGAATGTGTATGAGCACGGCTATTCTCAAGAACTTTAAGAAATCAGTGAACCTATTGACTAACTGCCAACAGAAACATGAGCTTAATATGAACTGTCTTAACACTACACTAGCAGTTTAAGAGAAGACAGACATAAAGCTCACCAGAGGGATGAAAGCCAGTTACTGAAAGTCAGGCTGTGACTGAGGAATTCAGATCTGAGAAGGGGGAATTTTATATATCAAACTGTAATTTGTGTTTCATCACAGATAAATTAAGTTAAGCTGACTTCCTTAACAACAAAAACCGGCAACTGTACACTTCAAAGTGGTTTAAGTACAAATCCCAAGTGTGTACCAACATTCCAGGCTGCCTCCAGACCATGACAACCAGCCAGCAACAAATGGAACTCGTGGCCCTGGAGATGACTGTGGTGCACAAAGGGCCACTGTTTCCCCCAGGGCTCTTCCAACAGACAGAAGGTCTGGGTATAAAACAAGGAGGAAGAGCAGGGGAGGGAATAAAGAGAAACACCGCCACGAAAAGACACCTTGGAAAAGCATCTACCTCTTCTCTCCAAGAGGCTCTCGCATATTTTCACAGGCCTTTAAAGTTAGACAAGAAACATGAAGATGCACATAAAGCATGACATTGAGCTATAAAGGGTGCAGAGTTGTGCTAGTAAAAAAATCCTGCCCCACATTAATGGGAATAAAAATAAACAGTCACGAAAAAAACAAAGACAAAAACAAAACCAAAAAACCACCCACCCAGACTTAAGGACAAAGAGGACTTAAAATAATATAACTGTCTGAAAAGTGTGGAAAAAGGAAGATAAAAGAGACAGACCATTCATGTTAATTAAGATTCTATTCACTCTTACTACACCAAGGCTTAAGTGGAATTTAAGCCTTATTTAACCGTGAAAGTGGAGGTCAAATTCACTTTTTCTGAAAAGAGAAACTTGTCATGTCCAGGTAGAAACATCCGTATTCAAGCATTGCTTCTAAAGATCTTAATGAAGGCAGGTGATATGCACTGGAGCTACCGGGCTTAGCCAGCTGAGGGATGAAACGAGCCGGGGAGGTTAATTACCACGAACACAGGAGATGTTTCAACCCAAGCTGTAAGGAAGAGGGTGCAGCTTCTAATTTCCACTCGCTTCAAGATATTAAGCAATTCAAACCAAATTACTAAAACAAGGTCAGGAACCTTCAATGAAAAAGTCTGTACCCAATTAATTACATGCTGTAGTGAGGAAAATCGTGAACTGAATTACCAAACATCACAAAAACACGAAAGGACATAAAATTATTCCTAAACTCATAAAAAACTTGAAATTGTACACTTTAACCCAGTAAGTCTACTGCTTGCCACATCAGGAATTACTCAAAAAATCTATATTCAAACATCTTCATTGAAACATCATCCCAGCAAGTTACAGTACACCATACTCAAGATGATTGCACTTGGTTTGGGGTATCTGTTTAAGGAATATGTGTAAAATATGCACAGAATATTTATGGAACTACATCTAAGAAAATGTTAAGTAGGGTTGACTTGCCAAGTAGGGGAGGGTCCTGAGTCTAATTTAAAACCTTTCACTGTTTGAACTGATCACAAAGCCAGTATTACTTTTACGTCATTTTATTTTAATTTAAAGAGAAAAAGTTGCTAATCGATGCATCTATTTATAAAAACAGAAGGTGATGTGCACACTAGGAAGACGGGAATGGAACAAGACTATTTGAGGTAACTTGCAACTTTGATTCTATAAAAATACAATAATGAGGGACACTTCAATTACAAGATAATTTTTAAAATTCTCTGTGATATAACAGCAAATGGTGACTGTTTTCAGAACATGGAAGTTTCTTTCTCTTTCTACAGGTATGTTTTGAATAATCCATTTAAACAGTTCAGACAGGGAAAAAAATTTGTACTCCCGCTAGATCAGATACAGGTAAATTTTTCAAAGTAAGGATCTGACTGACGTTTGTCATCCTTTCCCCTTTTACTACATCCCTGCCTTCCATTCACTACAACAGCAAATAATAACTCATTCACCATTTACCACGTACCAACCACTATGCCACGAGCTTTACGTGGATTATCTCAGCCTTTTAAACAATCCTATAAAACGGGTATTATTCTGCTTGTTTCAAATGAGTGTGGAAGATTTTATTTTCCAAAGATGGCAGCCTCTAGCGATCCCACCCCATGGTCACCTTACTTTGGGTCTTTGCCTCTCCTCCATCAAGAGCTGGGATCTGGGTTCTCTCTCCTCAATTCTGGGAGATGTGGAGGTGGTACTCTGCCATTTCTGAGAGTGGAGCAGACCAAGTAATGATGTCCAAACTCGGGATGCTCACCCTCAGAAACCAAGTGCCACGTCGTGAGGAAGCCCAAGCCACGTGGAGACTATGACCTGGCTTATAGCCCAAGCTGAGGTCCCAGTGCACAACCAGCAACCACTGCCAGACACATGAATGAGTAAACTTGAGGTGACTCCAGCTCCAGGCACAATCTGACTGCAGCTGCATACGAGACTCCAAGTGAGACCTGCCCAGTAGCATCCAGGCAATCCACATAACCATGAGAGACAATAATGATTGTTACTTTAAGCCACTAAATTGGCTTGATTTGTTGCACAGCAATCAATCACTGGAATGATGAAGAAAACCAGCATAAGAAAATAAAGATCAGTAACCTGCCAGAGGCTGCCACGTCTGCCTGGCTCCAAAGCCCACGCTCTTAACAACTTTACTGTGTTACTCTTTGCTCCCTATTACTGCAAACGATGCAAAACAAAAAGGAGACGGCGGGAATAAGCCACAGACTATCAATACTCCTCTAAACACTTAGGCATTGCCTAGAAAACAAAGAAGAAAATATATCTAGAAAACCCTAAAATAAAGACCAACACCATGACCTGGTATTCCCAGCCCCACTCACTGACCTCAAGCTATGAGTCCAGTTTCACCATTATTCACTCTTCCTGTTCATTCTACTTCTGTGACTCTTGTCTCTGTGACTGGCTGTTCTGGGATATTCTCTCCACTGTTAAATATGTGTTAAGCATTTAATTAATGATCAGGACTTAGACCTGGGGACAATACGTAACACCAGTTCTCAGGCTGGATTTTAAGGTAGAAGGAAGCGAGAATAAAGATGTACCCCTAGACCAAGTAATTGAAAACTACCAAAATGGCCATCTCAAGGAACATAGCAAATAATATCTACCACATAAAAATACCAGAAGTTTAAAAGATATAATAAAATGCAAATGTTTATATACAAGTGTTTACATTTATATTGACACAATTCTAACATTAGTATTTTATAAAAGGGGGATCGATAGATACACACATATATACATAAATGTATAGATATACATTTACATACCTGTATAGACAGGAAACTGGTAAAAGTGGTTGCCTCTAGGCGAGGCGGGGGGAAGGTCTAAGAGGCAAAGATGAATAAAATGATCAGATGATCAAACCTAATCACCCAAACTGAGACCCGCTGACATCCCACTCTAGACGGGACACACTGACAGGGACACAACATCACCTCTGATGTATTCCTGACAAAAACATTTAAGCTAAAACTAATCACGAGGAAACAAGCAAATTCAAATTTAGCGACATTCCGCAAAACACATGGCCTGGATTCTTGAAAAACATCATGAAAGACACCAAAGGCTTCGGACACTGTGCCAGATTAAAGGAGACCAAAGAGATATGACAACAAAAAGCAATTTGTGACTTTTTATTTGATCCTGGAAAAAATAACACTTCTTATAATGGACGTTATTTGGATAACTGGGAAAATCTGAAATATAGACCGCACACTCGGTAAGAGTTTTCTATCAACATATTACTTGTGCTGTGATTGTGTAGAAGAATGTCCTTGTTCTTGGCAGATACTTGCCGAATTATTCGTGGTGAAATGTCATGATGTCTACAACTAACTCTCAAAAGCTTCAGCGAAAATAAATACATAATTTAGAGCGAGAAAATGCCAAAGCACAAGTGAGTAAGCACACAACAGAAGGCGAAATGCGGCATCGAGGTGAAGGGTTTATAAATATTCAAGGAACTCTGACTTTTCAGAAGATTCAAAAATTTTCAAAATAAATAGCTGGGAAGGAAAAAAAGAATATAGTAAAAAAAATGTGTGTATGTAAATTCACACTATAAGCAAAAGTGTAAAACCTTTTATAGACCTTGTTCTGTAATCACAGCTTTGGGTGCATTCATGAAAAAAATAAACATGTAAACAATATCCAACAAGAGAAAATAAGAATACCTTGTAAAAGGTGAATGAGATGCATTAATTATTTTAAATATCTTTGTCACCCAATTTATGGCATATGCAATTACCAGCTGACAATTAGGATATAATGGAAATTTAACACTATACACCTGAAATGATTTAATCTTTTAGCAGCAAAGGAAGTCAGAACTGTTTTGCACCTCTGGCTCACTACCATAAATGGCAATTATATCGCTACAGTAATGTTAAAAAAAAAAAAAAAATTCTAGTTCGTTGCACTTGGATTGTCCATAATCCACAAATTCAACCAGGTAACGTTAAAACATGTTTTACCCGTTCCATTTTCTAGGATTACTGCCTCATTTCCCAACTTCCCAGGAACACTCTTCATTTCACTAAATGGTTATTTCAAAATACCTATAAAATAGCTCCGATAAAAACACCACTGCTTAATTAAAAAATAAAATACACAGCCCAGCTTTCCTCTCAGTTGTTCACTAAACCGACGTCATTAAAAGGAAGCCACTCGGTAAGCACTCGCTGCATTACTGCCGAATGTTCAAGAATTTCAGCATTAAAATCCAACATTTAATAAAACACAAAAACATCTCACTCAACTCCCAAAACTCTAACATAACCTCGCACTAAAATACGCCTCAGCGGGACTCGGGCGGGTGGACGCTGTCAGACCAGCCCCGAACCCCTCGAGCTGCCCCGGGGCGCCGGCTTCCGACAGCCCAGGGAGGTGCGGGGTCCCGAGCGACAGCACAACGGGGATAAGGCCCGGGCCCTCCGGCCGCCCCCCACCCCCGCCCCTATAGCTCCCGCCACTGTCCCTCGCGTCCCCGCCCCTCTCCGGCCCCACTCACTCTTCATCCTGGATGCGGAAGCCGGCGACAACCCTTTGCCGACAGCAGACGGAGAAGAAAGGGGCAGAAAGGGTGGCCCCTCGCTTCCACTCCTCTGAGGCAGGGTCCGGAACTCGGACCTCCGCGTCGGTCTCTTGTCGGAGAGCGTTAGGATCCGGCCGCCATATTGTACCCCTGTCACCTTAGCAACCGTCAAGCCCAGAACGGCCGGAGTCCTCCGCCCGCGCGTGCGCAAAACGAACCGCTGGCCTTAACTTGTACGCGTGCACAGTGGGGCCCGCCTCCTCCGTCTCGTTGCTAAGCAACCTCCCTCGCTTCTTTGAATAAGCAATTCCACGCCTCTGCGTGTAGGCCATGATTGGTGGGGATTGCTAGTCCCAGCCCTCCTGAGAATTTACCAATTCCGGACGTAATGCCTTGACAGACAACAGATAGCCTTGAGCTTTAACTGGGGGGGGACGTTTGAAATAATTGTCATTTGTTACCTGTTCTTTGCAGTCCCATCTGTCATGCAGGGTCTCAGCTCCCGCTGCCCCACAAGAATGCCGGATATGGTGAGGCCAAAAAGGAACACCAAGGGAGCCATGGCTAGGGGCTTCCTACCACTATATTCCCGCTGGGCGGCTGAGTTGGAGACACAGGAAGCAGGAGCTGCAGGATCTCCTGGCTGCTTCTCTGCCAACCAACCAACCAACCAACCAACCAACCAACCTGTCAACGTAGCCACCGCATTTATATCAGTGGCTAATGGCTAACCGGTTATAGCTGATGACCATCTAATAACTGAGCCAGCACCTTTCCACGTGAGGCCGAGAGACTGGAAACTGCTCTCTTGGCTCTGTCCCCACATTATCCTACACTTAAGGATCTACTAACTAGTCTGGTACATAGTCTAGTCCATTTGTAAGTTTTTCTTTTTAATTCAACAATCATTTATTGAACTCCAAGCATTGGGGATATAAAGGAGAGCAATGTGGACAAGGTTCCTGAATTCTTGAAACTTACAGTCTACTATAAAGTTGAACAAATTAATATATTAATGAACTGCAGTATGTGCAAATATGATGACTGAGCAGACAGTGACTTAGCCCTCGAGGGACACACAATGCAATAAAAATGACAACCACTTCTATATCAGCACAGCATTTTATGAGGCTCATTGTCGTTTATTTGCTTATTTCATCCTCACGACTACTCCATAATATCAGGTATCCCTGTTTTATCCTATTAACTTTTGAAATTAAAGAAGTAAAATGTGTCTATTGTAAAAAAAAAAATCAAAGTACAAAAGTATATAAAGTAAAATTTGAAATAATCCCTTCAAAGCTTTCTCATCCTCCCCAGAGTTAACCACTAGCAACAATTGGGTGGCATTTTTTAGGAATTTCTGTGTATGAATTTGGACAGATTTTCACTATAATTGAAAATCATAGACAGTCTTCTATCATTTACATTTTTCACTTAATAAATCATAGTCATCTTTAATATGAGCACATATAGAGCTGTGCTATGCTTTGTAACTGCTGCATGATATTTCATAGTATGGGTGTACTCTCAATTTTTAACCACTTCCCTATTAATGTTTCTTATATTTACTATTACAAGCAATATTTCAGAAAATATCTGTGAGGATACATGTGACTGTTTCTTATGAATTAATCAGTTGAAAGGCATCTACAATTTAAATGTGGACTGATATTAAATCACTCTCCAAAAACACTGTATCAATACTTACAGAGATCCACGTATGAATTCTCACGCTGCTTGGACACTGGATATTATCTACCAAGATTAAGAAGCCATTCAGGAAAAGATTGAAACATGAAATTGAAAAAAAAAAATTGTTATGCCAAGTAAAATAGTAAAACAAAAAAAACAAAAAAGAAACATGAAATTGTTCATTTCATTACGGATCCCAGCCCTCTTTCTTATCCTTCCTCTGGGACATGATTCATCTCTCCTCCCCGAAGCTTCCTTCTTCCTAAGCCCAGTACAGGCCTCTCCCCTACAAATGAGCCCTTAACACTTCTAAAGCTGGCCTCGCCATCTTTCACCCAGACCTGCCTTTATTGCATCCCATCTGAGCCAAGGGCAAAACCATCTGCCCAGGTGCACCCCACCCGACACATTCTTCCTCCTCATCCCCCCTGACCCCTCAGTTTTCTGCACACCCTTCCTCCTTTTTCTACCCACCTCACCTCTTGATGGTCCCCGCCTCCTCCTCCTAGCCCCACAGAGACCAAGTCTCCACAAGTGACTGTCATTTACATGATAAATCCATATTTCTCACCTCATATACAATCTCCCTCTACCTGAAATCTTCAGACCCTAATCCTTTGCTTACCTCATCTTCTTACCTTCCCCTCCTCTCACACCTTTGTGCCAAAATTGGTTTGGGTTTAGAAGGTTATTTGTCCCTCTTCAAACAATGTTTTTTAATATAATATATATACATATTTTTTAATAGGTAATACATTCACATGATTCAATACTCAAAAATAATAAAAGCAGGATACAGCAGTGTCCTGCAGGGTGTCATGCAGAGTCTCTGTTCCACTCCCCACATAAGAACACAAGATATGGTGAGGCCAAAAAGGAACACCAGCGGAGCCATGGATGTCATACCGTTATGTTCTCGCTGGCGGCTGGGTTGGAGACACAGGAAGCAGGAGCCACACGATCCGCAATCTGCCGTCCGCTTCTCTGCCAACTGACCCCACTTGCTAACTGCAATCCACACTTGCTAGCTCAGCCACGGCAGTTATGCCGGTGGCTAATGGCTAACCGGTAACAGCTGACGGCCATCTGCTCACAGCTGACGGCCATCTACTACCTGAGCCAGCCAGCACCTTTCCATGTGAGGCCGAGAGCCTGGAAACTGCTCTCTGGGACTCTGTCCCCACAAGCAGAAATCCTCCCTCCCACCCCCCTGCCCCAGTTCCTCTCCCCTGTAGGGTAGTCAACCTGTGTTATAAGAGCTCTTTTCTTTTTTTCCTTTTTCTTACACAAATAGTGGCATAGTATAAACTCTGTTCTGCATTTCACACATTTTACTTAACACTTGAACTTGGAGAGATGCTTTATTTTATTTAATGGCTATTGTATTGCATGGTTGTACCATCCCTTATTAACTGGTCCCCTATGGATGGACATCTATGTTGTTTCTAATAGTCTGATCTCTCAAACATTGCTTCAGTGACTAACCCTGTAAATCTGTCATTTCCTATGTGATTTCTCCAGGAGAAATCCTCAAATGGAGCTGAGTCAAAGGGTATCACTTTGATGTATATTTTTTACTTCTTTATTTTTTAATAAGTCAAAATTTACATAACAGAAGTGAACATTTTAAAGCATGATATTTAATACATTCGCAATGTTGTGTGACCATAACCTCTATCTAGTTCCAAAATATTTTCATCACCCCGAAGGAAACCTCATAACCATTAAACAGTCTCAAAAACATGATGCTTTGGGGCAGCCGGTTAGCTCAGTTGGTTAGAGTACAGTGCTCTTAACAACAAAGTTGCTGGTTCGATCCCCACATGAGCCACTGTGAGCTGCGCCCTCCACAACTAGATTGAAACAACTACTTGTCTTGGAGCTGATGGGTCCTGGAAAAACACACTTAAAAAATAAATAAAAGTTTAAAAAAAAAAAACCACAACATGATGCTCAGTAAAAGAAGCCAGACACTAAAGGCCAC
The DNA here is from genome assembly GCF_036562045.2 of Rhinolophus sinicus. Lineage (NCBI taxonomy): Eukaryota > Metazoa > Chordata > Mammalia > Chiroptera > Rhinolophidae > Rhinolophus > Rhinolophus sinicus. The sequence goes on along the minus strand of NC_133753.1, from coordinate 2,865,928 downwards.
ATAGTGTATGATTCCATTTATAGGAAATGTCCAGAATAGGCAAACTTCATAGAGACAGAAAGATGAGTGGTTGCCAGGGGCCGGGGCAATGGGGGATGACCACTAACAGGTACGGGTTTCCTTTTGTGATGTTGACAATATTCTAGAATTAGATAGTGGTAGTGGTAATGGTTGCACAACTTTGTAAGTCTATTAAAAACCACAGAATTGTATGTAGTATTAAATGGTTAGAATGGTATTTTAATTTTATCTCAAAATAAAATGTTTAAAAGGGTGGTTATTACTGGTTATTGTTATTGATGGTGCTGTCTTTGTTGGCTCTGAAAAGTCACATCCAATCTCTCCAGAATCTGGAGTTTGATTCCTCCCTTCTTATCTCCTTGAGCTCTTTCCCTTGTTTTGGGACTTGTCTTTTTGCCTCATTTATCTTTCTCTCGCTGTCTTTTTCATGTTCTTTCTACCCGGGTAGGTTCTAAGCTCCCTAAGTCACCCACATGTATTATATCTCCTGTGTGGGGCAGAGCGTGTTAGTGGATATTCATTGGGTACCTGTTAAATAGGTGAACACGTGAATGCATTTAGCAGGTGAGCCCCAACCTCATTGTTTCTTATCGCCACACGCTGACGGATTTTTCTGCTCACCCTCACTGTGGACAAGGGGTTCTCAGCAGTGAAATGTAAGGGAAACGGGTAGGTTCTGATCCTGCGCAGGAGTTAGAGCAAGGCGCCCCCTGTGGGTGGACACAAGCTTGGTGTACTTACCCAGGTGAGCAGGGCCTGCTGGATTGCAGCTCCTCACCCTGGTGCACAGCCAGCTTGGCAGTCATATCTGTAGGCACCAGTAGAAGGGCAGGGGAAGGGCCTGCAGAATGGAAGAGCAAAGGATACAAACAGAGGACCTTGGCATGAAGACAAGGGAATCGAGCGATTTTTGCCTAGAGCACTGGTTCTCAGACTTTAGCATGCACTGAAATCACCTGCCTACAGGTGATTCTGGTTTGTTAAACCTAGATGGTAGGGCCTCACCCCCAAAGTTTCTGAGGTGGGGCTCAGGAATTTGCATCTAACAGGGTCCCAGGTGATGCTGTTGCTGCACCAGTGACCATATTTTGAGAACACGTGGCCTGGATAATTCTTTAGTCTTTAATTCTAGACTACAAAATGCTACTTCAAAAAGAAAAAAGGAGGGCTGGGGAATGTCTCTCTCTATAGAAACACTCTCAAACGCCACGCAGAGGGGTGGGCCTTCTCAGGTTTCAGTTGTGTGGCCTGGTCACCTCCTTCCCTGGACCACTCATGCCAGAAATGACAAGAAGAATGGACAGGTGACAAACAATAGGCTGTGGCTCCTACAGTGAGAGACCTCACCCCGAGTCTCTTGTCTGCACAGCACATAGAGTGCCAGCAGCCACGTGTATATTCCATGCCCAAGAGATGCTTGTGAAATGGACCCCCCCTGCACCTTAGAGTTCAGCTTTTAAACTCTGCATGAACGCGACCTAATGATAGTCACTTGAGCTTTTTGACTCATTCTAAAGCATCCTCAGACAGCTCGTCCTGTAGCTTACCATGAGCTTTTCCCTATTTTCCAATGTCAAGAGATTCAGCCATTAGACTCCACTTAGCAGACATTATTTCTGTTTGGACATCTTAATTAATGTTCAAACTGGGAGATTGGCAGAAGTTAGAAAGAAAAATTAGGGATGACAGAAATTTCAAATGTGTTAACGTTGGTAAGGTGGGTAAAATGCAAATCTACTTAAAGATATTAGAGATTAGATTCATTTTAGAAAATAATAAACGTATCTCAGAGGAAACTCAGCTTGAACAGGAATATGAAATAAGAAAGAACAAGAAGAACATTAGCCATTCAAATGAACATGAAGAATGGTAGTTGACCAAACACTACAATGAGACCACGGTCTGGTGTGGATGCAAAAAGATAAACTTCAGGCTAGAGAGAAGTCAAAGCACTTGTCTCAGAAAAAGGCACTTGGAACAATAGATTTTTTTAAGCATAAGAAAAGATTTCCCAAAAGGAGACTAGAAAAGATTAAAACTCACCTCTTAAAGTGGTAGGGGAGAGAGAACCACACCAGGTGACCCAGGACCACTTTTTCCTTGTTTCTATAAAGTGGGGATAAAAATACGCACTCTGAATTGCTGTGGTGAAGATTAATGAGATGTCCGTGATGCACTTTACAAACACTGGTTGATTTTTGCTCAGAGTGTAGCATGGCCTGACACAGAGCTAATAAATGCTCAGTAAATGTTGTGGACTAATCAGGAAGCATCTGACTAATCATCAGCTGTCACCTGCTGTCATTCCTTTCTGACAAGGGGCAGTGCTAATTTACAATGATTATTGGTCATCCAGGACAAACTTTAACACTTGGTAAGGAGGAATTAAACAGGCAGACTGACAGGTTGTAGAAGCTTTGTGGCCTGTTGTGGGAGACGCAGAGAAGTGAAGGGCTGTGCCAAGGTCACTCACTGGCTGGTGGCCACCCTGGGCTCGGACCTGAGTTTGTGGCTTCAGCTCCCTGACTTTCTGCGCCTCTCTCTCACATCTAAAAGAGATCTTTGTAAAAGCTTTGCAATTCATGTACACGCTTGAAAGAACGACATCATTAAAAGTCCTTGGAACCAACTGATTTGTTGTAGCAAATTAGAAACCACAGCTGAAAAGTCCTTCTGTTTATCTGTTTTTCTTCTGTATTTGTCTAACAGATTTGCAATAATACATATTGTACAGTAAAGCATTTCATTTCTGTTTTTCTTCCCCTTTCCTTCCAGAATTGACTGGCAGAATTCAGCTTCAACATTGAAAGTGTTTTGCTCTCTCCTTGTGTGTGTGCGCCAGGGTCCTGAGTCAAAATAAAAAATGTAAAAGGAAGCTTGGGAAGAAAGATCAAGGGAATTGTCTGGGAGATAGACAAAATACAGAGGCCTGGACCATAGAACAGAGAATAAAATTAGAGAAACAACCAAGAAGGCTGACCTCTGAAGAATGGTGTTCCAGAAAAAGAAAAGAATATGGAGTAAAAGAGACAATCAGATCTCCTTCAGAAACATTTTTCGCCAGAAATGTTGCCAGAATGGAAGGGCATGCTTCTGTATGGAAAAGGCCCACGGAATGCCCAGCACAATGAATTTAATGTTCATTCAACAAATATTTATTGAATACCTACTATGTGCCAGGCACTGTTCTAAGAACTTGGGATCCATGCATGTGAGGATGGAGGCAGAGATCAGGGGGATGCTTCTACAAGCCAAGGAACACCAAAGATTGCCAGCAAACCACCAGGAGTGGGGAAGAGGCATGGAACCGATTCTTCCTCAGAACTTCCGAAGGAACCAGCCCTGTGAGAGAACACATTTCTGTTGTTGAAGTCACCCAGTTTGTGGTACTGTATTATGGCAGCCCTGCGAAACTAAAACAGTATGTCTTTCTTTTCTTTTTTTTTAACTTCTTTTATTTATTTAAGTATGTTTTTCCAGGACCCATCAGCTCCAAGTCAAGTAGTTGTTTCAATCTAGTTGTGGAGGGTGCAGCTCACAGTGGCCCATGTGGGGATCAAATGGCAACTTGGTTGTTAAGAGCACCGCGCTCTAACCAACTAAGCCAACCAGCCAGCCCCCAGTATGCCTTTATTTTCATACAAAGGTTCCAATCTATAAACAAAATGACAAATTTTATAAGTTGAGTTTAAAGGAAATGGACTATTTAAAATCTGGCGTAGCTGCATGGACAAAAGTCTCCCTCTCAAGACATTTAAAACCCTGAATAATAATACTCTGTACCATTTAATTCTGATCATGTATGTTTGCGTTGTTCTAGCTCACATAATGAAAATTAGGGTTTGTTTGTCTTGGGAGAGCTGTCAGATGGTGAGAACTGGCGGGAGAAGTCCAGAGCCCCTGAGCTCGGTTAGCGCGGGTCTCCGAGGAGACAGGGCGACCCGACGCGGAGCGGAGCGCGTAGGCCTCGGGTGTCCCCTACTGTCCATCTTCCGTCACTGCGTCTCCAGCCTCCATGCCGCCTTGGCTGGAACTGGCTGGCGTGTGTCAGAGCTAGACCTCTAAGGGATAATCCGTCAGTTTATCTTCATTCGACAAACCTAGATCGCCACCTACTCGTACTATGTGCCAGCCACTGTTCTAGGTGCTGGTGATGCAAAATGGACATTACTGCCCCTCTGCAGTTCACATATAAGCAAGCTGGGGAGGAAATAAAGCAGGAAAGGCAGGGATTCTGGGCGCGGGTTGCGATGGTAAATAAGGAGGTCAGGGAAACTTAGCTGAGTACGTGACGTTTAAGCAAAGACCTAGAGATGAGAGAGGGCGCCTTAGCAGTGTCTGGGAGAAGAGGGGCCAGGAGGCAGGGACAGAAGTCCCAAGGCTGCAGCACAGCCAGGTGAGCAAGGTCAGGGTAGGAGGGTGGTGGGGCGGCGGGCGGGGTGAAAAATGGGGGAAAGAAGGTTAGGTGGCGTCTTTCAAACGGCTGTTACTCTGGGTGCGATTTGCCAGATAAGTGCGAGATGCCCAGTTAAAGTTGAATTGCAGATAAACAAGTAATGCTGGTTTAGTATAGATGTGTCACAAACATTGCATGGGACATACTTATACTAAATTTGCTAAATCTGGCAACCCTATCAAGGGTGGGCGAGAAGGGGAGAGTTTGAACAGAGAAATGATTTTATCTGATTTTAAAATGTAAGATGATTTTGTAATTAGCTCATTCATCCAACTGACTCATACTTATTATTATGAAAACGTCCTATTCCAGACAGTGTGCTAGGCTCTGGGCATTCAACTGTAAGCAAATGGACAGGATACCTGCCATCATGGGTACATCCCTCTGCCCAGAGGGCTCTACACCCTTTGGTGGAGACCTATCCATTCTCCTCCTTCAGAACACAGTCAAGTGTCCCAGTCTCAGGAACCTGCCCAACCCTCCAGGACCAGCACGGTTTACACACACTCAGCACAACACCTGAGTCTCTCCACACACTCCAACATCTGTCTTTGCTGAACTACTGCGTTTCCCCGAAAATAAGGCCGGGTCTTATATTAATTTTTGCTCCAAAAGACATGTTAGGGCTTATGTTTGGGGGATGTCATCCTGAAAAATCATGCTAGGGCTTATTTTCCGATTAGGTCTTATTTTCGGGGAAACACGGTATGAGCTCCATGAGGACAGGAATAGGTCTATTTTACTCAGACTGGTTGCCTGGGGTTAGGGCACTGCCAGACTTAGTGTGTTTTGACTGAGTGGCCGTTTGTTTCAACCTGGTTCTCCAGGCTTCCTGGTGGTGGGGTGAGCTACCTAACATCCTTTCAATTAAATAAATGTATTCTATTAGGATTAGCTAGACTTGGCTTCAGCTGCTTGCCTTCTCCTGAAGCACCTGCTACAGCAGCGCAGGTGGTCGGCGACTCTCAGGGAGTGCGGTCCTTGGGACATACAGGTGGGGGAAGGGACATGTTTGAGTTTTGTCTTCCTGACATTTTTCTTTTCTCTTCCCCCACCCCTCGCCTACAGACGCTATCCCTTTGGAGTGGGTACTGTCGGTCGTGTGCTAGTTAATGAGAAGGCAAAATGACATTTTACAGACATTGAAAAAGAGGGAGGAGGGATTATGGCTTATCCACGTAATGAAACACGGAGGAACCATTTAAAATGAAACTTGCCATTACTTAGGGCTTATGATAGAATATTAAGTACTAAAAACAAGATTTAAAAATTATATTCTTTTTAAACAAGGTTCCATCGAATCCCAAATATATATATATATATTTCAATACACCTGTACAGTGAAAAAGATTGGCAGGAAGAATACCAAGACCCCAGCGACCGTTGTTATCAAGTTTTCTGTTGTTTTCTACGCTTTATTTAGCTACACCAAAAGCTCTTGGTACATGAAGTTTCCATGCTGCAAGGATTCTCGGAGATAAATAAAAATACCATTGAGTTGCAATATTTGAAAACCTTTCTCCCGAGCTAAGCCTCCAATATGCAGCTTGCATTTTCCCGTTGAAAACCTCCCTCCCGTTCGCTCTAAGAAGCCGCCTTCCTTCTCCTAGTCTGTTTTTTCATTCAGCCAATGGGGATGCAGACAGCCGCCGCGAGAACTGAGTGAGAGCCCTCGTCCCGGACTCAGCCTGGAGGCGCTTAGCTCATTCTTGGCCCTGCGCAGGCGTGGAAATCTTAGTAGGTGCAATGACGCCGCTTTTCACCGAGTGGCCGGTTAGCTCAGTTGGTTAGAGCGTGGTGCTAATAACGCCAAGGTCGCGGGTTCGATCCCCGTACGGGCCACAGCTGTCACTTTTTTTTTCCTTTTTTCTTTTAATACTAGTAGCAATTATCTTACAACTCATGAAAAATATGCTTTTCGAGGGCTGTAAACTGTGTGCAGACCGGAGAGAGTCGCGGAATACAGACGCTGCCTCGATGTTGTCGCAGGCAGCGGGTAGGGATGGAGGACAGGATCCCACGCATGTTCGGGCTGTGACTCGTCACCCCAAGTACCCGCACGTGCAGCACCCCGGACCCCACCCACCTCGGGTCTTTTTTAGGATGCCACAGCCAGTTACTTTCTAATGCAGAGCTTCTGTGGGCCCTCTGCGGAGACCCCAGTTCTATGGCATTCTTAGAGTTGAAAATCCAGACTTGGAATTCATTCATGCCGCAAATGTTTATGGAGAGACTTCTTCGTGCCCTGCACCTTCTAGACCCGGAGCAACACAGTTAATGAGAGACACAAATGCCAACCCCCATGAAGACAATGAGTAGCCAATGACTGCCATGTTTTAAGTGAGGCAGTCTGGTTGTGGAAGCATCTGGAAACCTCTTGCTACTTTTTTTTCTTTACTTTCTTTTTTTTTTTTTTTTTTGGTTTTGCAGACAGCTCAGGCTTCACATTTCTTCCTCTTGGTTCTGTGGTTTGCACCCATACGACAGCTGGGTATATTTCTCACTCGTGGTTCAAGTCTGCAGGTATGATTAGGCGTGTTTAATTGAACAAAAGCCTGTTTTTCAGGGTTAATGTCATTTTTATATCAGGATACAGCAGGGCCTCTGTCATCTTTGAAAAATCTCCAGTGAGAACATCTACTAATTCATTCATTCTTTTCTCAAATGTGTGTTAAGCTCTGACTTAAATAAATTGCAGCTCAAGTATACAGACCAGGGCCCTAAAGCCTTAGCAAGTACTCAGCATGTGGTAAAGGTGCTCACAAAATGCTGGTAATGGGACCGTTGTTATTATGAGCAGTTAATTAGGAGAACCCCGGGCTGTAGACACCTAGAGTAGACTCCTGCACACCTGCTGCCTGTCACACTTTGGATATCTGTGTCAGGTTCCTCATTAGATTCAGGGACCCAGCAGAGGAGGAGGCAGCTGAGATTGCTGCCTGCAGAGTGCGCTTTCCTGAACAAGGCCTTGATGGGGTCTAGAATATGCCTCTGTGGCATAAAAAATATTTTGAGCAGAAGGCATTTGAGTTCCTGAACAGTCTTCTCTGTCTAAAATCAGAGGCTTCCGAAAGAACTCAGAAGAATTCAACTGTCATAAATCCCTTTCCCTAGGAGCAATCAGGGAAGACTGACCCTTATCACTGGAGAGAAGTTGGCAGCATACCTAAACAGGCATTGTCACAGAACTATCATATGGCCCATCTGCTCTAGGTAAGGGCCAATTCACCTTTCCTAAAAGTCATTTGCTTCCTGGTAAGTGCCCTTCTCTCCATCCCTTCCCCTATTAAGATAATGTACAAGCCCTACATTCTAACTGCCTCTTTTGAGTCAATTTTTTCTGTGAACTCTTGTAGGTATATGAATAAAAATACATGATTAAATTTTGTCTTTCTCTTGTTAATCTGTCCTTTGTTAGTTTAATTTGCCAGCCACCCCAAACCAAACCTAAATGGATAGAAGGAAAGTTTTTCCTCCCTGACAGGTTTGAAAAGATAAAATGGGGTACCGTGTTCTAGATAAAGGGGGAATTCTTGGCTTAAGGGTCAGAAGGAACCTTTCTGACATCTGAGGATGGGAGGATGAGAAGGACTTTCTTGTAAAAATTTAACAAAAATAAAAGGAAAGGATTAAGCAATTGAAACAAATTCCACAAATCTGATCTCCCCTCTGGCCAATCCTCCATGAGTCTCCTAATGAATTTAGAGCATTGGTGGGAGCATAGTGAGTATTGACAACAATGGTGATGATGATGATGGTCCTGTGAAGAGAAAATGGTCAGAAAATCTTCTAGAACCTTCTCAGATGCCAGCCTAGCCCCCAGCCTCCCTCTTTAGGGGCATCATGGCACTCACCATATTTTACTGCAAATTTCCGTTTCCAACTTCTTCCTGCCTAAACTGGTATATGGAGGGCAGGACACCCAACAGATGCTTACGAGGTGTTTGTCAACCAATGGCCTGACTGCTCTCCTTGGGGAGGGAAACTGAGACTGGTGCACACACCAGCTGCTACAGGACACACAGAGCCAGAAGAGCGAAGAGGGGAGGAGACTAGGAAAGATTGGACTGAAGGAAAGGGGCGGTAGAGCGAGCTGGGGACTGAATGTGAAGACTGGTGGGGAGGTTCATTAGTTCCTTTGCTCATTCATTCATTCATTCATTCATTCATTCATATTCACCCATCCATCCTTCATTCCCTGAGCGTGCACTCTGGGCCCGGGCCTGTGCTGGGTGGGCCCTGAGTGAATAAACTGTCATCTAGACCCTCAAGGTGCACCCCTTCTGGGTGAGTGGGTAGGGCGGGGTGGGTTGTCCTGGGAACAATTTGGAGGTTGGGAGCACCCTTGTTAAAAATGCACACTGTGAATAATCCCCTCCCAGATCTATTAAATAGGAAGGTCTCGAAGTGGGGACGAGAAATCTACAAGTCCAGACAGGATCCTCAGGTGACTGATGAATGTGACATTGAGAATATTTGGATAGTGTGATGTCAGGCCGGGGGCTCTGGAACACAGGAGACCTCCGCCTGGGAGACCCTGAACAGTTCCTGGAGGAGGCATCATCTGAAGGTTAAATAAATTCACGACAAGCATCTTTCGGCCAGCTGAATCTGTCCTTGCTGAAGCGGCGGAGGGGCGGGGTCCAGCTTAGACCCCGCCCACCGGCCTGCTCAGTGAGGTGCGGTCGCCTTCCGAGGTGTATTGGCCTGCGGGGCACTCGTAGCCGCCCTTTTCCCAGGTGACGCACATTTGAGCCGCCGTCGTTGGAGGACCCCGGTTCGAGTCCCCGCCTCGGCCGCCATGGCGGACGCGGAGCCAGAGGCTGAGGACGGCAGCGAGGATGGCGGCGGCGGCGGCGGCCGGGCTCTCCCCGACCAGAGGGGCAGCGCCACCCGCGTGGCCCCGCTGGGCCCTGAGCAGCTGCGGCGGGTCCTGGAGCAGGTGACAAAGGCGCAGCCGCCTGTCCAGCCGCCGCCGCCACCCTTCGTGCTGCAGGACGCGGCGCGGCGGCTGCGGGACGCGGCCCAGCAGGCCGCCCTGCAACGGGGCCCCGGCGCCGAGCCCCCGCGCCCGCCGCGCCTGCTGCCGCCCCAGGTGAGGCTCCGGGAGGGGCTTGGGGAAACTGAGGCCGGTGGGGCCAAGGCCTCGCGGCGGGCAGGCCGGGGCCCGCGCCCCGCCTCATCGGCCTTAGAGCTGCCGGGCCGGAGAGGCCGCCATTCGCCCGCATTGAAACTCAGTGTCTCTCACTAAGCTCCGTAGGGACGACCACCAGCCGCACCTGTCACTGCCCCGGCGTGTCCCGCCCCCCCGCACGCCTCACGCTACGGGCCGTTGCCCACGCCGGCTCCTCTGCCTGGACGCCCTCATGCCCTGGGTGCTCTCACGGGCTCCTCCGTGCCGCCCAGCCCCTTCAGGCCCCTGGCCATTCATTCCGCTCTCACTGGGCACTGACCGGAGCTGCGGCCTTGGACACAAGCAATGCGAGTGACAAGGGGACTGAGTACTCCTTAGGCTTGACACGAAGTGAGACCTGAATGATGAAAAGGAACCGCCGTAGTTTGCAGGTGGGAAGTGCTGCCAAGTGCCACCGCCCGGACGTGGGACAGAATTACGCACATTATATACTTAACGCAGGACCTAACCACTCAGTGCAATGCCAGCACAGTGCCTGCCATGCGCTTAATGAATGAAATACACATAAGCAACCTGTGTGCTACGAAACCTCCTTTCTCGGTGGCCTGATTCCCTGGTCACACAGCTCTTGGCTGCTGGGGAAGTTGAAACTGGGACAGGGTCTTCCAAGCCCAGAGGGTCCAGTGCAGCACCCGAAGCCCAAGGTCCGTCACGTCTGTAAAACCACATCCCCTTTCAGCACCGGAGTTGTACATGACACGATGCTTTGCACCCCAAACCTGCCAGAGAGGCGCTCCCACTAAAAGAATTAGGTAGAGACTAGAACAACAATCGTCATTGTTTCTGTGACTGGGTGATTTTGGCTGCCTAGAGCTATACCCAGTTGTAATCAAGACTGGAGAGGTGTCTTGCTAAAGTTTGAGAAGGCAAGTGTGATTCCGCCCAGACTACTTCCTGGCTGTGTGACCTTGGGTAACTCAACCTCTTTGGGCTTTGATTTCCTTGTTTGCAGGAGGGGTGACTCACTGATGAGCTTTCTAGCTCATACCTCCCGCATAAGCCGGGCACAGCAGGTCTGTGGACTCAGAAGGGTGACAGTGGCTGATGTTTGCTGAGCTTCTGCCCAGCACTGTGCTGGGTGCTTAGTTCTCAGCAGCCACACAAAAGCGTGTGTACCAGCATTTTACAGATAAGGCACAAGCTCAGAGAGGTTGAGTGACTTTGTCCAGAACCTGTTGAATGTGGCCACAGCTTTTGGGGTTTGCTGTGGCAACTTAGGAAAAAGTCCAAAAATGACATTTTCCATCAAATGAAAGCCAACTCTTGATTGAGTTAGGCAGCACGATCGTATTCTGCACCTAATCTAATTGGAATGATGTCAATTCTACCTGCATTCACACTAATGTAATTGTACAGCCTATTCAGTTAATACTCTCTGAGCCCCAGCTGTGCTGTAGAGGCCACAGAGGCAAACCAGGTGTGGACCTTGCCCCTAAGGAGGTTATAATCCAACCAAGGAGGGAAAACGGGACTCAGATAACTTCTAATCAAGGTCAGAAAGCTAGAGACACAGGTAAAGAACTAAATATATTTAGACAAAGGGAGAGGTTAGTTCTGGCTGAGGGAATCAGAAGCAACTTTGTGGAATAGGTGGCATCTGAACGAGTGGGTGGGAGTTGAAAATACAGAAAAGGAGAGACAGTTTTGGGGTGGGGGTGTGCACTTAGAGGGTCTGGTGCTCTGTGGGGGTGGTGTGGATCAGAAGGCACAGACCGTGTGGACACACTCCCCCGGGTCAGATGTTGGCTCTGTCCTTCCCTATCCTGTTCCTACCCCACAGAGACGTTTCTAGTTTCCTCCAACACACTGCCCTTTTTCATGTGTCCGTGAGCTCACCCGTGTCTTTCCTTACACCTAGAATACCTTTTCCACCCACAAAAATTCATCTCAGCCTTCCAGGCACCCTGCAGAGGTCCCCTCTTCTGGGAAGCCTGCCACCCCTGGGCTGTTCCTGCCTCCTGCTTCTCATCGCACACGATGCACCAAGGTGCCATTGTTTCCTGTCTGCATCCCTTAAGGAACCTAGTCTGCCGGCAGTCATCAGCGGAGCTTTTAAAAGTACAGATTTCAGGTCAGGGGACTGGGGCATGGCAGGGGGACCTACCCACCTCAAGGGCGAGGTGAGGGCGTGGCTTATGCTTATTTACTGGCACTGGAGACATGCTTAATGAAATGAACCTATAACCAAGTATCGAGTCTAATACACAGTAAACTAGTCTCAATAGCAGATTAAAAATTTAGAGCAGTTTCGCCACTGTGGTAATCCTAAAACAATGGGGTTTGGGGGCGGGGGTCGTGTGTGTGTGTGTGTGTGTGTGTGTGTGTGTGTGTTTCATGTCATTATCAGGTAATGCCCCAAGAGCTTAGAGAAACATTCTAAGTAACTAGTAGTAAAATGAGACAAATGTGATTATTAGAGATACATAAGGTGAATCTAATTGTCATGTGATTCACAGTAGCCCAGGACTGGGACTCCAGGGATGCTGGCACTAGCCCTGTGCACTTCCTCATAAACCAGTCTATTGAATTGTCTGCTGTTTGCAGTAGGTGTGCAACATGCACACAGATTTCAGTGAGTGTGTTCATTCTGCTCTGACATTTTTAGTGACCCTCCACTTGGAAAAAGGTTGGGTCTAAAGAGGGTCTGTTAGTGGCCCCAAATCAGTGCTTCTCAACTGGGGGCGAATTTGCCCTGCAGGGGCATTTGGCGGGGTCTGGGGACATTTTTGATTGTCACAGCATGGGGGTGCTACTGGCATCTCCTGGATAGTGGCAGGGATGCAGCTCAACATCCAATAGCTTACAGGACGGCCGTCACAACAAAGTCTGCTGGTCTGAGATGTCACTCATACGAGGGTTGATAAGGTCTGATTTGGACGATGTCTGTCTCTCTTCTCTCCCTGGAGAAAGATGCTCATTGTTTCTGCTCTGTGAGGGCAGGGAGCTTGTCATTTTGCTGCCCCTCTCCTGAGCCCATGACAGCTGTATCGCTGACACCTGTAACATTGTCGCTGGCACGCGGGCACCGCTCAATAACTATTTGTGGAACATTGTTGATGGCAGCCCTCCCCTTTGGTGGCGCTTTGCCTTGAATCTCCTAGACATACATCTTTGTGCCTATGCCAGTGTGTCTTCTGGAATCTAAGAAGCAGAATTGCTGGGTCAAAAAGCACATGCATTTGAAATTTTGTCAGATGTTAAAAAAAAAAAGTTGACGATATGCAGCACCATGGTAGGTATGTGCCCTGGAGAAACTCGCAATGTGTACACGCACATCCATGAAGGTTCAGAGCAGACTGTAAGAGCTCAGGGTTGGAGACCACCTTCCATCAGTGGGAGAACATTCTCATACTGCAGAGAAAATGAACCCCCGAGAACTACATGCCTCAACATTGGTTAATTTCACAAGCAAGTGGGAGTAAAAAAACAAAACAAAAAAGCCCTAGCAAGTTGCCAGAGATGATATTAACTTACATAAAGTTTAAAAACGTGTCAAAATGGAACGATGTCTTTTTAGGGACACTACACGTGTAATATAAAAAAGGCATAAGAATAAAGAGCACAGCAGGACAGGGCAGACAGGAGAGGGCCTGGCCCGCACTGGTGATGCTGCATGTCTCAGGGTGGGTGGCAGGGACCTGGGTTACATTGTTCCTTATGGCTCTTTTGGTTTCCAGAATTTCATTAAAAACTTTACAAAATGAAAAAAACACACACAACTTTACAAAATGACTCCACATATTGAATTGAGTCCAATTTAGAGTACTAAGAACTCCAAGTAAATACACGTGGTAAAACTATAAAGAAAGATCTTTCTTTATGGATCATAAAATCAATTCAGTGGATTATGACTAGTATTTTTTTTAAAAGCAATGGAGAATAGATACTATCGGCATTTATGTAGGAACGGCAGGTAGTTTCATGAACTTTTATGAATGTATGCAAATATTTCTGCAGGAACCTATGGATGTGACTTAAAATGTATTACTGTGGTCCGGTCAGAAAGGTTAAGAAAAATCACTATAAACAGTACAGATACATTATACAGACTTTTATGTGTGTACGATGCATTTTGTAATTTAGAAAAATAATTTCAATAGTGGATTTAAGATGAGAGCAAAATTGTAGAAACATGGATAAGCATAGTGCTTCTTTTCTCTTTCTCTGTTTAAGCAACTGGAATCCATTTGTGTCAAGGTAACATCTGGAGAAACAAAAGGTCAGGAAAGGCCGATGCCCCCACTGGCCACCATCCAGCCCACGACAGCCAGGCTGAGCCAGCCGCCCGGGAGGCACTCCAGTGTGTTGGGGCTCACTGTCACTAGGCCTCAGCTGCTCAGGGCACAGCCCCTCCTGAGCGCCAAGCCACAGCCGCATTTCCTGAGTCACTCACCTCAGCCTCCTGTTCAGTTGTTTGTACAGAGGCCACTGCCTCCCCTCCGACCGGTCCCTGCAAAGAGAGTCGCGGCCCCCCAGGCTGCGAATGGACAGGATGCCATATTGGCCCCTTTGTCAGTCTCTGACCCGCTGGCACCAGCATCTGTTTCATCCAGTTCAACAAATTTACTGATTTCCAACTTGAATCCAAAACATACTGAAAAACTGAAAAAATCTTTAAAAGTGAAAACGCGTTCTGGGCGGATATCTCGACCTCCCAAGTATAAAGCGAAAGATTATAAATTCATAAAAACGGAGGATTTGGCCGACGGCCACCCGTCAGATTCCGACGATTATTCAGAACTGAGTGTGGAAGACGATGAAGATCAGAGGGAGAAGCAGGTGCTCTTTAACTTATCGAGCTGCTCGCTGAGGCCCAAAACTTTCAAGTGTCAGACGTGTGAGAAGTCATACATAGGAAAGGGGGGACTGGCCCGGCACTTGAGACTTAACCCAGGCCACGGCCGGCTGGACCCTGACATGCTGCTGCCTGAGAAAGCCAATGGGAGTATGATCCGGGGCTGTGTGGAGGGCCGGACCCTCAGCCTGGCGTCACCACAGCCCATCACACCAACTCTTGTGAGTGAGGAAGGGCCCGGGTCATCGGGGTGGCTTCCAGGTAACGTTTCTATCTGATTACAGTGTTTGTTCCTGCCCAGCATCCTCAAATTAACCTTCATGGTGTTTGGGGGCTCAAGCAGATCCCAAATCCTATTGCGGGATCTGGGAACCCACCACTGTCGGCACTGCTGCCAGGTAAGTGAGCAGATGTGCATCTTCTCTGGTGTAACATGGTGTAGTGAGTGAGTCCGGCAGGAGCGCAGTGGCCAACTCCTCGTAGGTCTGGTGGGTAACACTTGCAGAGCACTTGGCTGACGGCTAACGCTGACCTGGCAGCGGGGCTGGGGAAGGTTGGGATTGGGGGCAGCAGCTTGGAGCACCAGCAGTAACACCCTGTTTTGCCCCTTCCAACACTCTAGAATGGTCAGTCTGTAGAAGCTGAAGAGGTGTTGGCGTCTGAACCAGCAGATGGAAGTTCTTCAGCCCTTTTGGGACCAGAGAAACACCCAGGACCTAGAAGTGGCTGCTCCACGGCCCTTGCAGAGCCCCGCGCCGCCGGCCTGGAGGAGAGCAGAGCAGCTGAGCTGCATGGGAGTGCTGTGGCCGCAGGCGAGAGCACGGCGAGGACCAGAGCCAGGCTCCAGGAGGTGCGTCGCTCTTAGACCTTGTTCTTGAACCTGTTTCTTTAGCATGGTATGTGGCAGTTCACTGGTAGGCATCTGAATTTAAAGGTCAAACACCCAGATCAGCTAAACGGTTCACCTGAAATTAATCGGATGAAGTACGCAGTAATTTCAAGGCTAGTATTATCTGAAATAATTCCTAGGTTTACCTGTTTGAAATGCCCAGAGTGCCTCACGAATAGCAAGAGCCTCTTGCTTTTATACATTTTGGGCTAATGATAGCCTGTGTTTTCATGGTAGCCATTTAGTTAATAACAGAAATGGCTTGTTTATTTGTTTGTTTGTTTGTTTTGTAAAAAGTTTCATGGTATAGAAGCATGTTTCAAGTTTTGAACCCTGGACTCTCCATTCCAGCCCCTTGAAAGGTTTATTGAATTTAGTTGAATTGACTTGGAAAACTGGAACCTGAACTTACTCAGATTGTCTTTGGCTAGGCTGTATTTCTGGGCCTGGTAATGGCAAGATGAATATCTTCAAGTCAACAAGTGAAAAACAGCAAGAGACAGTGTGAGATAAGTGAGACAACTGGCCCCAGAAAGAGTGACCATCAGCGTCCCTGAGCCTCCAAACTCCTGCACACAAGGGCAAGAGGTGGTTTCAGAGAGGGTGTGGGTGTAGGGAAGGGGCCAGGAGAGCAGTTTCCAGGCTCTCGGCCTCCCGTGGAAAGGTGCTGGGTTGGTTATTAGATGGCCATCAGCTGTGACCAGTTGGCCATTAGCCGCTGTTGTTTTGTGTATAATTGTGAGGCTGTGTTAGCAAGTGCGGATTGCAGGTGGTGCGGATCTCGTGGCTCCTTCCTGTGTCTCCCTGGCCGCCCGCAAGACTGGGGTGCAGGAAGACCCCTTGTTGGGGTACTGGCGGGTGTTTGCTTCTTGTGTCTCAACCAGCCGCCATCAAGAATATAGTGGTATGAACCCCGTATCTGTGGCTCTGTTGTTCCTTTTCGGCCTCACCAGGTCCTGCATTCACCTGTCGGGAGCTGAGACCCTGCATTACAGTGGGTTTCCTAGAAAGCCTCATGAAGTTACATGTTCTAGCAGGAAGTTCAAACCCTGGAGCTTGTTGATTAATGTGGGTGACAAGTTTTCAGGAGTAGGCGCTGAGGCGTTGGCTCATTAGCGTCTATTGAACACTCAGCCACTGACCCAAGGCTCGTGCTGGGTTCTAGGGGCACCTCATTTCCCCGATTCCATAATCACTGACTTAATGGACGAGGAACCTGAAACTCAGAGAGGCTCATGACTTGCACCAAGTCACCCCTGCCACAGGATGTGGCAGGTCCCGAACTCGAATGTTTGGTGTCTGCTGAGTAGGAGCGTGCGATGGGGCGTCTGAGATCCGCGAGGCCTGTCTGCTGTGTATAACGGCGACTCTTAACATGGTGACACCATCAGCTGATTTAGTGCCACGTCCGTCATACAGCGCTGAGGGCGGCTCTGAACAGGACCACTCTCGACTCTTCTCCATGAGAACACCCCAGAAACTGCATCCGTTTACACACTGCTGACTGCATGTCAAGTGGCAGGCCCTGTCTGGGTGTGGAGGGCACAGTGTGCATAAGATAGACTCGGCCCCCACTTTGGGGAAAGATGCCAGTCAAACGAGCGGGTGACAGAACTGCCTGGTGGCAACGAGTGTGAAGCGGGGAACTGAGGCGGTGCCCTGGGTGCTGTAGGCCAGGGCGTGGTGACCTGACACCCACAGTCTGGCCTCCCACACCCCTTGGCGAGCTGGGAACCAGCTGTTCATTTTTATCTAAGGGTCTGTAAGTCATAATTAACTACTTTTGCCTTGCAAATGTAAGGTTTTCCTTTTGCTTTTCTGACTGTTTCGCCCCCATCTGCTGCTCTCTGAACCCGCTCCCAGCCCTTGCAGCTCCTAATTGACGGCTCCTCCACCCTCCCTGAGCCTCGGAAGACTTTCTGTCTCTAGGGCTGCCCACCTTTCCTGTCACCTTACTGCCGCCCTGGGTTAGCTCACCCAGCCTCCTGGTTTCTCAGCCCATTTTCCCTCTGTGACTCCCACGTCTGAACTTTCTCGCCTGATTTCAAACACCCCCACTACCTTCTGTGTCCCAGCAGAGCCCACAGCTGGCTTCCTGTCCCACCCCTACCTGTCAAGGGTCTGCCTGGGTGCTCAACTGGGAACCCAGAGGCCTCGGTGGATCCTCTTTCCCCTTCACTCACCCCTGCCCATGTCTAGCGGTCACTGAGGCCTGAGGACTGTGCCTTCCCTGCCTCTGTCCCTTCCTGCTGTCACCTGGGTCCTCATCCTCTCCCACCTGTACTTTGGCCCTGGTGTCCTAACTGGGCTGCCTCGGGACTTGTTTGTATTTTGTCTCTGGCACGGGCTGGTGAGCCCTGGAGAGCAGGGAACGTGTTTCGCCATCGCTGTGTCTTTATCCAGGGCCTGGTACCCACTGTGTGCTCAGTGCTGTCACAGGGGAGGCACACTTTGAATCTAGAATTGATCATAGGACTCTGTTAACGGGTGAACAAGTGCGATATTTAATAAAGCAGAACGTTTCTAGTTCACAGTTTCTTAATCACTGAGATTTGGGGGAACTTTCTTTTGTGTTCTTTGTTACACCAACTTATTGGCTACTGGGAAATTCTTGTGGGCTTTCAAAGATGTCAAATGCTTTCTTCTGGTAGTTTCTCCACCAGTGTGACCGGGAGGAGCTCGTGGAATTGGCTCTGCCTCAGCTGGCTCAGGTTGTGACCGTGTATGAATTTCTTCTGATGAAGGTGAGTTGTCTCAGCATTCCTGAGTGATCTAGGGGTGATTAGAAGTTACCCAGGAAGAACCAGGCCTTTTGGAATCATTTCCCTCCCTCAGGACAGAGCTGAAGGGAGGGAGCCTGCTAGTCCCGGCAGATGCCTGGCATGGGGTCTGGCAGACCTGGGCCAGCGCACGGCCCTTGTCGCCCTACCTGCCAGTGCCCCTGCCACCTCTGCCACCCCGGCTCTGCAACCTCACGAGGCTGATGGTGCAGCCTAGGCTGCCTGCGCCCACACTTCTGGGAGGCGTTAGCATGACTGCCGAGGGCCTTGCAGACCTGGTCCCCTCCTACTTGCAGGCCCCGGAACACGCCCCGTCCTCAGGGCCTTACTGCCTCAGAGACTTTCTGTCTCAGGGCCCGTCCTGCTCCCCCGCAGGTTCTCTGGTGTCCACTTCTCCCCAGGCCCATTCAGGTGTCCCCTGCTCAGGACAGAGCTGGACACGCACTCGGCTCTCACTGGGAGTGAAGGAAACACCTGCCATCGACAGGCCGCTAAGGCCTTGAGGCTCTTGTATCCTCCCCTCCTTTAAGTTTCCGTCTGTATTTTCCATCTCATTGCCTCGGGTTCAAATGTTGTTGTCATCTTTATCTTATCTAAGGTTGAAAAAGGTCATCTAGCAAAGCCTTTTTTCCCAGCTGTGTACAAGGAATTTGAAGAGTTGCATAAAATGGTTAAGAAAATGTGTCAAGATTACCTCCGTAGTTCTGGCCCGTGTTCTCAGGAGCCCCTGGAAATAAACAGTGATGAGGTAACAGTCTCACGGGAAAAGAGTTTTGCTCGTAGAGGGAGCCAAAGGAAGGGTGGCCACTAAAAAGGAGAATGTTCATTTCTGTAGTGACATCCTCATTGTCAACTTCTTTTTAGCTCTTTGTCTCATCAAGTGCAGGGTTTTTTTTTTCTTAATATTAAAAGCAACAAATGCTTTTTTCAGAAAACTCAGAAATGCAGGTAAGCAAAAAGAAAACTGCAAACACCCGTAGCCCTCCCCTCCCTGCTAATCAGTTACTACCATGGATAACAGGGTGTGTTGTTGTCTTCATTATGTAGGTTTTGGGAGATGGGTTATATAAACAGTTACTGTTTATGTTGAAATTGCTCATTTCAATGTCATTGTCTTTGTGAAATTGCCTTTAGCTATATTGAGTCCTTAACAAAAATATGCTTTGAACTTGACTTGGTTTAACGTATTTTGGATAAAACCCTTTGTTGGGCATAGCACATACCGCGTGCTCAGGTCGTTCAGGGGCCTCTCACTGTGTCGGGTGTGGAGACTTGGGGGCTCGTGCCCACTGTCCCTGCCAGTGAGCATGTCACTGACTGGCAGAGTCCCTGCACAGTTTGCAAGGGGACACTGTCAGGTTGGTAGGTGCTAAACTTGCCGACCTTGATCTGCTGCCTTCACCCCTGCCCCACCCTCTTATGGTCTGTGTGTTCTCTGTGACATCACATATGCTTTACATATGGAATCTACCTAATCTTCACCAAATCCCTTCACGGCCCCTGTATGAGAAGGAAGCCAAGCGTCGGATAGGTGAAAGGTGGCTGCCAAGGTCACCCAGGCTGTGAGCAGAGAAGTTGGGGCCCAGCTCGGACTCTCAGGCTCCCAAACCCACATCCCTCCACCAACTGGGAAAGAATAGGCAGCATTCGTTTTCTGAAGGTGCCAATGAAAATTCCAAAAAGGCATAACAGGCAAGGAAGTTACCTTGGTATCAGGTAACATTATTAAGCTTATGGTGACACTAAAGAGCGTTTAAAATTTTTTTAAAGACCTTTTTAGTGTCTTCTAAACTGGCAACACAGAACCTTCTGGCTCTAATAGTGATCCATTTTATCATCAGCTATTTCATCCACTCTACATTGATCTTCATTTTTCTCACTGTTTGGATGGCGCCTCACCGTACACCGTACAAAGGGACTTCATAGATTTAAACGTAGGCCTTCGATTCCTATGTGTTGACATGGTTTGAGTGAAGCGTCCCTTTCTTCTCAGGTCGCTGAGTCACTAGGAATCCCTGGAGAATTCCTGAGGAGAAAAGCACACACAGATCGCAGTCTGCATGCGTGCGCCAGCCGAGAGGTGGGCGGGGAGGAGGAAGAGGCAGCCAGCCCACAGAAGAGGGAAAACGAGGTGGGCCAGGTGTTGGGGATGCCAGCTTACCATCTGTTCAGTGGTGAATTTGTGCTTTGACTTTCAGCTCACAACGCTGTGCTGCCAGTTGGCCTCTTTCTTCCTGGTCTTAGCTGATGGGTGTTCTCTTCCTAGACCGCAGAGGAGGGGCTCGTCTCTGCGAAAAGGGCCCGAAGGGCAGCTCTGCCCGAGGACACCATGGAGTCTTCTGCCGACAGCGGAGGCCCGGGGAGGTCGGCCATGTGTGCCCCAACGGCCAGTGAGTGTAAGTGGTTGTGCCCCATGACTCAGAGGCCCACTCTGCAGGGTTGGGCCCCCCTGTGGCCGCATTTAAGAGAAGCCTCTGATTTTTCAGAAGTTTTGTTCCAGCCCCTCCACGTTTTGTTGTTCCATATTCATCCCCGTGAGCTCGAGGTCTTTGAAGTTTTCTTGGGTCCTGTGTTGAAATGAAGAGCTGCTGCATGGTGGTGGGAGGTGCACCCAGGGGGGTCCGGGACGTTGGGCAGCCCTGAGAGCAGGGCCAGTGCCAGGACACACTGAGTCTATGGCTTAGTTTTTATGAGACTTGGCTATACTGTATTTCCCCGAAAATAAGACCTAACCAGAAAATAAGCCCTAGCATGACTTTTCAGGATGCTTGTAATATAAGTCCTACTCCAAAAATAAGCCCCACTTAAGATTGTCAGCCAGACGGACGCATTTAGTACATCTGTTGCAACACACGACGGACATATTGAATTATAATAGTATTAATATATAATTAAATATAAATATTATTAACATTAATACTTAAAATAAATGATAATATAAATTATAATTATTTGTAAATACCCAAGCGGGTGCCTTTGGATGAGAGGTAAACGCCTATGTAAACACATGAACTCGAGACTTATTGCCGAATGACCAATTGGAGTACAGACACAACACATGAATAACGTGCGCACTTGATAATGGTTCTGTCTAACATGAATCTTCATAATTCAATACATCGTGTGTTGTAACAGATGTACTTAATGCACTCATGTGAAATAAAGAAACGTTTTCTGAATTTTGGTACCTGCAATTTTTCGTCGCTTTTGTGTGGACCATCACTCTTAACTGCCATCACTTTTGTTGCTACTTCTGTCTCGTAAGTCTTCAATTAACACTTGATTTAATGGTAGATTTAAAGGGAATAATAGTTTGACCCCCAGACAAGATGAGTGCAAAAAGAGCTATTCCATCGAGTACAAGAAAGAAATCATGGAGGACTTCCAGGGCAAGAATCTTACAGCTTTCTGCAAAGAGAAGAAGTTGGATCTCCAAATGGTCCAAAAATGGCGAGCCGCATACCATAACCTCAGTCAACAGGTGGACGAGGGAAGTGCTAAGAAGCGCAAGTGTGGATCAGGTCTTCAGCATTATTTCCTGAGCTGGAAGACATCATCTGTGAATGGATTGCTGACACAGCAAAGGCTTTGGTTGTGCGCAGGGCTGATAGTCAAGCATCTGCCCTTGCAATGGCACCACAGTTAGAAATATCCCCAGAAAAATTCAAAGCATCACAAACCTGGCTGGATGGCTTCCTTCAGTGATATGAACTGTCTCTAAGATTGACAACACTGTTCACGCTGGAAGATACTGAAGTTATTAAACATGCACTTGCATTCAAGTCCTTTGTTGATGGCATCGACTTTTCTAAATACCAGCTCTCCAAAGGATTGCTGTGGATGAAACTGCAGTGTTTATGGGCCAAGGATCTCAAATGACAATTGATCAGAGGGGTGCCTCGTCAATCTACATTCCCTCCACTGGTTACAAAAGTGCACGTGTTACCTGTAGTTTGGCAATTCATCTGGATGGAAAGAAAGCCCCATCTCTAATCATCACTAAGGGCAAGAAAGATAAGGTTGAACGTATTTCAGGCATTTATGTTCTTGAAACCGAAAAAGCCTGGTGCACACAAGCAGTTATAAGGAAGTGGGTCGATTTAATGCTGCCACTTATTTTGCAAGATGGCCAAAGATGTCTGCTAGTCTGGGATTCGTCCAGCACTCACCGTGCTAAAGACATGAAGAACTTCCTTGCAGAGAGAAGAATAGATGAAATAATGATTCCCGCAGGAATGATTGCCTATCTCCAGACTCTTGATATTGCAATAAACAAGGCATTCAGGGACCATTCATGCATGGAAATCAATGACTACATTGAAAATAGAATGGAGAGAAATCAGCATGTGAAGCCTAGAAGCCTGGCCTGTAAGAGGTCATGACTTGGGTTAAAAAATCATGGGATAAGATCACTGACAGCTGTGTTGCCAGTGCACTATGAGCAGGCTACGTGGACAAGAAGTGCTCATTTAAGGAGAGCTCTATTGCTGGATGTGAGAGATTGGGGCCAATGGTTCTACAGGAAATGGAATCGCAAGAAATTCAAGCCGGAATTTGGGGTTTGGAGAGTTATGACAATGTTCCAGAAGAAGGCATTGACTGTATTTGAATAAATGTAGACTTTTGTACATGAATAAATGTAGATTGTTGTACATGAAAAAATAAGACATCCCCTGAAAATAAGCTCTAATGAGTTTTTTGGAGCAAAACTTAATATAAGACTCGGTCTTATTTTCAGGGAAATACGGTAAGAGCCAGTTGAGGGTTAACGTTTGAAAACAAGACATATTCTGGCTTTATTTCGGCTCTAGCCAGAAACGATCAATTAGACACTAGGGCGTAATGAGAATAATTACAAATTTTCTAAAATTTTATCAGGGCCACCTGATCCCTTGACCGTTGCCATGGTCTCCAATTTAAAGAGGCATTCTCCATTTTTGAACTTATTACTAAATTCTGCCATAGGGGAGGGCAGACTTATTCCATGAGGACACTGAAATCTCTCTAGCACCTGTTGGGAATCCGGCCCCTTTGCCGAGCTGGCCTGGATTTCCTCTTGGAGCTTAATCCATACCCAGAAGCTCCCAATCCAAGTAGCTAGGAGAGTTTATGTTTTCATATTTTGTCGAGAAAATTTGGATGGTGCGTGCAGTGAACAGCACACACATGATTACCTGTTTTCCCTCACTGTTTAGGTTTTGCCCCTCGAGTAAATGGGGACGCTGCCCACCATCCTGAAGAAGGCCACACGATGCCCGTTTCTGGTAGTGACACAAGCACATCACAGGCCGGCCAGCAGCTTAAAGTACTTGCTGACCTAGCAGCTGGGGGTGGGGCTGCAGACCCTGCTCCCTGCTATCAGGATGTCAGTGGGCCGGGTCTTCACACTCAGCTGGGAGGGCCCCGGATGCTGACGCAGGGACAGGGGGCAGCATTCCCCACGCAGAATGCTCAGGGAAACTCTTCAGACTTGAACGCTGGGGACCGCCCGAGGAGCCGGGGTCTCTGCAGCAGCTCGATGTCCACAGGAGGAGTGGCAGCATCTTTGCAGCATGGCAGGTCCGGAAACGCCGAGGCTGGAAAGCTCCATGAGATGCCCGAGTACCAGCTGGGTGGCTGGCAGCCCAGCCCTGGTGAGGTCCTGCTTGCGGAGGTCGCAGCCCCTCCGCTGGAGAAAGTCTTGTCCACGGGTGTCGTGCCAGCGGACTGTGCCTACAGCACCATGTCTGAGCCGGGTCCTCAGCTCGGCCGGGACGGAGTGCTGTCCACTGAAGGAGGTCTCGGCAGCCATCCAGGGGACTTAGACCAGCTTTCCTGCGGGCCCGGGATGCACACTGACCTGAGAGCACTGGAGGGCATCGTTGCTGCTGGTGAAGCCATGACTTTTGAAATTACCAACGGGTGCCATGAGTTGTCCCAGGAGCAGATATTTATTCAGACTTCTGACGGGCTTATCTTGTCCCATCCGGGTTCCATAGTGTCTGGGGAGGACATTGTCATACTGACCGATGCGGAGGGGCCTGCCCTGCAGACAGGCCCACTGGGAGGGGCCCCTCTGGGAACCGTGGAGGCAGAGCCCTCACTGTGAAACGGACTCAGAGCCGTAGCCCTGGCTTTGTATGTACTTTATCCAAAAAAGGTCTATTTCAAGTCATGTATGTGTATTTTTCTAATGTGAACACTGACACAAATAAACATCTTATTTATAAAGAATAGTATTTTTCTACCCCACTGTCTACCTTTGTCTCCATCTTCTCATTGCACTAATGGCAGCTGTAACCTGAGGTGAATTCCTCCCATCCGTCTGCTTCCCAGAAGGCGTTGGCAGCTGCTGCAGTCAAGACCCCTATTACTCGATTGTCTGCCTTGCTTCCTGGTCCCAAACGCCTGTCCCCTTCCTCTTCAGTGATGTGCTGCGTTTTCAGCAGACGTGGCCCATACTAGAAGCTTCCTCTGGGTTCAGTAAAAAAATAAATAAGCTAGCCATTCTGGGCAGCTTTTTACTGGGAAGTAGGAAGGAAAGTCATCTCTACTTGCATTTTATGAATGAGGAATGTGAGGCATAGGACTCCAGTCCTTCGATGACCCAGCAGGCAACTAAATAAACAAGCTGGGTCAGTTCTGACCCTGGTCGGGACGAGGCCCTGTTAAACATGCATTTATTTTCTATTCATAGGACACTACACTATCGAATATCCCAACGCGTCTTATTTTGTGTACATGCTACTACTGAAAAGGGAGGGGTGAATTTAACTGAAGGGTAAAAGGCAGCCTTGCCCTACCGGGCCGCTGAAGCACGGGAGGCTCTGACAGCAGCCGCACACTCATCCACCGGACACATGCTGACGGCCTGCAGCCATCAGTACTGACGCACCCATGCATGGGGACCAGGGCAGCATCTGCAGGGTCCCCGAATACAGACACATTGATAGCACAGACATGCCCTTATTACACAGAAAACAAGTAGGAATTTCTTCTCATCAAGAACGTTCTCTTGTACAGTAGTCCCTCGGTTTTCGAATGTCTCTGTTGGCAAACATTTCAGTTTACCAACGCAGTAAACCTGGAAGTAAATGCTTCGGTTTTCGAACACACCTTGGAAGTTGAACATGTCACGTGGCTTCCGCTGAGTGCAAGATCCTAAGGCCTAGCTGTCAGCTGTTTTCAAACGTTTCAGAACTCGAACAGTCTTCCGGAACGGGTTACATTTGAAAACTGAGGTGCCACTGTACTTCTTGTTTGAGATACTCCGATTAGGAGCAGGAGCGAAGAGGCACCTGGGACTCACACCACCCGAGTGACCACGGTGTGGCCAGTGTGGGCCTCAATGAGGATGTGTGTCCAGCGTTGACCATGGTAGCTGGAGGCTAGTCCATGGTCAGCCATCAATAACTACTCCTGAATGATGACAGAAATTGTCTTTTGCCCTGTCCCCTGTAGCTGCAGTCCCGTCAGGCTCCCGAGGCACCAGGTCCATCCACACCGATCTTCCCACGCCCACCAGGCCACGGGGCTGACCCGGGAGAGGGGGTCATGGGGGAGTCAGTCTTTACTGCCCTCTGAGTCCAGACTTTTAAGATAGATTTTTGTCTTCATCTAGGGAATAATATACATAGTTTAAAATGTCATATGCTACTAAAGGGTCTCATGCACAGTAGCTGGTCTGACCTTGGCTGAGATAACCACTTTCCTCCCTGTGCCTGAACTCTCGTGGGTTCTTTTCTTTTTAGTTTTATTGGGGAGTATTGGGGAACAGTGTGTTTCTCCAGAGCCCATTAGCTCCAAGTCATTGTCCTTCAATCTAGTTGTGGAGGGTGCAGCTCAGCTCCAAGTTTAGTCGCCATTTTCAATCTTAGTTGCAGGGGGCGCAGCCCACCATCCCATGCGGGAATTGAACCAGCAACCTTGTTGTTAAGAGCTCGTGCTTTAACCAACTGAGCCATCTGGCCGCCCCTCCAGCAGCTTAGTGGCAACTCGTTGCCTTCAATCTAGTTGTGGAGGGCGCAGCTCACTGGCCCACGTGGGAATCGAACGGCAACCCTATTCAGAGCTCGCGCTCTAACCAACTGAGCCATCCGGCCGCCCCATCGTGGTTTTTTAAAAATTTAATTTTAGTTTCAGGTGACGTGCTAGTTTCTGGACTTATTCACATTAGATGTTATCCACGAACGGACTGCTGTGAGCCGTGGGGACGTGGCTCACATGCTGGCCCCGCTCCACACTTGTTATCCTTGTGTCACAAGCCACTGCGTCCACTGAGGTGTGAATACTGTTCATTGCTGAGCTTGTGGGCTATGATGACATTTTCTTGGAAGCTTTTGTTTTCCCTAGAGATAACTGCCTTGGTTGTTTCCATTTGCTTACTTTTACTTTTTGCTGTTTGGTTTTTATTTTTAACAAAATTATACATGCATATAGTTTAGTGTCAATTCGCTAAATTGTTTTTAAAGGAGGTAGCTCCTCTTCTTATTTTTTTGTTGATTTGATACATACACATCACAATATGACTACTACCAGCATAGTGTTGGCTAACACTTCCATCACGTCACATATGTATCATTTCATGCGGGTCTTTGAGATGTCCCTTACAGCATTCCAGTTTCCATCACTAACTAACAAGCTTACACCGTTGCAGTTTCAGGCATTATTTATTGACTTGCAGAAGATGAACACGTCCCATGCCACCCCCACTGTCATCACTGCCACCCATGGGCACACTTCCAACTTTCCACTTATTAGGAGAGCAGCTGGCGGCTTTAACAGAGGGAGCAAGGACAGCAGTGATGTAAGCAAGGCCGACTTTTATTTGTCTCATCTTAGTCTGTTCCAGCCGCTGTAACAACACACCAGAGACTGGGCATCTCAAACAACAGGAAGAATTTAGCCCACAGTTCTGGAGGCTGGAAGTCGGACGTTCTGGCTCCAGCACGGTTGTTCGGGTGAGGTCTCTCTTTCTGGCTCATAGTTGGCAACTTCTCGCTGTGCTCACGTGCTGGAAAGAACTGAGGATCTCTCTGGAGCCTCTTTTACATATAAGGCACTAATCCACTCACAAAGGCTCCACACTCACTCGGGAATTTAGCATTCCAAAAGTCCCCACCGACTCATACTGTCACGTTCAGTGTGAATTTGCTGAGTTAGCATTTCAATGTGAATTTGCAGGGAGACACACTGAGACCGTGACCTCTGAAGTAAAAATGTGAGCTGGTAGGCATTTGGGAAGTTGAGTGCCTTTGCTCTGGAGGTGGAGCAGACCCAGAATGCTTCCTCACCCTGTAGGGTGGCCCTCTTCCTGGGACTCTTACAAGGCTCACCACCCTCATGTGTCTGCTCCGTCCTCTAGGACGTGAGAAGGAGCACACACAATTGTTAAGGGCTATGATCTGGAAGGTGCACACATGGCCTCTGCTCACGGCTCATTAGTCAAGTGGCCACACCTACTCCCGAACTAGTAGCCACGTGCCAGGCTAAACTTAAGTGAAGCAGAGAATCAATAGTGAAGGAAAACCAGCAGTCTCTGCCAAACCTTCTCCCAGATGGTTCAAGTGTTTGAGTCTGTCTGGAGAGGCAGCAGTAACAGCTCCAAAACCACAGCAGCTTAAAACACAAAGGTGTATGTGTTTCTTGCTCACACAACATGTCACTCATAGCTTGGTGGGAGGGCTGTATCGCATCGTGGCCAGATGGGGGACCCAGCAGGGGCAGCCACATCTCCAACCCTGCTGGTGGCTACGTCAGAGGGAGAGAACCCACAATGACAATGCACTTTGGTGACCAGAACTAGCCATGTGATCTCAGCCAACCACGGGGAACCGGAAGTGCAGGCTTCCACGGGCCAGGAAGGCAGGACTCCAGGAATATTGGTGAACAGCATGAATGGCTGATCAACTGTTGGGTAACATTATTTATGACATGCAAATGCCCACAGCTGAGCTGTGTGTGGTACATTGTGATTACTTTCATGCTTTTGTATAAACTTTTGTGTTTCCTGGAGTTATGTTTTTGTTTTAATTAAATGTACTCATCATGAATTCACCCCTAAACCCTTCCCCAATTCTGTTCTCTTTGTTTTTGTTGGTATTTTTATATTTTACTGTCAATTTGGTGAGATTTCTGGGGGCAGAGGAGATAACTGTGTGATCAAGCCACTGTGCTTAGAAGTCCGATACCAGTTCTCCGATGTCATTGTTTCTTTCACATAGAAATTGTTTGCGGGTTATTTCTACAGTTGTGTAATGACTTTGGAACTCAGCAATTTCAACAGCCAGAGATCTCTTCCGTTAACTTGCTACCACTTCTGTTTTGTGATGCATCTCTGGGCCAATGGCACTGGATTTGTTCATCACTTAGCTCGTTTACTTGTTTGTCCTTCGCAGTATCGATCCTTTCCATTCATTCTCCTGGGCAACTTGGGTGTCCAGGGGAGGGTGGCATCAAGAAACATGAAATGGCCCAGAAAGGCCTAGAAATCCTTCAGTGTCTCCTCTGAAAAGCACTTATTCTCTAAGTGACCCCAAACATAAACCTGACTGCTGACGGACCTCATGCCTCCAGGGGGGTGGTGGGGAGGCCGTCCATCTGCCCCTGCAGCTCACGACAGCCTGCTTCCAGAGCAAGCAGGGGAGCACATAGCAGGACACGTTCCTGCCAAATGCTAACCATGCGGTTTGCAGCCCACAAGATGTGTGATGGCTACTTTCATGGTGGCTGCATTTTAACAAATACTACAAAGGCAGAAGGAAGAGAAGTTCTAAGAAATGTTGCCTTTAAATGCTTTTGATAAGTCACCTTGCACTGTGAGATAACTTGTTCTCAAAATACATCCCTGGCATATAGGAAATCTTTTATTTTGGGCGTATTTTCTTTTCTTTCCCTGGGAAGCATTTGTTCCCGCGACCCTAGAACTTCAGTTTCGGAGGCTACACCCCATATCCCATCGCACTGGGGACCAGTGGCAGAACTGACCCCCACATACTTGGCTGCAAATATTGCTGAACTACAGGATTTATACTAGAAGTGACACAGGAGGTCCTTCACTTGGCCTGTCTCATCCGCAGTGTGGAAAGAGGCCATTTTGTTTTTAAACGTTTATTTTTAAGTGCTTTTCCCGGACCCGTCAGCTTCAATCAAGCAGTTGTTTCAATCTAGTTGTGGAGGGCACAGCTCACAGTGACCCATGCGGGGATCGAACCGGCAACCTTGTTGTTAAGAGCACCGCGCTCTAACCAGCTGAGCTAACCGGCCGCCCCCAGAGGCTGTTTTTCTGTAGGTGGTTTTCATTTCCATGATGCCATCTTTACCCAGATAACTCTATGGTACTTTAAACATTAGCTGTGATTACAAAACTAATATAGTTTCATACAAATTTAAACAATACAGATCAATATAGAGTAAAAATACTGAATCAGGAATTTTTTACACAAATGTAATCCATGTAAAATACACCGGATTTACAGAAACAAGATCACGCCATCATTCTGTTGAGGAACTCATTTAGTTCACGCAGATGTCCTCATGGGTGACAGGTTCACAATGGGTACAGATGCCACTGAGTGGCAGGTGGCACGCAGCAGTTACAACTGTCTGGAGAGGCCGCAGGGAGCTGGTGAGATGGCCCAGTCTGGAAGACCCTATGAAGGTCAGGGGATGGCCACTCCAGAGCACAGGGCATGATGCTGGGGACGGCACTGGGTCCTGCATGGAAGACTGTCCTCCATGGGGCTGCACAGGCCAGTGGTCCACGGCCTGGGGAACATGCGCGAAGACATGTGGGGAGGTCACAGTGCTCGGTGCCCTGTTTCAAGCAGCATGCTTTCCAGAAGCAGCTTGCTGTCACTCTCCACGTAGGGCTGGTGCAGCCACAGGGACAGGTAGCTGAGGGTGAGGTCGTGGTCCGTGGTGTGAGCGAGCTCCTCAGCGACGCTGCACTTCAGGCGGAGCTCCTTCTCGTACATGTCGGACAGCTGGCGGGACACCTCGTCTGAAAGGAGGCAGGGCTCCCTGAAGGGCGGTAACTGGAGGAAGTGCTACTGGCTGGGGAGGACTCGCCACCCTCAAAAGCTCCTCGCCCAACACCAGAATCAGCAACAGCACCGACGATAATTACAACAACAAAACAAGAAAAAACCCCACCTTACTTCAAAAAAAGAGAAAGGATTTCTGCCTCTGCAGAGGAAATGGGCCTCTTTCCACCCATTGGTCTTAAACGACTAACAACGGCAACTTGCTTCATGGGTCTCTAATCACACTTTTAATATTCTTTGCCGATTATTAGGTGAATAAAGCCGAGAAGAAATCTCATTTTAAGGTGCCCCCATCTCCTCCCCTCCGAATGGATACTCTTGAGTTAAATGTCAAAGCCTGTCAGCTTCTCAGCATACCAGATCTAAGTGACACCAAATGCTCTCCTCATCTACCCTTAGAAATCAATGCAGAAAGAACTACTTACAAAAATGGGCTGTGGGCCACGTGTGAAACAGTGGGGGCCGTTTGTTCTCCTCCCCATAATGGTAATTTTCCAGTTCACAAATTCCCTTGGTAGTTGAAGACAGCTTTTCCATTTTCACCTGTATTTTAGTCTGAAAAGATATTAATTGGGAATACGAGAATATGATTTGAAATGTACTCCGGTCTCAGATTCAATAACTCTTTAAGATTTCAAAGCTAAGAAATGTAAGTCTGTTGAGACCGAAAGTCCAATAATTCAACACCGTTAACTCCATGTACAGCAAATTTCCAGGGGGATGGAGGCAGACAGTTGCTATAATTTCATTAGTTTGGATTCCTTCAGTAAGAAACCCCGGATATCCAGTCCTGGAGAAGAGGAAGTGTGCCGTGTTGTACCTCACTAGCATTTCCCAACAGCACTAATTTTTTAGCACCAAAATCCAGGAGGGACTGTAGGGCATACTCCTGCTTCTATGGAATGAAAGACATGAGAGGCATTAAATCAGGTCATTTCTGACTCTTTTATCAGCTGCCTGTGAATTTCCTGAAACCTCCGAGGCTTGGTTTCCTTATTTATAAAATACAAATAATGAAAGGCAACCCCACACACTTCACACAGGAAGGAACTGATAAGAAGTTG
This sequence comes from Rhinolophus sinicus, assembly GCF_036562045.2. Lineage (NCBI taxonomy): Eukaryota > Metazoa > Chordata > Mammalia > Chiroptera > Rhinolophidae > Rhinolophus > Rhinolophus sinicus. Next base: position 2,834,706 of record NC_133753.1, on the reverse strand, counting down.
ACCTTGACGGCGCCTCTGCACGAAGCCAGGTAGCTGCACCGCCTGCACGGCCGTTGTAGATGCCGACACCATCCCCGCTGTCCCGCGGGACTGGTCAGCACAGTGCGTCTGACAAAGCGCCTGCTGTCCTGGGGGGTTCGGAGGACAAGTTCATTGTGAAACTCCAAGCTGGAGCTATAGAAGGGTCTGTTAAGTAAAACAAATGGGTGAAGTAACTAGATCTCTGGCTTAGGTAGCACAGGGCTCCAAGCCCACATTTCTGACTCCTAAGTACAGTTAACTTGATGTCCACGGGGCAGATAGGAAAAGACGTGTAAATCATCAAAACCTGAATCCCTTGCACTTGGCCCTCCCCCTGCCCTCCAATTACATCTGCAGTGGCTTGCACTAAATTTAGCTAACATTAATTTTTAAAGAACTATAGTCCTTTCCCGATCTTTTTAGGGTCGATATTTCACTTTTTAGGGTCGATATTCCAACCCCAAGAGGCAGGACTCATCCTTTCTGTCTCACAGCTGGAAAATTCTCAAGGTTGCTGAGCTCGGCAGGGATGAAGTGAGGACTTGATACCGCACTTTCTGACCCTAGGTCTCTTGACACCCAGTGTTCTGCCCTCTCCCCTGGCAGCAGCTCCCTGATGCCACCAAATCAAAGAAAAGAAAGTCCTGGAGCCTTGATGCTAGGCCAGAGCTGCCATGCTGGACTCTGGTCATCAATGACCATACTTGTCACACACACGTATGTGAACTGACCCACGCTCACAGCTCAACTCCGACACGTCTCCTCCCACACTAGCAGACCACACTGCAAAGTGTTCGTCCAGCTTATGGAAAGGGGCACCTCTAACCCCCCACCGAGGTCAAATTCATTAAAGACACTTAAAGCCAAGTCTGGGAAACCATTCTCTCTAAAGGCTGGAGGAAAATAGAAAACACAACATTGATGTCCTTATAACGTCAGCTTTTGGTTTTGAACAAAAACTGAGAACTTCTTTCAAGCCACTTTACGATAGAAGGGATTCGTGGAGCAGACAGACAGCACCCAGGTGTTGGCCTCTAATACCATTTCCAATAAAGGGAACTGGCTCCTTGGAGAAGTGGAAGATTCTAGGACCAAAGCAGGAAATACACAGACGAGCCTAGAGCACCTTGTAAGGCCAGAAAGTGTTCAAAAAACAACTCACAATGATAGGACTTTGTCAAAGGGACACAGAAGCCACCTGAACCCCCAGTGGCCAAAGCAGGAGCAACTGGGGAACAAAATAAAGCAGTGCTGGATTGTAAGTTCAAATATAGGAAATACCCGAGAGTCCATACTGCTAGGAACAAATAAGCAAGTAAATGGAGAAAAGACAGCTCTCCCGCAGAAGAATCCACTAGAAGCCACGTAACTGTAGACGCTCTGCCCTCAGGGAGGGGCACAACTCCCCCGCTTCAAGTGTGGGCTGCAGTGACTTCCTTCTGAAGAGGGAAGAACATGACAGACACCTCAACCAGGTCATCAAGGTCACAACCAGTGACACGGCTTGTTGATAGGACGTGCCCTTCATGTGATGCGATGAGAAGGGCACTTCGCTTCTGTGATTTTTCCTCTGAAAAACCCACAACCCCAGTCAAATCCTGAGAAAAACAGACAATTCCCAGTTGAGGGACAATCTACAAAACACGTGATGAGCATTATCAAAGCCATCCAAGGCAAGGAAAGTCGGAGAAACTGTCACAGCGAACGGGCCTAAGGAGACATGGAGACAATTTACTGTGCTGTCCCGGATGGGATCCAGAGATAGAGGACACTAGGGAAAAGTGAAGAAAGTCTGAAGGGACTACCAGCCTTCGGTTAATAACAACATATCAACATCGGTTCCCTAATTATAAGGCATCGCCACACGAATGTATGAATGCGTGACAGTAAGTGTATAACGTATGACGGGGTGGGCTGGGAGCGCTCACGGTAACTGGAGACTGCTCCACCTTTCTGTAACTCTAAAACTGTCCTAAAATAAACTCTGTTCATTTAAAACATAAATGCACGGGAGCAGGCGCCGGGGTTGGGCAGACCCTGGGCCCACCTTTTCCCAGTGTGGGCTGCACTCGCAACCCTGAGCCCAGGGTGAGACAGCACTTCCTCCCTCGTTGGTCATCGGCCAGTTCTGGTTACCACTATGCCTCTCCATTTCACTAACACTTGCCTTTTTAAGAAATAACACTTCCCTTTTCAAAGAACGGAGGAAGCCCCACGCTTAAGACTGACAGAGAAGCAGTATTCAGCTAACATTTCTACAACATGGCTTTAATTGTATTACAGAAAAATACTAAGTAATAAGAGCATGGGATGTGCTACAGTTGTGAGGTTGGTGTAAGAATGGATGAAACGTGTGGGCACCAATCTAGTTCCACGCGGGATTAATTCCTTGATGATGTTTGTAATAAACCCGCTGAGTAATCAGTCAGCCTTTGGGGGCACATTTCCAACAGTGGGACACACGGTCTGCCCCGGCTCCCCGCCCCAGTCCCCAGCAGCCCCTGTACATGCACCCATTTGGTCTCTACCCATGTTGATGGGGGGTAGGGGCCCCTCATTCCTTGGCTCTCATAGACTCAGCCCAGACTTTATCTGGAAATCTCGGCAACTGGCTCACTATGAGCGTGCAGTCACCCGGTGACCGCTTTCAGGCCAGGCGATGGCATCCTCACCCCGGACCTGTGCTATGGGGCAGGGGCCTCACATTTCATCTGCTACTGCTCAGTCCATGGAGCCCATGGCTGGCCTCTTTGGACCTGACTCTACTGCTGACATCCTGCAGGCTCGCTCTCCTTACACAGGTCAGTGGGGCTGAGAAAGGAGGCCCATGAGACCAGATTGCCACGTAAGAACAGGGAGAGCGAAGGACAGCCAAGCAAAGACGTGTCCGAATGGAAGGCATGCCTCCTCTTCCCACCAGACTCCTGTCCGAAACACTTTTCCTCGTGTGGTATACGTGTGTATAGAGTTAGAAATGAGACTGTGATCTAAAAAAAGCCAATGGCATTTAGGAACAAAATCCTTCCCAGGGTTTTTTACGTTTTATAAAAGTCACATTAGTATGTGTCAAAAGTGTTTCTCATTCTAACACAATTTTGGGATTCTGTGAAATGTTTTATACCACAAAGGAACACAGTGGGTCAAGAATGGAGAGGTTCTGGTGGCACCTGGTGACACATGAAAATGACAAATGACGAGGGAATTAGTATTGAAGTGTACCTGACCACCAAGCAGTGGGGATTCAACTTCATTGGCTGTTTAAATTATTTCAAGATAGGAACTGAGCCATCCAGTTTCTTCTCTTTCAGGAACAATGTGTGCACCTGCTTTTTGTCCAAACAAAAACACTTGCATATTCGAATGGGTCAATTTGGCAAAAAATAAACAAACAAAATAATATAAATGGCCAGTTTTCAATAGCTTATTACCATGCAAATCTCAATCGATTACTCTGCCTGTGTTAATCCCCACTGGTCCAGAAGCCTGTGTGTAGACCTCACCTACCAGAGAGTGTGAATGAAGATAAAGCAAAGAAAAGAGGTATCACAGAGCCCACACCCCAGGTCCTCCTGCCTTCCCGTGAGGGGGGCTGAACCTGAGGTTACTGATGACACTGTCGCCTTGTTACCTGCACAAGTGGAGGAAGTTGGGCCGTGGGGCAAGGGTCTCTTAGCAGCAGCACCCCAAGCGAAGGGAAGGCAGAATCACAAAACAGAATCACAAAAACCTCATTGTTCATTTAGAGGAGACAAATAGACCCACACACATCAAATTATCCTGAAGATGGTATGGTGCTGCATTTCAATCACAAAGAAAAGGCAAAATTACCAAAATGTCCTCAATGTACCATCAATTTTAGTGTTTATGCATTTTACAAGTGATGTGATATTTCAAAGGGTAGTGTTCTATCCTGAAACTCTTAAACCTATTAAGTCTGCCTTATAAGCGGAATCCTAAATTTGCATTAAGTGGTATCTTGAAGAAATACAATCATATTTCACATATTCTGTTTAAAAAGGCAAGGAAGCATGTAAAGCATTAGACACATTTCCACCAAAAAAGGTGAAAATATAAAGCATCTATGTTCACGGGTAAGCTTCACTTATCCAAGTTCAACTACGCACAAAATCTTCTTTCTGTGCAGATGTGCGATGTGCTACCCACACTGCGGCCAGCTAGGTGGACAGTGAAATCCAGCCATTGGGTCACTAAACAATCATTTAAGAGTCTCTCTTATGTGCTAGAGCAGGGTGCACAGGCCAAATCCAGCCCATAGCCCATTTTTGTTTGGCCAGCAAGCTAAGAGTGGGTTTTAAGTTTTTAAATAGTTGGGGGGAAAAAAAATCAAAAGAAGAATATTTTGTGGCACATGAAATTTATATAAAATGTCAGTGTCCATAAATGAAGCTTTGCTGGGACACAGCCACAGCCGTTCGCCCACGTGCTATCTCTGGCTGCTTTCACCTTCAGCAATACCTGGCCGACCGGAATGGATGCAAGAGAGATGTAGGGCGCACAGCGCCTGAACGGATTTACTGCGGAGCCCTGGACGGCAATGACACTGCCCGGACAACACACAGGACCAAAAGGACAAAGGTCGAGGACCACAGTTTGGGGGACACCAACACTTATGGGACAGGCAGAAGAGAGACCAACAGAGGAGGCTGGGAAGGGAAAAACCAACATCTGGAGAAGGAAAGGCCACTCACAGTGTCGAATGCTGCCAGAGCCAAGCAAACCCGAAACACGCCCCTGGGGTCAGTGACAGTGAGCACGGGTGGCTGGGTCCCTGGCTCTTACCAAACCGTCTAAGGTGGCCTGCAGCTTCTCACACAGCAGCTCGAGTTCCTTACTGTATCCCGGATGCACCTTTTCTGCGTCTTCATCAGAAGCCAGGCTGCCGCTCTCTAATTCCACCTTGTTTTCACTCCTGGATAACACGAAAGAGTGGGGACAACATATATCCCATAAGCTCATGGCATTCGGTTATGATAAACCCCAGGAAACCCAATAATCACAGCAGACATTCAGCTCAGGTGTTGTTTCGTGTCACTAAACATGTTTGCTTATTTGCATACGATATTTGCATAATGATATATCCACCAGTTACTCAATTTTGCACGAAAGTTTAAGTCAGTTAAATTCAGCCTTGTGACATCCTCGGCGTAGCGCTGGGTGACAAAGATGACCAAGACATGAATGCGTTTTGTAAACTGAAGGCTGTGGCCCAGGGGGCACAAAATTAATCTGGTGGGGTCACAATCAACACTTAAGGAAAAAATTAAACATTGAAACAGAAAATATCAGAGCAGCTCAGGGAACTTGCTGGGCAGGACCCCACCAGAAAAAGGTAGCGGAAGCCTGCAGAGCACGATGTATTTGAAGAGGCTGGCGAGAGCCCAGGCACGGGTCAGGAAGGCTCTAGATTGGCCTATCGACAAAGGTAAGCTGGAGGATATGTGTATATAATTATAACTTTGACAAATTAAAAAATACATATATATGAAAGTGCAAAGAGTCATAAAGAAAACCCCCTAATCAGAATTGGCAACCGCTACCAGTTTCCTTTATAATTCCTGTCTTTTTTAAAAGACATTGCTAAGGAAAAACACTCCTGTCTCCCCTCGTACTCTCAACACTCTACTCCACGTCTGTCACCTGGTAGCCAAAGGTGGGGGAGGGGGTGTCCCCACACCATCAATTCTGATTCTCCAGATACCAGCTGGGGATCCTACAATTTAACTCAATTCTGACACTAACTAGCTGGAGATGGCATCAGCTCCCACAGGTGAAGGGCTCGGTCCCCAAGACTGACCCTCCTACCCCCTACTTCAGAAGTCAATAGGAAGTCCAGGTTGTCACCTGTACTTTGACCGACAGGCTATATATCAGAGATTCCCACGACTCCCTCGAGTTTGATTAATTTGCTAGAGTGGCTCACAGAATTCTGGAAAAGTTTACTTATTAGATTACCAATTTATTACCAAAGATATTAAGGAATAACAGCCAGATGAAGAGGTGCACAGGGGAAGGTCCAGATGCATCCCAAGCAAGCCATTTCTGTCCCTGTGGAGTTTGGAGACACGCTTCTAGCACATGGAAGCGCTCTTGTTTACCAACCCAGAAGCTCTCCGAGCCCATCCCTTCGGCTTTTGTGGAGGCTTCGGCTTTTGTGGAGGCTTCAGTTACGTAGGCATGGTTGAGTGACTCACTGCCTACCGGTGATGAATTCAAGCTCCTGCCCCTCACCTGGCTGAGAGGTAGGGAGTGATGGGGTGGTCCTGAAAGTTCCAGTCCTCTAATGGCTTGGTTGGTTCCCCTGGCAACCCGCCTCTATCCTTAGAGGCTTTCCAAAAGTCACCTTATTAATATAAACTCAGGTGTGGTTGAAAGGGGCTTATTTTGAATAACAGACACCTTTTTCACTTTTATAACTCTGGAACTATTTCAGGACCAAAAAAAACTAAATACTGTAACAAAAGATTCTCCCATTGCTCTTATCAATTAGGATATTATAAGGGTTCGGGGAACTGTGTTAGGAACAGGGGTAAAGACCAAATAGGTATTTCTTATTATATATCACAGTATCACAAAATAAAATGCAACATTATGAAGAGAGAGTCCCATTTACCTGCCATCCCAACACTCACTTTTCCTAGATGCCAGTATCATGAACTAACCTGTGTCCCTCCAATCTGTTTTTCTAATTTTCTATACAGATGTAACCACAAGGAACGTGTAGTGTAATTTTATATTTAAAATATACATATACAGTTCATACCGGCATATATCATTTCACCACTTGCTTCTTTGCTTCATATAATTTAATTCATCCATGTTGACAGAGACTACCCTTCCTGCCCTAAAAGACTCACAGAAAACGTGTGCCCAATCATTAAGGGAAAAGAGCTCCGAGCTCTACCTGTACTTACAATAAGCTGATTTTCGTGTTGGCAATATGATTTGCAGTCGCAAACCCTGCATCATTGAGTGTTTCCCATTTCAGGATTAAATTATGCCAATCGGCTGCATTGTCCTTAATTTTTCTCGCACTGACAGATGAGACAGGTTTCCTGGGTGTTGCACTTCTAAGGGTCTTTGCTGATAGGCAGTAAAAGAAACATAGTTACTATGAAATTCATGATCATAGTTGGAGGGCAAATGTCTTTATAATTCTCAACAGTAAAACGATCTGAAATGTTACATCAACTGGACAAATAAATGTCGTAGAAACAAAGAAGTCTGGATGACTGGGAAAGTTCCTGGAACAAGAAAAAAACAGCATTGTTTTTACATTTTAAGACTCACCAGAGATAATTGGATCCTTTCTCAGCTTGATGGCACCACAAAGTTTGACCTTAAGCACTGTGACCACTTTCAAAGGTAGGAAAGAAGGCAAAGTAGTGACTTTCTGCTAAAACTCTTCGATGTCCCATGCCTTAGGGTTCCCCTTACCTAGCCACAGGCACTTTGATACCTCACACGTGTGCAGAGCTTTGTGGCTCACGAGTGCTTGTCATCCCCAAACCCTGACAAGGCTGGGCCCCATGGACGCAGAGATGATCTCCATGCTTAGGACACAGGAAGAAGTCCTGACTCCCTCTCTGCCTCAACACTTATCTCAAGTCCCACCTGGAACCCCCCTCCATCTCCAGCTAAAAGGAACTACTGGCATTTCTGGAAAAGTGGAGTCACCTGCAGGCTTTTGCACATGCAGTTCTTTCTGCTAGAAAGTTCTTTCCTTCCTGGGGTGAGTGCTGCCCAGGCTCTAAGACTCATCCAGCTTCCAGCTCCTGTGGAAAGCAACCCCCAGAACACCAAAAGCCAACTCAGGCCATTTGGGCTCTCCCAGCTCTGCTGTGCCCTCTCTCCTTCTCCACTTAGAACCCCTTAAAAGCTTCTCTTGGCCCACAGGACGAAGCCCAAATTCCGTGAGGCCCCTTCAGGAGTCCAGAACACACACAACAGTGGTACAGTTTGGAGATTAGACTCTGAAGACCATACTGACTGGGTTAGAACCCAGCTCTCCCACTGCCAGCTGTGCAATCTTGGGTGAGTTAATTAACCTCTCAGAGCCTCAATGTTCTCATCTGTAAAATGGGGATAAAATATATCTACTTCAAAGTGTTGATGTAAAGATTAGATAACATATGTAAAGTTGTGAGGGCCTGGCATATGGCAAGTAATCAACAGAGTATCTGTTACCACAAGGACCTCTCCGGTGTGTTTTTTCCACCACCACCACCACCACCACCACCACCACCACCACCAGCAGCAGCAGCAGCAGCAGCAGCAGCAATAAACTCAATTCTGACACTATCTACATGCAGAGAGCATCAGATCCTACAGGTTAAAGACTCAGTCCTACAAGACTGCCCTCCCCGACTTCCACTTTAGAAGCCACTCCCAAGTCCAGGTTGTCACCTGTTGACCTACCAGTTATAGATGGGAGGTTCCAAAGACTCCTCCCCTGAGTTTGATTAATTTGCTAGAGAGGCTCACAGAACTCAGGAAAACACTACTTACTGGATCACTGGTTTATTATAAAAGGATATAACTCAGGAACTGCCAGATGGAAGAGATGCATAGGGCAAGGCGTGTGGGAAGAGGCGCTCTCCCTTTTCCTTGAGTGCTCCACTCTCCCCGAGTCCCCACCTGTTCACCTACCTGGAAACTCTTGAACCCTGTCCTTTTCCTTGTGAGTTTTATGGTGCCTTCATAACATAGGCATGATTGATTAGATAATTGGTCATTGATTCAACCTCCAGCACCTCTTCCCTTCCTGGAGGTGGGGGTTGGGGGTTAGGACTAAAAGTTTCAACTCTCTAATCACAAGGCAGGTTCCCAGACAAGCATCCCCCACCCTTAGGTGACCTAGGGCCATTCCAAAAGTCAATCATTAGCATAACAAAAGAACACCTTGACCACTCTTACCACTTGGGAAATATCATGGGTTTTAGGAGCTCTGTGCCAGGAATGGGATGAAGACCAAACATTTATTATAAAAAATAAACCATAATACCACAACCTCTGTGACCTAAGTCCTGTCCGTCACCTCTCCAGCTTCTCCCACTTGCTCTGATTTTGATCTGAAATATTTTTCCTGTCAGTGTGTGTTCCCAGTCACCCAGTTAACTCCTAGTATATTTATGGCTCTGCTTTTAAATGGCATACTGGCTTTTCAGTTATTCTTTACTTATACAACTAACTTATATTAGTTGAACGCCTACAATACATCAGGCATGGGGGATGAAGTGAGTGAATGAGACAGACCAGGTCCGCTGTCATGGGACTTACTTTCCCAAGAGGAAGTGGACAGCGGCAATGAGATTATCATGATCAGTTTAGATCGTAAGTGCCATGTAGAAAATAAAATGGGCTCTTGTGTTAGAGTAACCCCCGAGAAGGTGTCAGTTAGGCTGAGGCCTGAATGAGAAGCCCTACGGTGAGAATGGCCTCAGTGAGTTTGAAAAAAGAAAAGACCTGTGTGGCTAGAATGAAACAGAGAACAGGAGTAGAAAGTGGGAAGCAGTTAGGCAATTAGAACTTTACAGGCTGAGATAAGAAGTCTGGGTTTATTCATTCCAAGTCAATGGAAAGTGAGCAATGAGCTTTGGGTAGGAAAGTGACATGATCTGATTTAGGTTTTTAGAAAGTCACTTCCACAAAAAAGTCTTCCTAAAACACCAAGGTGGGTTGGGATTTACTGTATTAGACATCTGGAACATCCCATACGTCAGCTATCATGACACTCACCGGTGTAGTGGATTTGCTTGTTTAAGGTCTATATTCCCCATTCAGACTGTAAGTTCCAGCAGTGTACGGACTATACTTGTCCTGTTCCCTCTCATAACCTCAGCACACAGTAGGTGTTGAATAAAATGTGTTAAATGCAGAAACAGTTCTTATGACCTGTACTATATAATCTGCTAAGGGATTCTCTGCCCCAGTAGGGGCTCCTTAGGGTGAGGACCACATCTGATTCCTCATCTGTCTGCCCCACATCTAGCACATATTTAGGAACCAAAACCAGTTCTGACTTCAAGAATCTCACAAGCTAGTAGGAAGGACAGACCAGTAAGAGTCACAGGACTGGGTGGAGTGAGGTAAAGGACAGTAGGTGACTCCATTACTTATCCCCTGAGCCTCGGCTCCCCATCAATTGACATTACTTCATGGGATCGCTGCGAGGCTCAAAAGCGCTGATCCACGTAAGGTGCTTGGAACGCTACTTGACACATAGTGAGCACTCGCTGAACGATAGCTTTTATTACAGGCAAAAAGCTCTGTGGCTGGTAATTCCGACTGAGGAGAGTTCAGGAAAAGTGCTCGGCTAATGCTAATTTATAATGACAATTATAATTTGAATGTCAGGATCTGCTGACACTCCTTTGGGTGCAGCATCTCGTTCTAAGAGTATACGTGAAAAAACTGATGCTCGGGAAAACTGGCGGGCTCCCGGATCGACTGCAGAGCCCGCGCAGGGCCAGAGGGTTGGGATGGGGCAACGCACGGATCCCATTCAACCCGAGAGGCTCCCGGCCTCAGGCCCAGCCCGCGGTCCGCGCCGTGACACCCACAACCGCCCCACCACGGGGAAGCGGCCCACCTTACGCACCATCCATGCAGTCTGCCGATATCCCCGGAAAGAGACCCGAAGCCCCGCCCACGCCGCCGGAAGCCGGATGCATCACTTCCGCCGCGCCCCTCCCGCCTCCACTTGTAGCTCTGTCGCTCTAGCCCTCGGCGGAATCCGCTGTCGCTCGGCGGGCCGGCCCCGTTGCCCGGGGAACGAGCTCCCGGCAGCCCCCGCGTCCCGGAGTCCAACCCCGCCTCCTCCCGCGCGGCGGGGCCGAGGAATCCCGAGGGGCGGCCGCGGGAGGTGAGTCCGGCGCCGCGGCTGGCGGCCCCACTGTCCGGCCCCGCGCCCCTTTCTCTGCCTCCCCGCCGCCGCTCACGCCTCCCTCGGCCCAACCTTCCCTCGCCTCAGCGCCTCGGGGTCGCCCTGCCGGTCTTGCCCCGTTTCCCGCTCCCGTCGCTCCCGCGCGGGTCGCCGAGGCTGAATGCCGTCACGCTGGAGGCGCCGGGCTAACGCCTGGCCAAACCCCGCGGTCCGCCGAGCGGGGCAGCCGGCCGCCCCTCCTGTGCTGCGCCGGCCGCTGCCCATCCGCGGGCCCTCCGCCTCGCGGGCCGGCTCCCCTCGCTCCTCCCACACCGCTCCTGCCCTCGCCGCGCCTTCGCACCCCTTCTGCCCGCGGGCCTCGAGGCTGCAGCTCCCCGGTCCTCTGATTGACGTTGCGTCTGTCTCCCGACCCCTCGGCCCTCGCGCCGTCGTCCGCCCACCAGGCCTGGGCACGGACCCAGGGGGTGCTCAGTCAGCGTTCGGTAAATGGGTACATGAACCACTCTCTCCGTCCTGTTTTAAGGCCTGGGAGGCAGAATAGGTCGTGCAGGGTAAAGAATGGGATTCAGGGCACAGCGCTGCCCCCTCCGAACTGTGTGCTCGGGGCAGGTGATATCACTTGTCTAAGCTCCAGTTTCATCATCAGTAAAATGCAGATGATAGTGGTTTCTGCCTCTGTCTTGGTGGGAAGATTAAATAGGTCAGTGCACGTGAGGTGCTAAACACAGTGCCTGGCAGGCGCTACCTTTCCAGAAAGAATAGCTGCTGTCCTTGCCCACATGCTCTACTTCCATTTCTCTTCCCCGCTCTTTGTTCTTTCTCACTTTCTCACTGAGATTCAGGAATTTGTTCTGTTGCTTCTTCTGTTTCATCTGGTGGCAGAATGTGGGGGACCAGCCTGGGTGCACATTTGCTTTATCTGCTGGAGTGATCAGTTGCACTTGGGGTTGACTGCCTCTTTGTCCTCAACGTCTTGTAAACTTTAAGGGAAGGACTTCTGGGAAATCCCCAAACCCAAATCCCAGCATGTGTCCCTTGTCACCAGTGTCTCCTGAGCTGCAAGGCTTTTTATAGTTCCTCACAATCAGCTACAACGCACCTTGATGAGCCTCTGATCTTACTGTTCTTTGGTAACCCAACTTACATCCCAGGTCCTTATTTCGGGTCCATTGTATGCCAGCCACCATCCCAGGCTCTAGGGATTGAGTGGTGGACCAGGCAGCCCTCGCCCCTGCCCTCAGGGAGCTTCTCCCCAGAGAACCAGCAGGTACAGGCATAGGGGTGCTCTGCTTCAGTTTTCAGGGCTGGCTTGGAGAGGGGTGGTGGGGAAGACCGGCTAAGGATAGTCTTCTGAAGGAGTGACTAGTGGGCAGCTTTTGTTAGTTTTAAGTTACTTTGTAGCCATTGTCTTTTTCAATGGAAAAGTGGATTTGCAGTGTTGTCTTGGAGAAGTTACACTTGGAGTTTAAGGAAGGTAATGTTTCATGGTAGCGAGCATCTGTCTTCGTAGTTGGACAGAATGGCTGCTGGAACTTAGGAAAAAGAAGGAACTGCATCGGGCAGAGCAGTTGATTGAACATGGAAAAGTGAAAGAGCAGATCTGGAAACAGTTACATGAAAAGAAGCTTCGGGGTCAAACAGGAGATTTCTGGATCTCATGGAGCACAAGGAGCATGGTAGAATCAGCAGGGAGTAGTAGAAGCGAGCTATTGTTCAAAGTGCGTGTTCACTTTTAAATGAGTGTATTCTTTGGCCCTGGACTGAAGACCAGTGCATTTTTGCATAATGATGACTGTAACTACGGTAGAGTAGTCTTACATCTTGGGCTGTTGTACTTTGGGATTTCTGGCACAGTGTTTTGACTGGTCTTTTGCAGCACCACGAAGCATGTAGACTGGAAGCAAAGACCGGAAGGAGTCCATTGAAGGATACGGAGACAAACGATGACGGTGCCGTGTGGTCACTGCCCTCAGAGTGTTCTGTGAAAGCAGAGAAAGGCCCACTAAGTGTCAGAGGAAGTCTGTGAAGGCTTCCTGGTGGAGAACTAGTCCTTACAAGCTGTGTAGGGCCATGGGGAAGGGAGGAGAGGGACTTTGCAAAGACATACAGGTCATGGTGTGTTCGGGGACTGTGGTGGAAAGTCCACTGTGGCTGCAGCATAGAGTGTGTGGAAGGAGGAGCAGCCTGGCATGGAGCTAGATACAGATCGTGTTTAAAATGTTCTACTTCCATGCTTTCATCAGGCTTTAGCCTATGAGCGGTGGCTTATCAGGCACGGGACCAAGGAAGTGACAAAATTTCATCTGGAAGATAAAAGGCTGCCTCAATCTCCTCATGTTCAGCCATAAGATTTTAACACTTAAAAGAATAGGTGTTGGGGCAGCCGGATGGCTCAGTAGGTTAGAGCGTGAGCTCTGACCAACGGGGTTGCCTGTTCGATTCCCACATGGGCCAGTGAGCTGCGCCCTCCACAACTAGACTGAAGACAATGAGCTGCCGCTGAGCTTCTGGAGAGGTGGCCAGATGGCTCAGCTTGTTAGAGCGCGAGCTCTCGATGACAAGGTTGCCGGTTCAATTCCCACACGGGATGGCAGGCTGCACCCCCTGCTGCTAAAGATTGAAAACGGCCACTGGACTTGGAGCTGAGCTGCGCCCTCCACAACTAGATTGAAGGACAATGACTTGGAGCTGATGGGCCCTGGAGAAACACACTGTCCCCCAATACTTCCCAATTAAAAAAAAAGAAAAAAGAAGACTAGGTGTTGTAGCCAGATTTTAAAAAGAGATTATACAACCAGGATTCTTATTGTCACTTCCTAGAGATTTTGGAGAAAATCCTTAAAGCATTAGAGTTGTCAGAGTGCTCTGGCAACTTACGGCCACTGAACTGCTAAGTGAATGATTTGGACTAGATTTGTCTTAGCTCCAGTTTCTGCCAAGATGACATTAGGGTGCCATCAGTCAGCATGGTGAGCTGCCACCTTCCCAGTGTAGGGGGTCGATGGTACTAACAAGGGGAGAAGCCTCCTGACCTGTTGTGGAGCGCGGTTTTGTATTTTTAATGGAAATGTTTGTGACCAAGGAAGCATTATTGACTTTAAAAATTGGATTGAGATTGTTGAAATGGGGACAGATAGCAATCGTGCCTACCTCACAGGTTTTTTGTGAGGATTTAATGAGTTAGTGTGCAAGGAAGTTTCTATTAAGTCATAGTGTTAGCTATTACCGTTATTGCTATTATTATTGTTGTCATTTTGGTTTTAGTGTCCCGTGTCCTTAAATGACCTACATGCTTTCCCAGGGTGTCTGCCAGCAGCCCTGATAGCCATTTTGCTGTCATTTGATTTCTGGGTCATGTGGGTCTTGCCCACCTTTCTGGAGTACTCGCACAAACCAAGGATTGGTCTTGTTCTTAAAAAGTTATACATTTATGAACTGTGCTGCTGTATGAACAGAACCAGAGTTCACCATCCCAATTTTCCTTGCAGTAGGCACTTAAAACTGTGTGACCTTGGGCAAATTTCTGAATCTTCCAGAGCTTCAACTTCTGCTAAAAGAGTGTGTGTTAGTTGGTGTTCTTAACCGTCACAGAGGGATATGATTATTTTTGTCACCTGTAGAAAAGTTCTCTGAAGTGACCCCGCTTATCTCCCTGTGTTGGCTATTGTGACTACCAAGCGAGGTAGGAATCTGAAAATTCTTGGAAAACGGCATATTCTGTACAGATTGGGGGGCGGGGAGTGGGGGGGGGGTTATTATTCCAGGTTTGAATTGAACCATATTGGAGAAAAGATCATATTTTGCTGCTCTTCCATTCGTGTCACTAATTCCTTCCTTGCAAATGTTCCTTTTTTATAACTCATTCATTTATTCAGTAAATATTTACTGGGCATCTCTGATGTGCCTGACCTTTTCTAGGTGCCAGCGGCTAGAGGAGTGAGTGAGGCAGACGTGGGCTCTGCTCCGGTGGGGCTTACAGACCAGGGGTGGTGCAGGGGCTCAGGCAGAGATGGTGAGTCAACAGAAAAGAAAGAAGTGTATGGGGAGGGGGTGTGAGAGAGAGTGCTCGGGGGGCAGAGGGGCCACTTTAGGGGTGGCCGGGTAAGGTCTTGTGGAAGAGGGGACATTCTAGCAGAGACCTACATGTTGAGAAGAACAAGCGCTGAGTGACACCTGCAGAAAGAGCATTCCAGCTGGAAGGAACAACCAGTGCAAGGGCCTCTGGGTGAGTTTCATTAGAAGAGGGCTTGGAAGTCAGTTAGCTCTGTAGAAATAGAAAACCCACAGTTCAAACAGACCATAAAACCAGCATCCCAAGAAGTTTCTACTAGAGGGGCTTGAAATCTCCATGGACCTAAAGGGCTAAAATGTCCCTCCAGGTCGAAGCAGGTGCAGACATCCACCTGTGCTTGTATGTCAGAGCTGTGACTGACGTTGGAAAGGGCCCAGGACTTGGAGGGAGCAGACCCAGATTCAGGTCTCAGCTGTGTGGTCTTGGGCCAGACGTGTGAGCCTCTGGCCTTCAATCCCTTCCTCTAAAAGTTGGGGACGATGCCAGCACCTATGTATGTTACAGGGTAGGGTGAGGACTGAGTGAGTGAGTGAGCTCTTGGTAATTAGAATGTGCTGTGGAAGGATTGAGTATCTATTGAGGGAAACTCGGAATCCAGAGTGCCAAGAGGTACAGTCACTGAGGAACAGGCACTGTGCAGTCGAGGCCCTGGGCTCTGAGGACGTTACAGGCCTCCAGCCGGGGGACCGTCGTCTCAGCGTATTGCGTCTGGGATTGGTTCGCTGTTCTAGTGCAGCTGTCTTTCCTGTTTCTCTCTTCCACATTCCATCCTACAGGATATTTCTAGTAAGCCTTTTCCCCACTAATCCACGCCGCTCTCTCCCTCTTATCAGGACCCACAGATTTGCACCTAATCACACGGGGTTTGGTATATTTTCACGGCTTCTTTGCCTCCCTGGCTAGATCCTCAGCAACTTGAGAAGAAGAACTGTTTTGAATGTCGCTTCCGCCCCTCCCTAGTATTTATCACCATACAAGTTACGGGGGCCAGTACAAATTCAAGTGCATTTTGAATAAAAATGCTCCAAAGTGATCTGGGTGACACACTCTCTCTGTGTAATTAAGCTCCAGCTATACTGTTTACCCGCCTGAAAGTTCCTTGTTCCCCCTGGTGAACGTGGCTTCTCTCTGGCATGACTAGAGTTGGAAGGATTACAGTGCCTGTTCTTTAGCCCCCAGGTTTCCCAGGTAAACATTCCTCTTCTGCCTGTGGATCCTCTGTGGAGACCTTGACCATGGCATCCGTGTCAGAGCCTGGTACGTTCAGAGAGTTCTGCCCTCTGTACTATCTCCTCAATGCCATCCCCACGAAGATCCAGAAGGGCTTCCGTTCCGTGCTGGTCTACCTCACGGCCCTGGACACCAGCGGGGACTACATTGCCGTGGGCAGCAGCATCGGCATGATCTATCTGTACTGCCGGCACTTCAACCAGATGAGAAAGTACAGCTTCGAGGTGAGTCCCGCTTTCCTCTACACCGTACTGCGCGTGCGCGAGCCGTGGCTCATGTTTAACGTGTCGTGAGTTTCGGCGCGCGGTAACTTACTGCTTATTTGCTGGAACGTGGCCTGCGTCTCTCATCCCGGCAGCACTTCACAAGCGTATGTGGTTGGGGTGGAATATAGCTAAAAACATTGGTGTTTTTAAGTTGTTTTTCCTGCCTCCAAAAATGTTGCCTCCCTTTAAAAAAGAACATTTTAGTGTTGACTACTTAGAAGACTTTGGAAGTAGGTGTTTTTTCCTAAGTGTTTTGTTTCTCAGAATACCTTGAAAGACTTGCCGGAGTAATCTCTAGTTATCCTATTGAACTTATTGTGAAGAAAGGACTAGTATCAGTACTGGCCGGCTGCCAGAACAGCTACATTAAATAAGATCACAGCCGTAGAACCGCCAAGGGCATCCCGCCTGGCCTGTTCTGCACTGGTTGACTTGGGCATGTCTGTTATTGTAGATGTTGAGGGACGCCAAATAGTGGTGGACCGTCATGGGATTCACCCATTGAGTTAGTATCTACGCTTTATTTAGTGCGTGGTTTTTTTCTAGAGTGACTCAAAGGCGAGTGAGTCATGGCTCCTACCTCATGACCTTGTGGGGCTGTACTCTGTCTGTGGTTAGTAGGCTTTTACGGACTAAGACAAGGCTTTGTGTTTAAGAGAAATGTTTCCAAATATCTGCATTTTAGTCAACGTTCAACTTTAATTAAAGTCTTCATTTAAACTTAGTTTTTCTTAAGCCTCTATACTCAATTTAAAATAACAAAAATGGTTAGCTTGCATTATAGCACTTTCTGAATGCCAGGCATTACTCTAAGCTACACTTTGTAAGCGGGCATTTTCCCGCCAAATCGCGTTGTAACGCGGGGCTTTTTTGACATTTTCTCGCCAAAATTAGACTTTCCGTAAAATATTCATATCTTTCGATCTATTTGATATTTTTCTATGAAACTTTCAGTGTTTCAGTTTAAAAAGAGGTGCAAAATATGTGTTATTCTCGTCTCCCGCGCTTTGGTATAAAAAGCGATATGACGAGTTTACTCGTTTCCCGCAAAAAATGTGTTAACTCATTTTATCCTCACAGAAACTGTATAAGGCAGATGTTATTATTTTCATCCTCGTTTTACCAGGTAGACAACTGAGGCACACAGAGGTCAAAGGACTTGTACAAGGTCAGGCAAGGTTAACCTTGGGACTTGCCCAAGGTTAGTAAATGGTGACATCATTGTCTGAGCTTGAGCAGATTGGCTCTAGAGTTTATATTAATATTTTTTATAAAAATTAAAACTGCTATTTCTTTTCTTTGATTAATAGCTTATGGATTTGCTGGAACAAATTCCTCAAACATTTAAGACCATTACATAGTTGATCTTTAAAACTATAGTTATGAATTAATATATCTGAAATCTCTCAAATACTTCAAACACTTAATACGGAAGACTTTGAATCCAATATAGTGAACCCCTAACAGAATAAACCAAAGAAATCAAACTGCTAAAAACTAAAGACAAAGAAAAATCTTAAAAGTAGCTGGAGAAAAATGACACATTACCTGTGAGGAATGATGATTTGAAAGACTGCAGATTTCTCATCAGAGACCATGAAGGTTAGAAGACAGTGGTACAACATTTTTAAAGTACTGAAATAAAAGAACCGTCAACTAAGAATTCTTTAACCAGTGAAAATATCTATCAGGAAAGAAGATGAAATAAAAATATTCTCAGATGGAAGAAAACTAAGGGATTCATTTCCAGCAGACCTGCTCTAAAATCAGACAAAAAGAAAGTGATACCAGAAAGAAATTTGGAACATCAGTAATAAATGAAAAATAGTAAATATCTGGATAAATACAATAGTGCATTTCTCTCTTCTTGAGTTCTTTAAAATATATTTGACAGGTAGCAAAAATTTTTAAAAATTGATTGAGTTATTTTTGGGGGGCTGGCCCAGTGGCTTGGGCAGTTGGAGCTCTGTGCTCCTGACGCTGAAGACTGCTGGTACGATTCCCACATGGGCCAGTGGGCTCTCAACCACAAGGTTGCCAATTTGACTCTTCAACTCCCACAAGGGATGGTGGGCTGTGCCCCCTGCAACTAACAACGACAACTGGACCTGGAGCTGAACTTTACCCTCCACAACTACGATTGAAAGGACAGGAACTTGACTTGGGAAAAATCCTGGAAGTACACACTGTTCCCCAATAAAGTCCTGTTCCCCTTCCCCCCGCCAAAAAAAAAAGTTGGAAAAAAAAATTGATCGAGTTTTTAATGTATATGTATGTAGTAACATATAAGACAACTATAATATAAAAGAGGAGAGTAAGGAACCTATATGGTGGTAAGGTTTCTACATTCTACTTGAAGACGTAAAATAATGAGTCTAAATAGATTTTGAAATGTGAAGTGTGTGTGTGTTGTGTGTGTATGTGTGGTAATCCCTAGAGCAACCACTGGAAAAAAAAAACAAAACAACAAAAAATCTGTATAATACGGTATAGTAAAAATCACTATAGACATGTCAAAATGGAATTTAAAAAATGTTCAAACAACTCACAGGAAAGCAAGAAAGGGGAAACAGAAGAAGGAAAAACAAGGAACAAATAGAAAACAAATACAATGATAAACCTAAATCAAAATGTATCAATAATTATATTAAATGGAAATTATCTCATGTATCAACTAAAAAACAAATTGGAATGGAGAAAAAGAATCATGAACCAATTACATGTTGTCTTTAAGAAATGCAGTTTAAAATGAATGATATAGGAAGGTAAAAAGTAAAAGGATGGAAAAAGACACACCATGTAACACTAATCCAAAGAAATTTGAGGTGGCCATATTAATATCAAAGTAGTCTGAGCAAAGAAATAACCAGGGCTAAAGAGAAACATTGCATAATGAAAAAAGGGTCAGTTCACGAAGAAGACACTGCAGTCCTAAACAAACAGCTTCAGTACACAAAGGAAAAACTGACATAACTGAAAGAAAAAGTAGAGAAATCCACAATTACAGTTGGAGACTTCAGCACCTCTCAGGAATAGAAGTAGTGACAGAAAACCAACCAGGATATAGAACTGAGCAACGCTATGAATGAGCGTGATCTAATGGACATTTTTAGAACATTCCACCCAACAGCAGCTGAGGACACGTTCTTTACAAGTGAACATAGATCGTATTCTGGGTCATAAAACACGCCTCAAAAATTTAGAGCAGGCTTTCCAGGCTCTTGTGTTTTACCTTGTTTTGTTTTTTCACTTTTTAATTGCAGTATAATTTCCATAAAGTGTACAAGTTAATGAATTTATGTGTGTATACGCCCTTGTCATCACACAGATCAAGATACAGAACATTTCCAGCAGCCCAGGAGACACCCTGGTGCCACCTCCCAATCAGTACTTGTCCCCAAGGCCCCTCTCTTCCTACTTCTAACACTGTAGAGTAGTTTTGCTACCCCCTTGGGTTTAATTCACTGTTGAGTAACCTTCAGCATCAAGGCTTAGTGTTTCAAGGGTTTTGTTGTTGTTGTTCCAGAAAATGTGTTTGGATGGAACTGGAATACAGAGCAGGACATGGAGCAGTGTGGGATAAGGCCAGAATGGCGGGCCGGGCGCCCCCATGAGGCTGAGGGCTGGAACCTGCCCCTGGGGCAGGGTCAGCTCCAGGACCCTCTGGGCCACGTGTGCACTAGTGTGCACTGGTAGAATTTGGACCCCTTACTCGGATTACAATTACAGCTGGTTTTCTTTTATAAAACACATGTCTCATTGATAGCTATTTTATTGTCCTTTTAAAAAAATACAGGTGGGCTCAGTTGGTTTGAGCACAGTGCTCATAATACCAAGGTCGCCAGTTTGAGTCCCACATGGGCTAGTGAGCTGCACCCTCCAAAACTAGATTGAAAACAACAACTTGACTTGGAGCTGATGGGTCCTGGAAAAACACACTGTTCCCCAATATTCCCCAATAAAATAAAATAAAAAAATATATATATACACCTATATACACATATATAGGTATATATATAAACTATTTTAAAAATTCCTGCCACCTATCTCAAAAAAATCTTAAGGAAACTAGAGTTTAGTGCTCTCCAGAATGAAACTGCACATTATACCTAACTGCCAGTTTTAAGGTTTACCGAGAATTAGTTTTCTGTTTATCATGCGATGAGCCCTATGGGCTTTGAAGGAATATGATACGCTAGGATAGCCTCTGCAGGGACGACCAGAATGTGGGGGAACCTAGTACAAATGACTGGACCCAGCAGACTAGGAGGGGACCCCAGGAAAAAAACCCGTGTATATGGTTTTAGCTAATTTTCCCTCAGGGACCATAAAAAAATATATACTGGGGCCCAAATCCACACTTGGCAGCGCTGAGTATCAAAAAGCATTTTTTGAGCACCCATCGAGTATAGATTATAAACTTGTAATTGTGGAAACTCACAAAGAAAGTGGAAAATAAAAATTCTGCTTTGGAAAGAACACATAATTTGGAGTTAGGATGTTAGGGTTTGAAAACAAAGCTAAATATCTGTGTGTAAAACAAAGAGATGTGGGGGAACACCCCCATACAGTTCACCATGGTTACCTAACGCTAGGTGAGGGTTGAGAATGGGGCATGGTGAGGGAGGGTGTGGAGGAGAAGGAATTTTTGTTTTCCCTTAATACTGTGGAATTACTAGAATTTTTTGGTAATAACGTCTTCGTATATTACTTGTGGAAACACAACACCACAAAGAGTTGCTTTCAGCTTTGGCTGTCATTAGTGTGTGATCCTAGCGATGAATTAAATACTTATGCCGTTGTTATTATTGTCATCTTTGTCTTCAGAGCTCGTCTTAGAATCATTTGCTACAATCCCAGGCTTTTACAGATAAAGGACTGTAAGATTCCTGCTCCAGGCCACAGGGCTGATTGCCTAACCACTGTGCTCACTTCTGGTGCGAGGTGGCGGGGCTTCCACAGAAGCCTGGGTGTGGAAGACAGTAGCAACCAGATTCAGGGGCTCTGGAATTTCCAAGGGAAGATCGAGAGATGCATTGACTAGTTTAATTGAGGGGGAAGCTAAGATTTTATGGGAAGGTAAAGAAAAACAAACGTTAGTTTGCCCTCTAAAACCATGTATGCCATGGATGAAAGATCATGTTTTCAAATGCAGTATGTTCCTAAAGAAGAAAGCAGACCTTTTGTGTGATAAACATAGTCTGGCATGTGTTTTCAAGAATAGTGCCTTTGGAAACCTTTTTTTTCTACACAAGTTGGTAGGAGAGGGCAGATGGAGACACAAGAAATTCTTCATAGCTAGTGCCAAAAGCACAAAGAAAATGTTGTGAGGAGCTAATAATACGTACAGAAATGTGATAAACTTGTTAACTACGTGGGTGTGGCATACGTAAGAACAGACCAGAAAGATCACTTGGCCTAATTTTCTGTTCTGAAATTAAGTGTGTGCTCTCTTTCTTAGCATTCAGCAGATTGTTGAACTTCCATGGCCTTGCCTTCAGAACTGTGGCTGCACGAACCACAGCAGTGCTAGTTCCTGTTTCTGCCACTTTTCTGCACTTGCTCTCCCGGCACGTTCATTCAGCAAGTGTTTGTCGAGGGATTGCTGTGTGCCGGGCCTGTGTTAGGTCCTGGAGACCGTTAGAGACACAGCAGGCGAAGTCCCAGCCCTCACGGAGCTGAGAGTCTAATGGTGAGAGCCAGAAAAGTGACACATAGACCAACAAGTGGGAGACGAGCTGAGGGGACGTAAACCAGAGAAGGGGGTGACGAGTGCCAGCAGGGGAGGTCCCGTTGTAAATAGGAAGTTCGGGGAAGGGCTGACTGAGAGGTGGCAGCTGAAGAAAGACCTAAAGAGAGTGGACAGCATGCCATGCTGATGTGTCTGGGGTAGCGTATTCCAGGTCGGAAGAAGGAGGGGCCTGGGAGTGGGAACGTGTCTGCCATGTTTTCCAGTTAGAAAACTCCTGCCTTAGAATGTCATAAATGTTTACCTGACTTATACCTAGTATATTTTTTTAAATGATGCAGAAATGGGAGTTTTGTCTTGCCACCTCAGCCAAAGACGCATTTGCCTAATGCCTGCCCTGTCTTTCCTGTGGAAGTGACCCCTAGATGCATTGGTTAGGGTCCCGTGACCTGCAATAGCATCGCAATACAGGGTTTCCCTGGTGTCCTTCTCAGCATGGATCGCTTCAGTTCATTAGTTGTTGGGAATTTAGCTTTCAATTTTTTTTTTACAGTGACTCACAGTAAAAATTGTATTTTATTAGATATCCATTCTCCCTAAATTGACCTAAGTTCATTTTAATTCCAACAATTTTTTAAATGGCAATTCACAGGGTGAGTAAAAATGTGTATGACATTGTAATGAGTCAAAAAGAGCAAAGATACTAGTGGGAAAAGAACAAGACGGGAGGAGTTGCTATACTGGGTAATAAGACTTGTAAAGCTTCAGTAACCAAGGCAACTTGGTATCAGTACAAGACTAGATAAACAGATCACTGGAAGAGAATAGAGAAGTCAGAAAATTCAATGTATGTGAACACTTGAGTTATTGCAAAGGTGATACCACAGAGGTTTTCTGGTAAGTGATGTGGGACGTTGGGGGGAAAATGAAACTCCATCCCTACCTAACTTCATATGGTTATTTTATCTCAGCACTTTAAAGGTATTACTCTGTTGTCTCTTGATTGCTGAGACTTCTCTGGCAGTCGAATTCTTTTCCTTTATAGGAAATCTGCCTATATCTCGATCACTACTGACAGAATCCCTGGCCCCAGGGACTTCCTTCAAATCCAGTGGACAGTGCCTACTCCAGGTTGCCCTATGGATTTAAGAAAATTATTCTAGAAAAGCAGATGCCTTTGTTTAACTTTTAGATCATTAAAAAGTTGTACAAATATTCAAACTTTAAATCGTGGTTATTTGTTAGTAAAAGAAGGAAAATAGTGAAACAATTCTTATGCATTTAATGAATTCGAATCTTATTTGAGTCTTCTTAAATATTTCAGAATATTCAGATCTGTTGGTTATTTGATATGCCGGCAGTTTCTACTGCAGGCTAACCTTGCTGCATTGAAAGAGGCCCGTAGAGAAAGCCTCGCTGGACCTCACCGTCCCCAAGGCCCTGCTCATAGAAAACACGGTCCCGTGCACTGGTCTCGCGCACAAAAGGGGAGCTGCCTGCCAAGGGGCCTAAAAAGCCCTGCAGGTGAAGTGTGTGTATGGGAACCATTCCAAGCTTCTTTCCAATCCGACTTTTCCCATCAAGTTTCTTCTGGATTTCTGTTTGAGGAAATTAAATTGCCTCAATGAGGCAATGAGAAATGCCCCTTAGGAAGATGGAAATGAGGGAACTAGAAGCTGAACACACAATAGATGAGACCTGAGATGGACAGAGTCTCCTGAAGGAGACGAAAGAGTGGCTCCCAGGCCAGAATAAGACTGAACTGTCCTCTTATCAAAAGAAGAGGGAATGTGACCGAAGGAAGGGAGCTGAAAGTCTGTGGAAGGGGTCGAATTCCCTGTGCAGCTGGGTGTGGGGGTCCCTTTGCGAGCCGGAAGCCCCTTGGTGTACTGGCTCCGATGCTTACAGTGGTGTCAGAAATTGCTCCATGCTTGCCAAGCAGCTTTTGGACTAAAACTCGATGTCCATGTATTATACAGCGGCCAGTGAGGGGAGAGGGTACCGTTCACACCTAAGAGTTCATTGTAAAATAGTAAGTTGGCTTTGCAGCTTAAACTTCCACTTCTTGTGCAGTAGATGACGTGAGACAACGTCCCTGAGCTGATCAACACAGGACACTAAAATTGAGTATCTGGGACAGCAAAGCTGAGGCCACACCCTACAATCAGGTGTTAGCTCACCAGTGTGAACCTGTGTGTGAGGCACCTACACACTCCCATGTGTAAGGACACGCACCTGTGGCAAAGCTGTGAATAAGAGCAAGGGGACAATTAGTCCCACGTTAGTGATTTTGGTGGCTGGGGTATGAGGCAGGGAGGGGCCCAGAGGGCTTCAAAGCAACTCTTGACGTTCCCTTTCCCCAGCTACGTGTAGATGAGGACTCGTGGGTGCGTGTCTTCTGATAGCTTAAGGCTATTGTATGCACTTAGGCTGCATACCGTCTCCTGTACGGGGTCATATTTCATCATTTAGAAATGAAAACCAGGACAGTGCTGTGCCAGGAGGCTCCTGGGGTTCATGCCACTGGCACCCTGGAGGCCGCAGCCTTACCTGCCGCCGCTGTTCTGCACCTGTGAGAACAGACCACGTCCTTCCCATGACCCACCTGCGCGAGTGTGTCAGGCTCCCGTGTTTGCTCATGGGTCTGCTCCTCTCCTAGGCTGTGGGTGCCCCCACGCTAAGCGCAGCAGAGCCATCAGTAAACATTTCACTGCTTAACCCTACGTCAGTGTCCATCTCATTAAAATTGGCGAGTCTTTCAAATAGGCCATTAGATGTTATCAAGGTCTGTCTCTGTTTGTAGACCCGTATGAAAAACAGTGCTAGCTTGGTGTTTTAATGAAGTTAGTGCAGTAAAGACCCCCGTTTTAAATAATGTGCAGTCAAGATTCCCGTGTTAAATGAAGTTTGGTTTTATGAAATGGAAATACTGCTGAAAAGAGGCCAGTAGTGGATTTGAGCCTTGAGTGTTTGGGTATCCTGAAAGAGGTTTTATGTATCCTGATTCAGCCATAAAAAAAATTACCCTCAAATATTTGATCTCTTTAAATAAAATAGAATTTTCGTGCATGTTTTTTGACTCTGTATGTCGCTTGGTAATGATGTGGTCTCAGTAACTCTCTCCTGTTGTGGGTGGGGCCTGTAATTGATGAGCGCTGGAACCACCAACATGCTCGTTCCGAGATGGCGCCTCCTACTGGCTGCTCCCAGCCGGTGCCTGAGTGTGGCTGGGGCCCGAGGCAGGTCATTCCTGTGAAAACAGGTGACTCCTCTGACAGGTGACTTTGGCTTGGGTTGTCCCCGTTGC
Source organism: Rhinolophus sinicus (assembly GCF_036562045.2). Taxonomy (NCBI): domain Eukaryota; kingdom Metazoa; phylum Chordata; class Mammalia; order Chiroptera; family Rhinolophidae; genus Rhinolophus; species Rhinolophus sinicus. Next base: position 2,809,218 of record NC_133753.1, on the reverse strand, counting down.
TAGAGTGGCCCACAGACCTCAGGGACACTTACTTCCAAGCTTCTAATCACAGCCTGGTCTTACTGGTGACCAGCCCCCGTCCAGGAGCCCACCCAGACTCACCTCAATAGAACCAGCAAGCTCCCTGTGCTCTTGTTGCTTAGGAAGTTACAAGGGTTTTAGGAGCCCTGTAGCAGGAACCAGCAGCAGAGACATATGTATGTTTGTTATTATTTCACAACTGAGATCAGTTAAAGGACACATGTTGTAAACTCTAGAAAAACTGCTGTAAAAATAAAACAGGTAGAGCCTAATAAGCCGTGGTGCACACGTTTCACTTGCGTAGACTGCACTGCAGTGTGAGCTGACCTCTCCAGCCCTCCGTCTCCCCTCTCTCCCTCCTAGCTTGCAGAGGACAGTTCTTCCTGCCTCCTCCACCTGTACCCCCCCACCCACAGGATTTCCCCAGAGAATGTCTTGCATGTCTAATTCCGCCCTGAGGGCCTACTTTCTAGTGGACACTCACTAATGCAGTGGTGGAGTCCAGTCTTTCAAGGCTTCCATCACCTCACTGACTTTTGTCTGCTCATTCTGTCAGTCACTGCGGGAGGGGCGTTAACATCTCCCAACAAAACTGCAGTTATTTTTCTCATTTCGGTTCTGTCAGGTTTTGCTTCAGGTATGTTTTTTTATTGTGGTAAAAAGTACATAACTGAGTTTGCCATTTGAACCATTTTTAAGTGTCCAATTCAATGGCATTAAGTACATTCACACTGTAGTGTTGTTTCGTGCAACTTAAAGTGCTGTCATTAGGTACCTGTACACTTAGGATCATTACGTCTTCTTGTTGAATTGATCTTTTTATCACTATAAAGTGTCTCTTTTTACCTTTGGTAATATTCCGTTGGTATTAATATGGCTACTCCTGCTTTCTTATAATTAGGGTTTGCATGGTATATCTTCTCCATTCTTACTTTTAGTTTATCTGTGCATTTATATCTAAAGTGCATTTCTTTCTATCTAAAGTAGGTATCCTGAATTTGGGTCCTACTCTTTTATCCAGTGTGATGATCTCTGCCTTCTAATCGAAACATTTAGACCATTTACATTTAATGTAACTATTAATATGGTTGGATTTAAGTCAAGGTTTCTCAACCTTGACACTATTGATGTTTTGGTGTGGGAGTCCTGTCCCATGTATTGTAGGATGTTTAGCAGCATCTCTGGCTTCCACCTACTAGATGACACTAATACCTCCCAAGTCGTAGCAACCTCTGGACATTGCCAAATGTCCCATGGGTGCGGGGAAGCAAGATTGCCCCCAATTGAGAACAATTGGTTAAGTCTACCATTTTGGTTATTGTTTTCTACTTATCCCACTTATTGCTTATACCTTGTTTTTCTTTTCCTACTGCCTTTTGGATTAATTATTTTTTGTATTTCTGTTTTATGTGCACTATGGCTTATTAGGCTCTACCTTTTTATGTTTATAGTAGTTTTTCTAGAGTTTACAATATGTGTCCTTTAACTTGCTTCGAAACATTTGTGAAACATTGTGAAATAATAAGACACACACACACACACACACACACACACACGCACGCCTCTGCTGCTGGTTCCTGCTACAGGGCTCCTAAAACCCTTATAATTCCCAAGTGACAAGAGCACTGGGAGCTCGCTGGTTCCATTGAGGTGAGTCTGAGTGGGCTCCTGGATGGGGCCTGGTCACCAGTAAGACCAGGCTGTGATTAGAAGCTTGGAAGTAAGTGTCCCTGAGGTCTGTGGGCCACTCTAGCAAATTAATCAAACCCGAGGAGGTGTTGTTGGAACCTCCAGTCTAGTCTGTACATCAGTCAGAAGCACAGGTGATGACCCAGGCTTGCAACTGGCATCTGAAGTGGCAGGAGGCAGTCTTGTGGGACTGAGCCCTTAACCTGGGGGATCGGATGCTCTCTCCAGGTAGATGGTGTCAGGATTGAGTTAAATTGTAGGATACCCAGTGGGTGTCAGAGACTTGTGTGGTGTCACAGAGGAAAAAACCCACCTATTTGGTGACCATAAGCATCAGAAATAAAGTGTTCTGTGTGAGAGTAAAGACTCACAGGTGGAAAGCTGAGTTTTTCCTTTACATCAGTCTACTCAAGTAATATGATATCACTTCGCAGATGATAGAAGAACTATACAACCATTGTATTTCACTTTCAGATGTTTTTGTTGCTAGCATATAGAAATACAGCGGATCTTTCTATATTTCACTTATATCCTGTTTTGTAGATTTCTTTAGGTTCTCTGCATAGATGATCACGTCTGCCCATGGAGAAAGAGTATGATTTCATCTTTTCCAATCTGTATGCCTTTGATTGTTCTCCGTGACTTCCTGCACAGGCTAGGATGTCCAGTCTAGCGACCACAGTGAGAATGCACGTCTTTACCTCAGCATTTAGCCTTTCACCATTACAGTAGCTGTAGATGCCTCACAGATGCTTTATGGTTTCACTCCTAGTTTTCTGAGAGTTTTTGTCATGTGTGAGTTTTGAAGTTTGTCGAATACTTTTTCTGCATCTGTTGAGATGATAATATGATTTTCTGCATCTGTTGAGATGATAATATGATTTTCCTTTATTCTATTAATATGTTATATGACTATATGCAGTGAGTTTTGGTTATTAACCCAACCATGTATTACTGTTGTAAACTTTGTCATGATATAGGTTATCCTTTTTAAAATCTTGCTGTATTCATTTTAGTAATATTTTGTTAAGATTTCTTGTGTCTGTGTTCATGAGGATATTAGTCTATATAGTTGACTCTGAACAACACAGATTTGAACTGTTTGGGTCCACTTATATGCAGATTTTCCCAGTAAATATGTACAGCACTGTGAATATATTTCCTCTTAGGATTTTCTTAATAACATTTTCTTTTCTCTAGCTTACTTTATTGTAAGAATATACATAGTATATAATACACATTACATACAAAATATGTTAATTAACTGTTTATGTTATTGATAAGGTTTCCGGTCAACAGTAAGCTATTAATAAAGTTTTTGGGGAGCCAAAAGTCATACATGGATTTTCGACTGCGTGGTGGGTCAGAACCCCCTAACCCCTGCGTTGTTCAAGGGTCAACTGTAGTTTTCTTACGATGTCTCTGGCCTTTCTCATCATACATGTAACTGTCTAGGATTTTAGTTCTATTTTTAACTACTCAAATTAGATGTTGGTATTGTATTTTCTAGTCATTTTTTAGATTCCCTTGTGTTTTTACCAACTTCTTCACTCACCATTTTTCTTTACTTCTCAGTTCTTCCCTTTGCAACTATTTTTCTTCTTTCTGGAGTCTATCCTTTAGTACTTGTGTTGAGGTCTTTTGGTGGTAAGTACTCTGTGGATTTTTTTGTTGGAATGTCTCTCTGTCTTTGAATTGTTTGGTCAGGGAATCCATTCAAGGCTAACAGTTTTTTTCTCTTAGTGCTTGGAAGATGATTCTCTGCTGTATTTTGAATTGTGTTCTTGCTATTGAGACATCTGTTTTTTAATAATGATTCCTATTTGGTTATTTGCATTTTTTTCTCTGACATACTAATATTTTCCCATCGTCTTTGAGGTTTTACTGTCTGACTACAAGGATTATGTATGTGCTGTTTTTTCCATGAATCTTGTTCAAGGCTTGTGCTCCTGAGGATACAAGTGTTTTAATCAGTTTTGGATAATTTTTAGCGCTTGTCTATGAAGATATTGCCTTCCCTTTTCCTCCTTTCTGGAATCCTGATTAGATATAGGTTGAACTATATCTAATCAGGGTATAGATTTAGATATAGCATATTCTATCCTCTATGACTCCTAACTTCTCTTTCATATTTTTTTATCTTTTTGTCTCTTGCACAGATCTGTCATCTAGTTCACTATTTTCTTTTAGCTGTGATTAATATATTTAATCTACCACTAAGATTTTAAATTCTTTTGATTCTTTTTCATTCCTATCTATTTGTCATAGTAGCTTGCTCTTATATTCAGTTTTCTTTTATATTTCTTTTAAATTTTTAAGCATATTTCTTTTTTTTTTTTAAGTGTGTTTTTCCAGGACCCATCACCTGCAAGTCAAGTAGTTGTTTCAATCTAGTTGTGGAGGCACAGCTCACTGGCCCATGTGGGAATCAAACCAGCAACCTTGTTGTTAAGAGCACCGTGCTCTAACCAATTGAGCTAAACGGCCGCCCCCTAAGCATATTTCTCTTATGTCCTGGGTCTCTTCCATCTAAATGAAGTACTTTGTTGGGGGTGAGGGATTATCCAATTCTATTGCCTTTTTCAGCTGATTCTTCTTCGTGGGGTCTCTTTCCCCGTGGTCCTTTCCGATTTCGGGCTACATGGCTCATTCTAACCCATGTGAGGGACCTGGGGACAGACAGTGCTCCACAGACAGGTTTACGCTCACTCTGCTGGCCCCTCGGGTGCTGCTAACATGGCAGCACTTTAGTTACGTTGCCTGGCTTGCAGCTGCTTCTGAATAGAAAGGAAGAACAAATTCAGACTCTGATGCTGAGTAGGGCAGGATTATGATTACAGGTTCTTAGGAAAGAGTCTTCCTTTATGCACTCCCATCAGTGCCTAAGATAAGACACAGTCCCTCGACAGCTCCATTTGCCAGCAAATCCAGTTTCCCTCACTTCCACTGAGGGTTAGGTCTTCCGGGTTCCGGCTTTTGCAGAGCATGTCGGTTCCAGCTCCCCCTCCTCTGGCCTGAGGCCTTGTCCTCCTGATCCCTGCTCAGCTCTGAACACTGAGGCTCTGCCTGTTGGCCGATAGTCCCAGGGGAGCCTGGGGCTGCAGGGCTGGCTTCTGTTCTGGTTTTGATACAGGAGAGTTAGCCTGTCCCTGCGTAGACAGGGAGGCCCCTGGTGGAATAAACAAAAGACAGCCATATCCTAAAACTTCAGGTTTTGAAATCACTCCTTTGCTCCAGGCCATAATGTAACAAGCCCTTGAGGTTAATCATAAACTTCCTTTTGGCCTGACAAACGAGCAGATCTGATAGATAAGAGTAGGTTACTTTGCTAATTCCTGTAGGATGGGCAAGCAGAACAAACCTGGTAGATGAATTTCATTAGAAGGTGCCAGTTCCCTTCTTCAAACAAGTTCCCTTCTTCAAACAGCTCCCCTTCCCCAAGCAGGCAAGGGAAGGTATAAAAGTAAGAGCTTTTGCCTCAGTCATGGGGCACCCCCCATTCGGAACCCCCTCCCGCTCGGGAGCTGCAACCTCCACTCCTGCCTCTAATAAACTATCCTCTTTTTAAAACTTTTTGCCTCTCCCTGGTCCGTGTTTCCATTCTTTGGCTTCACGAGACAAGATCCCGGCCCGCACTCAGAAACTGCTGGCAGATCCAACATCACCTACATCAGTTTGGCAATACTCTTTTCACTTGGGCTCCTGTAGATTTTCTTTTTCTTTCTAGAGATCAGCTTTAAAAGGATGTTTTATGTATCTTACATTGCATTTCAAGGTGTTTGGAGAGAAATCTTCTGCGGAATAGCTAGACACGGTACTGTTGGAAGTTGAAGCCACATATTTTGTTTATCTGAAGTAAAGTGTTGAGAATCTGAGTCTTGGGATGTGTTGGTTCTTACGCCAAGAACCGTAACGCTTACTAGTAATCATATTGAACAACATTAACTCAAACTTAGCAGATTGGTTTATTTAAAAGCACAGGTATAAGCACCACACACCAATATTCAGACTTCCAACCCATCTGAGTAATGAGTTTTTAGTTTGAAACCATTCACTCAGAAAACTTACACAACAATTTTAAATTTGTGCTATGACATAGCAAGATCTCTAGTGAATGATTTTGATTCCCGATGTGGTGGTGGTGGTCTTTATAATTACAAATTCCCAAGGAAAATATTCTTTTTTCAACGTCCTGCTACCACGTCAAGACTATTCTTACCTAAACATGTTGTGTGTTACCTTCTCTCAAAGCAGCACCGTGGATTCTGGGACCATCACTTATGTTCCCCACACTCCAGATGACCAGGTCCTTCATTCTCCTTCCTCTGCATGAGCCTCCCACGCCTTCCGTCTGGGAGGCCTGCGGGCTTGCTCACAGAGCGGCGAGGCCGAGCAGGGCCTCTGGGGAGCCACACTGGCGTGCACCCAAACTCCTGATTCTCTAGCCGTGGGACCTTAGACACATCCCTTACCTCTGTAAAATGAGGATGACCACGGCACCTGCCCTCACAGTTGTGTGAGGATTCAAGGAGTTAACAGGTGTAAAGTGCTTCACAAGTTGCCGGGGACAGGGAAACGCTCAGGAAGTGAGTTGCTCTGCTGTTTTCTCTGCTGCTTCCTCATTGTAACCAGGTCTTAGTAGAGTCTTCCATCTTCACAGGGTTTACTGCCTTCGTGCCCGTTTGGTACTCCACTCCTCCAGCTAGGGGCATGCCACCTCCTGCCCGAACTGTCGCTCCAGGCTCCCGGTGGTCTGCCTGCCCACCCGGCCCCACTCGCCCCTCCCTGCACCTCCCTCTGAATCACCCCTGCCTGACACACCTGCAAGATCAGGGATCTTCAAGGGCCCCTCTTTTCCTTCCTATAACTTAAGAGCCAAACCCCTTCCCTGGAACCACGATCTGGCATCAGGACTATTTATAGCCCATGAGAATCCCCTGAAAGCTGTAAAGATCAAAGTGAGCTTAGGCATTAGCATCCCTGGCTGTGGGTGGCTTTTCAAGTGCACGTGTCATTGCCACAGCTAAGCTTTAAGAGAAGGGACTGCAACCCACTTTAGTTTGTTACCATGGCAGCTGACTCAGTCCTCTGAACACGGAGGGTGTGCTTATCTATTGACAGATTGACTACCGTCTAAAGTACCACAGTGGCTTGGATCAAAGTGGCTTTTTGGACGTCTTGCCATACGTCTCAGCAAGGCCAAAACAGTTGTGTAATTTTTCTGAATCAATGGTTTCAAACTGAAAAAATGATCACTTATGAGGGCTGGAAGCCTGAATATCTGTGTCAATGCTCGTACGCGTGTATTTTAATAAACCAGTCTGTTGAGCTTGAGTGAATGTTATTTAATATGATTACTAATTTCAGAACCAAAACACACCAGGAACCATTTGTAAAGCACTTCCAGGTGTGTTGTCTCATTGGTCCTCGCAGCGAGCCTGTGTGGCAGGCGGACCGGGGACCACAGTGTCTGAACAACTTGTCCATCAGAAATGCAGTTTTTAACTTGGTTATTTCACTGATTAAACACCGAGGAAAGAAAAAGGAGGGCTTAACAGATTTAATTCTGAATTGTATGCTCTTCCTGTCAGGGGTATGTGTAGGCTGCAGCCCGATAAAGTTTTCCACTCCACTGGTAATGTTTTACAACACGTTTTGGGTTTGGATGTTTCTCCTTTAGGGGAAAACGGAATCCATCACAGTGGTGAAGCTGCTGAGCTGCTTCGATGACCTGGTGGCTGCAGGCACGGCCTCTGGGAGGGTTGCAGTGTTTCAACTTGTGTCTTCATTGCCCGGGAGAAATAAACAGGTAAGCACCAATCATTTTAGCATTTGTTAGCTTCTTGGCAAATTCCTCATGGATTTTAAAATGAGAAATCCTCCTCTGCCTAGAAAACACGTGCTTGGAGAAGCTTAGCACTATGTTCTTTATAATCTGGTACCATTTTTGTTCCTGGTAGGACATAAAGCACGGAGGAGTGATATAAATTTTGCTTCATATTCTATGGCCGTTCCCTGTGGGTTTTAAAGGTAAATAGGCAGGTGGAACCCAGGTCCTGCCTCAGTAGGAGGGCTGCATCCCACCTGTCCACACAGCTCCATCTCACAGTGTTTATCCTTTGCTTTTTCTCACGTGTATTTTTATCATTTATTCATAGCTTCGGAGATTTGATGTCACTGGTATTCACAAAAATAGCATAACAGCTCTGGCTTGGAGCCCCAATGGAATGAAATTGTTCTCTGGCGACGACAAAGGGAAAATTGTCTATTCCTCTCTGGATCTAGACCAGGTAAAATTATTTTCAGAAATATTGTTGACTGTCTTATATTTGGAGAAACTGTACTCATAACTGAATTTTCAGTCAGTCAGCTTGTATTCTCCATCATCCTCCCTCTGTAATCTCAACTGTTACTTGTAACATTTTCTTTCCAGGACTTTTCTAATGTTGTATAAGCTTCCGCTTCTGGGGCCAAAGAGTTGGCCTTTGTTTCTACTGGAACACTCACTTTTTCATTCTCCTGTTGTCTATTGCTGCCACTTAGAAAAGAAGCCCCTGTCGTTCCCAATTCCTTGAAGGGTTTGCAGGCGGTCTGAAGCATTTCATAATCATAACTGGAAGGGAGCCGTGCTTCCTGGGGGTAGCAAGCCTGCCCCTAGCCACACCCTGCCTGTGTGAGGTGACCTGTGGGAGAGAGGCAGGCGGGAAGGTTTGGTGGCAGCGCCATCCCAGCCCCCCACCCTCATGTTTGTTATTTTATTTAATCCTCACAGAGTACCCTGAGCTATGTGTTCTCATCCCCAATCAATAGAAGAAACCACTGCAGAGATCCCGTCACTAGCCCAGGGTCACAAGCTAATACCTGGCAGAGCTCAACTTCAAACTGAGACTCTGCTCCAAAGCCTGCACCTTTGCTGCTGTGCATGCGCATGCGCCCTCCCGCCGCCTGTGCCATGGGTGGTGGTGTTGGTCAGGCCGGCTGGGCTGCGCTCCTTCCCCGGTGGTATGAGCCTTTCGTTGGCCTATTTGCGGCCTTCGTTCCTAGCCCGTGGTAGGAATTCAGCAATTCCTAGCTGAGTGATCTTTCATCCCTCTGACCCAAGACTGACTTTTTACAAATACTCTCTAGAGTAATTCTCCAACTTTTTGGGTTCAGGACCCTTTTACATCCTACAAAGAGGGTCCCAAAGCGCTGTTATTTGTATGAGTTACATCTACTGAATGCAACGTGTTAGAAATTAAAACTGAGAAATTTTTAAATATCTATTATTTTTATTTTGAAACCATAGTATAAACCTATTATATGTTAACGTAAATAATATTTTTGTGAAAATAACTATTTTTAAAACAATTAGAAAGAATGGCATTGCTTTACATTTTTGCAAATCTCTTTAACGTCTGGCTTAGTAGAAGACCGCTGGATTCTGCCTTCAATCTGCTGCAGATACATGATGTTGGTTGGAGAATTTAAAGCAAATCTGGCCTCACATAGACATGCAGTTAGAAATGGGAGGAGTATTTTAGGATCCTCTTTAGAGAACTGTGGCTATTCTTCTTTAATCATATCAGTGGTAGTTTCTTTAAAGGTTGGTTACAGTGTGGGATCTGAAACCATATGGGTGAATGTTTCATGCTCTGCCACAGTAAAGTCCACTGGTCTGTCTTGCTCTCTTAACAGCTCTCTGACCCATGTGTGATCTTGTAACATGGTGCATTGTTCACTTAGAAAATATTGATCCGTTGAGTGAGGCAGATGTTCCAAATGTTGAACATTTAATTATATACTATCAAAGGAAGCATCTTTGTCAGTATCAGCTTCATTCTGGTCAGAAAAGCCTGGGAATCTGTCAAGTTCACAAGGGTGGACACATGTTTTCCAATGCCCATCTTCACTTGAAAGCTTGAACACTTTATTATCAGCCACAAATACTATCACTTGTCCTTGCGGTGACAGGCTCGCTTTGTTCTTTCTGAGAAAATGTCTGCCAAGTATCCAAGTTGGAATAATTATAGTATTCCAAGTAAAAAATTGGTGCCTGTGAAGAAGCAGCTGGCTCAGCCGACAGTTCTAACGGCCACATGAGTGCTGTCCTTGAGAGACCAGAGAACTCCAGACGCAGGGGAGGGCTGTGTGTGCACACAACAAAAGACAGAAATACATGTACCCAAGGGTCAGGATGTAAAGAAGTTGTAGTTTTCCTGCATCAGAGACATTGTTCAGTGAAATGCATGTTTTCGCTGAGAGTGCGTGGTGGGGCAGGGCACAGGGACAACGGCTGGGTTCACTGCCCCGCTCACTGCGGGCGCCCAGGCTCCAGTGGCTGTACCCACCGTGGCTGTTCCATCAGTACTGTCAGCTCTGAACAAGGCAGATACAGCCTAGTGTCATAAAGAAAATGGTTTTGACCTTGCACACTCCTGAAAAGGGTCTTAGGGACCCTCAGCAACTGCGGACCACACTTGAAGAACCGCTGCTCTGCAGGAGGATGATTTGTTAGGGTTAAGGGTCCCCTGCATTTGTACTTTCCTGATGCCACTCCCCCAGCCTGCGGGCAGTGCAGGGAACAGTGCTCATACACCCCCATTTCCAGAAATGGAGAGAGAGTCATGTGCAGAAAGCAGTGTCCTTAGCACTCTGATTATTTTTTCCTCAGCTTTATTGAGGTTCTGGTAGGTGTTTTTAAAGACAAAGTACTTCGTGAGATTTGCCAAAAAAAAAAAAGGGAAGATGCATGTTTTTGCAAATTCAATATAATAAATTTCATTCCATTCCAAGCTAAGTCAAAAACTGAAAAGCTACCGTTTGCCTAACTGCAAAGATGGGAGGAAAATCTGCTTCAAAAGTCCTAAGTGTTTAGGTGGTAATGGGAATTTCTCTAAATTTTGGTGGTGGTTACATGACTTATGCATGTGTCAAAATTCATAGAACCGTATGTCTTAAAAGGGTGAATTTTACTGTATATTAATTTAACTAATCTGATTGCTGCTCCCTCTTTCTCCCCTAAAAATGGTCTATGATATTTTATCAATATTTCTTAAACAACTGAAGAAACTGGTTCAGGAGAAGAGTGACTTATACAAGCAGATCTTTGACACCAAGAACTATGTTTGTGTTAGCAGTAAAATGCCTTCTATAATTTTATACTTGTTCTTTAATATATTTAATACCAGTTTAATTTCTTTCTAACATCTTGTTTTCTCTGACCCTTTCAGTGGGCAAGGATAAAATGTCCTCAAAATTGCTTTGAATTCTTTGTGAGGGGAAGTGTAATATGAACGTAGCTGGTCGTTGTCACAAAAATTTTATAGAATGTCCCATTGTGTTGTTAGAATAAATTATACACATGGTGCAACATATTTATGCTTAGATTTTTATGAATTCTTTGAACTATCTACTGATAACATTTTTAAAGAAACCATACAGAATTTTCAGATGTTTCTTGTCAAACTTGATGTGTCCCGAGATAGGTGTTAACATTGACTATTTTCTCTCGTTAGTTAAGGACTTTTCCAAATAATTGTATTGCAGTGGATTGACACTGAACCTGATGAGAATGAGAGCCTACGTTTTCAGGTGTAAATTGACCTAAGTAAGAATAACAGAAAGGGCGCTTCCTAGTCATGGAGGCAGGCTGGCACACCACCTTGAGCTGAGTCTGACGGGCCTCTCTCTAACAGGGTGTCTGTAACTCCCATCTGGTGTTAGAAGAGCCGTCTTCAATTGTGCAGCTGGATTACAGCCAGAAAGTGCTGCTCGTGTCCACTTTACAGCGAAGCCTGCTGTTTTACACTGAGGAAAAGTCTGTCAAGCAAATCGGAACCCAGCCAAGGAAAAGGTGAGCTTCTCAAGTGTTTGGCCTGCTGCTTACAGAAGGGGCTGTCAGGTTTCCTAGGTTCCCGGGTTGCCACGGGCAAGCCCACAGCGGCTCGAAGCCTGGGCTTCCTGGCGGGCCCCCAGCCTGCCCAGGGTGCCTCATCCCGGTGTCAGACAGAGGAAGCACGCATCCCTCTGCAGGTGCAGCCACTCTGCCACGAGGGCCAGGGCCTGGGGAAGCCACAAGGCAGTCTGCTCTGTGCCCGCTCCTGTGCAGGCACCACCCCTCACAGCCCTGATGAGCCAGCATTTGCTGGGTGCCTCTGCCCTGTGTGTGCTGTGCAGGCTGTGGCAGACTCGGGGTAACTGGTAGGCAAGGCCGGTGTGAGCATGGAAACTTAGTGAGCTCAGCAGGAAGGTCACCAGCAGTTGTGTGACCTGCTATGGAGCGGCGTGTGCAGGGTGCTGTCTGCAGTCAGGCTTCTGAGCCGGCCAGCCTTCCAGAAGGAACGGGGCCAGGGGCAGGAGTAGAATTAGCCAAGAGGAGAGGAGGGGGTCTGGAAGGGCTGAAAGGTTCCAGGCTGAGAGGGTGTCCCTCCTGTGACCTGATGCCTGAAAGGAAAACAGTGACAAGGAGGGTTAGGCCAAGTTTACCTGCCTGCATCTGGGGGAGAGAAGGTGGCAGCAGCACGTGGGTGCCACCCCGTATCCCCCCAAAGCATGCTTGTAGAACTCTGTGTGGAAGTTTGTGTGACAGCAGGGTCAGTGGGGAGGGGGTTCATAGAGTGGGGGAGTTGACCCTCCTTATCCTGAGTCAGGTTGGGGGAGTAGAAGAGGCTGGGCGGGAGCTGGAGGTGTCCTCAGCAGAGGGGCCCCAGTGCCTAGAGAGAATCACAGGGCGGGGGGCAGACGGGCTGGAGGCAGGAGGAGAGGGTTGGGTGGCGTAGTGAAGGGGGAGAGCAGGCTGACTTGGAAACGTGGGACTGGCACGCGTTGATGAGGACCGGCTGAGGCTGGTGGTGCCATCGGGAGGAGGTCGGGTGAGGTCAGCCTCTGGTCCTCGCAGCTCCCATTATTCTGTGTCCCATCCTTCACAGCAGCACAGTGGAAGTTTATTCTCTTCTGTGTGGCAGCCCTTAGCTATGAAAAGACACTGCCATGCCAACCCTTGCGTCTGCTGAGAACCTGCTAATTCCATCAACAGTTTGGCCTGTTGATAGCAGAAATCTCCTTATTGGCCCCTGGCAAAGAGTGAAATTTGTAGCTTGGGCTTAGTGTTCTCAGGATGGGTCCTGGTTTCCTCTGCCGGTGCTGCAGCTTCTGCCTGACGTTTTGTCCTGGCTCGTCGGTCTGGGTTGTACTGCAGTGTGTCTTTTTGGAAGGAAGGGGGAGTATAAAGAGAGCTTTACAAACCAGTTACCTTTCACATGGGTCATATTCCCAACAGTCTTTGTCTTCCCATCTGGCCTTGTAATTGTTTTGTGAAATGTGAGCACTTTTCTGCGAGCCTCTCCTGGTGTCTGGTCTGGGCAGCGTTGATTAAAGATGGACTGTATGCCAGGCACCGTTCCAGGACACAGACACAAATGAATGTGTCCCCTTTCTCCAAGGGTGGTCGGTGTATTTTATAGAGCCTTAGAGAGGTGAGGGAGGACACAGAATAAATGGGAAAGTTCCAAGCTCTGTGTCTTCAATGCTGTCTTCTGTTGCATGCTGGCATGTCCACCTGGGACGCCGGGCTTCGTTCAGCACGTGTGGGGTGAGTGCCTGCGGGGCAGCAGCACACAGCACACACAGGGGACAGGTCTGTGCCCTCAAGCAAGAGAAATGTTGGGGCTGCAGTAAGGGCTGTGGAGGGAACAACAGGTGAACCATGGGGGAGAGAGGGGCAGGCGGCTTCCCTTGGATAGAATGGTCGGGAAAGCCCTCCGCAGGGAAGTGATCTTTGAGCTGAAGCCTAAATAAAGCATGAGAATAGCATCTGGTCTCAGGGAGTGTAAAATGCCACGGCCCGGGATTAGGCCAGGGCTCTGGGTGTCCCAGGACTCAGAAGGGGACCGCAGTGGCTGTGGGGATGTGGGGCAGGGGCAGGTGCCGGCCGGTGGGGGCACTCGGCGGTGGGCGATGAAGTGGTCCTCTTTGATCTGTGAGCCTCCTCAGGTCGGACAAACAATACATGTGTTACTGCCAGAAAATCTCAGACCCTCGCCATCCCCACACGTGTGTCATCTTTGTTCTCTGTGTTTCTGTGGCATTATGTATGTCAGGACCCTCTCCATACCTGTTGCCGTGTCTCCTGCAGTCCAGGCGTCAGGGACAGCCTGTTCCAGCAGTGCATGCATGCTGCAGTCCATGCTGGGTGCTGCAGTGTGACGTGTACCCCAGTCAGAGCCAGCGTCAAGTTCTGGGACAGTGTCACTGTCATGCCTGTCTGTTGACCTTTGGTCATTGGGCTGCTGAGATTCTTGTCACATCTTGGCTCATGCCCCACACCCGTCTCAGACTTTCATTCTCTCGTTTTGGCATCCACGTCCATGTTCAGCATTTCAGGTCTATGGCACCATAAATCATACATAAAATTAGAAAACATTATTTTACAGCTAGAATGTATTAACCTGAAAGCACTCCTTTCATATTAATGTGGCCCATAAGGGGAATGAATCACAGTAGATTTTTTAAAGTCATCAGTGATTTTTCTAGAAATCATCCCCACCAAAACTAAGGAACTAGGTGAATTTACTGATGATTTTAGGATCCTACAGTGCTTAGACCTTAAAGCTTCGGGTTCTGGGGTCCACTGCAGAATGACATCAGCAAGTGCTGCAGAATCACACTGCAGTGGGTGGTGGCCAGGTCGGGGGTTGAGGACCTTTGCACCCGGCCGGCTCGGGCTGGGCGTCCCAACTTATCTGCTTCTTCCTGACCCACACGTTTCAGCACCTCCTTGGAGCCAGCCTCCTGCCAAGACCCTGCTCAGCATGTCCCTTTGCCCAGAGTGCCCCTTCCCTTTTTCTCACCTGGTGATTGCCCGTGCAGGGATCAGCGTCCAGCCTTCTCATGCCCCGGTCCGAACGTGTCCCCTTGTCTGTACTTGTCTGTGCGCAGCTTGAACCCCCATCCATGGCTCCGTGGGTGTTCCTTTTTGGCTTCACCATATCCTGCGTTCTTGTGCGGGGAGCAGGAGCTGAGTCCCTGTATTACAGTGACCATGCAGTGGTGACATAGGTAGTTAGAGGTGGCTCCCAGCTGTGAGCACCTGCAGACTCATGCATGGAGTCGAGCTTTGTGGGGACTTGCGATGTCACAAGCATTGCTTCTTGTGCCTTCATAGGTTATGTCATTTAACCCTCACTTCACCTTAGAGGTGGGAATTATTATCCCTGGTTTACAGATGAGAAAACTGAGGTATAAAGAGGTTACACACCACATAGCTATTAAAGGTCAGGGCCGGAAAGTGAGCCCAGCTGTCGATCTAAAGCCAGTACTCTTTCTGCTAGTCAAAGTCAGAAATATTTTGGAACCAGCAGGACTTACAGTTGAACTGAAACTCTTCAATTGAACTCCAGTGGAAGGCTGAGATTTGGCAAAGATGTGGAGCAGTGAGACTCTTAGATTGCTGACAGGAGTGTAGGTTGCTACGATCACATTGAAAAAGTGTGACATTGTCTCCAAACTTGAATTTGCTCTTACTCAGCAACCCAACAATTCCGCTTCTGAACTCTCCTTGACAAATTCTTACACCTGCGTCCCGGGAGGTGCTGTGCAGAACGTTCATAGCACTGATGTTCAGGGTGAGAAAGTGATTCAAATGCCCATCGACAAGGGAGGGAGAAGATAAAGTGTGGAATACTATACAGCAGTGAAGATGAAGGAGCGACAGCTTTTTATCATCAGGGATGGGTCTTAGAACTATGACTGAAGTCAAAAGCAAGTTTCAAAAGCATGCAAAGAACATCACGTTTTTAATACAAATGAAAGACAAACAGTATTAAATGCTGCAGTGTTTAAGGATACATGGCTGTGTGGCTACACTAGCAATTAAAGCAAGGGAATAACAACCCAAAATTCAGCCTGGTATTCACACCAGGAGAGCAGAGGGGGCAGGAGCTTCTAGGAGCAGAGGAGAGCAACAATGTCACTGGTGGTTTATTTCCCAAGTTGAAGGATGGGTTCCCAGATACAGATTTCATTATTAGGCTTTAAATTTATATGTATATAACATATCTTTTTCTTTGTGTTAGATATTTCATAATGTTTAAAATAGGAAAAAGTACCAAGCCTGGGGACTAAAAGGAAAATCTGGTCCCTCTGATGGTTTAGAGAAATTTCAAAAGGGCTGCCTAGATCCTAAGGTCAAGCTCACTCGTGGGGCTGTTGGAGTAAGCCCGGCAACTAGACGTTAGAAGGAGCAGGATTTCAGAGCAGGGAGAGGGTGGGCCAACCTGCATCTGTCACCTCCTGCCTCAGTTTCCTTTTCTCTAAAACGGGAGTTGTAATATTTGCCTCACAGGGTTGTTGTAAAGATTAAACGAGAGAGTGGAGATAAAGCGCCGAGTACAGCACCAGCCTCAGTGATTACACAGGAAATAATGACCTTGAAACCAGGAAATGTGCTCAAGGCACACAGCGCTGGGAGGTCTTAAGGAGTGTAAGACAGACCTTGTCCTTGGAGGCACAGGGATGACAGTGTGGGTCAGTGAACAAGAGGAACATAGAAAAGGGTTTGAAAAAAATCAATCTTGTTTAGTCTTCGCCAAGAAATTTCTGTTATGGTGACTATCAGGATTGCCACAATCCCTTTAAATCAGTCTGTGTCTATTTTTCCTTTTTCTCCTGTAATTTCAGCACTGGAAAATTTGGTGCTTGTTTTATACCAGGACTTTGTAAGCAAAGCGATCTAACCTTGTACGCATCGCGGCCGGGGCTCCGGCTGTGGAAGGCTGACGTCCGTGGGACTGTTCAAGCCACGTTTATCTTAAAAGATGTCTTTGCCGGAGGAGTCAAGCCTTTTGAATTGTACCCGCGTCTGGAATCCTGCGACAGGGGAAGTGGCAGCTTACCCGAGAAACACCTGGGGCTTGTTTCATGTTTCTTCCAAGAAGGCTGGGTGTTGAGTTGGAATGAATATAGTATTTACCTTCTCGACACCATCAACCAGGTAAGTGAAGTGGCCCTACCACATCTCAACTTCTGAAGGCAAGGGAGTGCTTACCTTGCTTCTCCGAATGCTGGAGGAAACAGTGCAGGTGCTACTTTTTCCTCTGGGCCAGTCGAGGAAATCAAATGAAGCTTTGGCTATTTCTGTAGATTGGGAAAAAATACTTGGTTTGATACTCGTAGCCCTGCCTCCTGCCCAAAAATTGTGTGGGGTTTTTTTTGGTTTTTTTGTATTTAAGCACAAAATTAAACTTGTTCTTCATAGTCTATTTGGATCATGTTTTTTCTGACTACCAAATGTCTATGAGTGAATGTAATGAAAACTCAGGCATGACAGACACTAAACTGAGTCACTTCGGAGCCCTCGCCTGGACACCGCAGAGTGGCACAGGGGTTTCTCTCCAGCTTTCTTTCCACCTTGTTCTTTTACTCAAATGGAGCCACATTACTTTGCCTTTTTTTTTTAACATTTTACTTAGTGATGTATCTTGGGTAACTTTCCAGGATCATCAAATCGTGGTAGGAAACAATCTGTTTAAATCAGGGTATAACAGATGATTACCATTAGTCGGATATAAGAACTTAAAACAACCAGCTGTTCCTTTTCAGTTTCTCCTCGTCTTCAGAGCAGAGCTTTTACTCTTTTGTAGATAATTCCCACTGCCCAGCCTCCACCCGCCCGTCCTGCTCACCGCCCCCCTCCTGAAGCCAGCAGGCCTCTGACAGACACCCTTTTCTTTCACAAGCCGAGCTTCACTGTGGAAATTAAAGGGTTTTCTTATTTGGTGTGTCGCAACAGAAAATGAGATCAACTGCACCTCCCTGAAGCCTTACTAACTTAGTCCTCAGCCCTTCCTGGTGAAGCAGGTGGCCGGTGCGGTGGAGAGAAAGCTGACTGCAGAGGCAGGACTGGGCTGGAGCTTTGTCTTCTCGGGAGGAGTCGAGCCTGGTTCTGCCTCTGAACAGCAGCCCCTCAGCTTCCTTACCTGGAACGTGGGATGGGAGGGGGGGAAAAGGGGGTGGGGCCACCAGGTATCTTTTAGCCCTGACTTTGTTTCTTTTTGTAAGGAACATTGAGAAGGACATCTTTGTGCTGTTCCCCAGTTACAGAGAACTTAACTTCTGCCAGCGCTCTTTGAATGCACGTGCTAATTGGTGGGGTGCAGACCCATGACTGCACGTCAGCTTCTCCTCTGAGCACTCCCCAGGGCTTTCTCCCGTGGGTGTGATTAACCTCATTCCACAGGCGGAGAAATGGAGACAGGGCTGTCCCCGAGCTGACGTGGTCACCACCAGGGTCTGACCATGCCGACGTGATCAGCAGCGTTCAGACTACTGGCGTGTTTCCAGCTGTCCGTCGGGATTATTTAAGAATTAACAAAGAGCTCAGACCTTTTCCTCTTCGACAGTGAACTGGTCTCTTATTTGCACTGTTGACTGAAAAGCAAAAAGATTTTAAACATCAGTGCGGGCTCAGGAAGTCCTGTGTTTTGTTTGCTGTCTGCTTTGATGTGACATTACAGCAGGGGTGTCCAAACTTTTTTCAACATTTTTTACCAAGGGCCACGTGCGGTAAAATACTCAAACAGCCGGGCCACTCACTCGAGGTGAAGTACGTATTGCCTCACCTGGTTTATTTAAGTAAACTAAATATATTTTTGGAATTTGCTGCGGGCCAATTAACAATGGATTGCGGGCCGCAGTTGGCCCGCGGGCCGCAGATTGGACACCCCTGCATTAGAGGAACCCTCTGTCCCTTCATTTACTCATTAAGAACCACAGTCGAGTGCATCCCAGTCTGTCCCACAGGACTGCACACGGGGGGGTAGGCCTGTGGGCACATTATTCCAGCCCAGGGGTGACATGCCAGACAGGGGCTGTATAAAGTACAGTGAGCGCTGAGGAATCCTGGGCATTGCCAAGGAGGTGCAAACGCTTCCCAAGGAGGTGGCATCTGAATCAAGTTGGAACTGTCCCAGGGAACAAGGGACAGGAAAAATATTCAAGCAGAGGCCTGACATCATGGAGGAACAGGGTGGGTTTGGACTGGTGGTTGTATGTACCTGAAACATGGACAAGGGCAGCAGGCCGGTTGTGTGAGGCCACAGGCCAGTCCCCCAGGAAAAGGAGCCCCATGTTACAGAGAGTGGGGAGCAAGGGAGGACACGGTCTAGGGAGTGGCTGAGAGGTGGGGGACAGACTGCTTGCTTAGTCCCGTAAATTTACTGGCAAGGTGTAATTCCAAGTCGCATATCTGTTAGCTGTTACCTGGCTTTGGATTCAGTTACTCTGCGGAGTTCCCTGAAGCCGTCAAAACAAAGTGCAGGTACCCTCTGACTCGTCTGGGCTCCTACACATGTTCGTGTGCTCTGAACTATTACTGCTGCCAGGTTTTGTGATTTTTTTTTTTTTTTTTTTTTTTGCTTTTGTTTGTTTTTGGACAGGCCACAATTGCTGGTTTGGAAGGATCAGGTGATATCGTGTCTGTTTCCTGCACAGAACATGAAATATTTCTCTTAAAGGGAGATAGGAACATTATAAGAATTTCGAGCAGGCCTGAAGGACTCGCATCAATAGGTTTGTATTGGTTATAAATGTACTGTGTGTATGTAATTGCCGTTTGTAATTTATAAAACTTACCATTTTGCTGGTTAAGTGATTGTAGCCATCTAATCAAGAAGGGTTTCTATGATTCGTAGCATATTGTTTACAGTACTTTTCTTGCAGGTTACCTACTTGACGGCCTATGTCAGACAGAGTCCCCCGTTGGGTCGTGTTGCTCCCCTGGGTCTGGAAGATGGGAGGTTGGTGGGGGAGGTAGGAGGGACAACTCAGTGCCCACCTGACTGAGCTTTGCTGGTCTGGACCGTGTGTGGGATTAATGCTCCAAAAGACAGAGATTTGCATAAGATTTTAGGACCTTCACATCTGTCATCTGGGATGCCTTTTACCCTTCACACAATTTTCCCTTGTAGTATTATCTTCTGTGCCTTTGACTGTTTTTGTAATTGATATAAGCCCAAATTCTAACGAGCAGAGAATCTGGATATGTATTCCCGTGCGTACAACCACGGTACTGTACGTGTTTGGGCTGGTCATTCACCATTGTCCTGTTGGTGACAGCTGAGCCCCGCTGCTCACCGCACTCACGTGTGCGGACTGTATTCCAGAGACTGTGCTAAGCACTTAACAGGCGCGATCTTACAAAACCCCCACAGCAACCCCGTATGGAAGGCCCTGAGTCTATAGCTGAGGAAGCTAAGGCTTCGCAAGGTGCCATGAGGGTCCCACAAACACCACCACTGGGATGCGTGAGCCACACGCCGGGGGCACCTGTCTGGCCCCAGAGCCCCCACATGTGTGTGGCCTCTGAAGATCACAGAGCAGTGTCACAGCGTCCTGTTTGACTCTCCTAACAAACTTGTGGGAAACACGAGACCCGTCTCCCTGCTACTGCCCTCCCACCCAGGCCACCTTCCCGCCTGGGGTTAGAGGGGCCTTGTCCCTTCCTGCTTGCCGTGCCCCTCTTGCCACCATGAACGGGGTGGTGTGCAGGGCTCCTCCAGTCTGCTGCTGCCAGCTCCCCCACACTGCCCCGGTGCCCTGGACACGTCAGACACCACATGTGGGTGCCCCAAACAGCCTGCCTCGATTGGGGTGCTGCCCTCTGCCCCATGCCTCTCCCATCCCCTGCACCCCACCCAGTGCAGGGGCCACTGCATTTGTGACACTTTCCCTGAGTGCCTTGGTTAAGTCCATCACCCCGTGTCTTCACTGAGTTCCTGGGGCCTTTTTCCTACCGCTGCTTTGACTTCAGAGGTGTTTCCTTACCGTTTACCCTCACAAAACTGCATGTTTTGGTTGCGAGGATCTTGTGACTCACCTTCGTGACGCTAACACAGCACATGGCCGGTATCAGAGACCTCGGTACGTGTTTGGTAGTAAGGTGAATCCTCATGTTACAGGTTGGAAAACAGAGGATTGGGGTAGTGGGAGGCGAGCCCCAAACTACCGCTCAGATTTCTGCTTCGGCCAGCATTTCTCTGCCTCACGTTAGTCAGAAGGTTGACCCTTTGCTGTAGCCGTGGGCTCGCTGGGGTTCTGTGGCATCTCTGCCACAGGCCAGCTTCGCTGTTATTTCTCCTCTGTTCAGCGTCAATTACATCTGAGTAACTGCAGGAGGGCACGGGGTCCTGGATAGGAAGAGGCAGCTGACTGCAGACCTCCAGGCCACAGAGGCAGCCACGTGCCCTGCCCTTGGTCACGGGACGGGCCACAGGCTGCCCGGACCAGCCTTCACGGGACCTTACCCTAGCTTTTTACCTTTCTGCAATGTTAACGGGAAAAGAGAAAGAACAGTCTCACATTAGCTGGGTATTGAGCACTTGGAAAGATGAAAATGTAGTAGGAGCTTCCCTGATCCTAAATTATAATCTCTAAGCGATGGAGAGAAAGGGGAGTGAATTACCTCTTAAGTCACAGAGAGCAAGTTGGGATGAATGTTATTCCAAATCAGATTTCAAAAGAAAGGGAATGAGCTCTGACTTGAGTTTCTGAGCTGGGGCCCTTAGCAGTGCAATGAGGGGCAGCTTGCAGAAGAGAAGTGACATGGAGCCCTGAGGCTGAGCCCAAGATGCCTACTGTCCGCAAGGCCATTCTGCAGTAGTGACACATTGTGTCTGCACGGTCCACACATGGCTGCTGAGCACGTAACATGTGGCGAGTGCAACTGAGGAACTGAGTTTTAAGTTTTCTTTCATTTTAATTCATTGGCATTTAAATAGCTACATGGCTAGTGGCTACTATACTGGACGGTGCAGCTGTACACGCGATCTGCCTAGAGCTTGTGGAATCGTCAAGTCACTCCCCTGCCCTGGGCTTCACTCTGCAGGGTCCTGCTCTTCTAGTCCCCAGTGTGTGCTCCGGAGGCTGCAGTGTGCCCCTGACCACCAGCAGAGAGCAGGGGTCCCCGACTGTCTGCAGGGTGATGGCGTGTCTGAGCCCCTAGAACGGCATCTCTCCGGCACGCAGTAGACACTCCATAACAAAAGGATGGCTGAGTGGGTCACCATGGCCTGCGGTACGGTGTTGAGGGGACTATGGCTAGAACCAGCCTGGCCGGCTGCGGGTCATGGGGACAGAGCACAGGTGAGACATTCTGCCATCCACTTCTCACTCTGCCCTCTGCTTACCCAGGACGCTGACTGCTTTAATGAACTTAAGTCCGTCCGAGTGGAAACTTACCTTCCCCTCCATAAAACCTGAGAAATGTAATTACAGGTACACGTGTCTTTTTCAAGTGTCCTTTGAGTAATATTGAAGGTATTCAAGGCATAGGATGAGTATGCGATCGCTTTGACCCCTTTGGATTTGTGAGTTAAAGTGAGACCTGCTCCATCCTTAGTGGCAGTCCCTTCCTGTCGAGTTATTTACAAGACAGCGGTGGTGACTTACTGGTCTTGGTAATGAGCTTCCTGGAGGACAGAAGCCGTTTGTTGGCATCTTTTGTGCGATTCTGTCGTTTCGCTAGTTCTCTGGATTCAGCAGGCTGGTATTTAGGGCAGGATAGCATGAATAAGAACGAGCACGTCACCCTCTCTCAGATAACCAGCACTGAAACCAGAGTCTTCTTTCTCAGTGCGAGACGGTCTGGAGCCGCCGGGATGCACAGAGCAGGCCCACGTGCAGCATGTGGAGAAGCCGGCGGGGGCCACGGCTTCCGAGACCAGGCTCAGGGGCACATCCGTGGCCAGTGAGCCGCGGAGCAGGAGCAGCTCGCTCAACTCCACCGACAGCAGCTCAGGGCCCCTGGTAGCCCCGGAGTCGGGCAAGGGAGGCCAGCCCGCCACGCAGAGGTTCAGCGTGATCAGCTCAGAAGACTTCGACCAGGAGCTTGTTGTGAAGCCTCTCAGAGTGAAAAAGAAGAAGCGGAAGAAGACAGGTAGGTCTGTGCAGAGCCTCGCTGGCCCTCCCGCTCAGGGGCTTCGGGGACGCTGCTTGTCCTGTGTGAGCACGTGCCATTTCACAGATAGCACTTGCATCCCCTCCTGTGAGGAGCTATACCATGAGTGAAATGTGGTATGTGTTATACGCACACATAAAGCATATGCGTCCCCTCCTGTGAGGAGCTATACCATGAAATGTGTTATATTATACGCAACACATAAAGCACATGCATCCCCTCCTCTGAGGAGCTGTACCGTGAAATGTGGTGTATTATACGCAACACATAAAGCACATGCATCCCCTCCTCTGAGGAGCTGTACCGTGAAATGTGGTGTATTATACGCAACACATAAAGCACATGCATCCCCTCCTCTGAGGAGCTGTACCGTGAAATGTGGTGTATTATATGCAACACATAAAGCACATGCATCCCCTCCTTTGAGGAGCTGTACCGTGAAATGTATGTGTCATATGCACACGTAAAGTGTCTCTGTAAGGTTCAGATAGTGACATACCTGTGTGCTCAGCACCCTGCCTAATAGGCCTGGGTTTTCTACTTTTCAATATTTCAATAAAAATTTTGGTTTATTCATGAATACTGTTCATTAGACCTGAGGGTCTGTGAACCTGGAGGGAAAGTCATGGAAACAAGACTTAAGCTGGTTCTTAGATGACTCATTTTATGTTTAGTTGTTGGATGTGTTACTGGATATGGGCTTTAATGTTGAATATCTAACTTTTGACTCCTTGGTCCCTGTTTAGCCTCTTTCGCTAAAGATCACTACAGTATTGAAGGAAAATGTTTCGGATTCCTAAGCATTTTAATAATTTTTTAAAATTGGTCTGTGATCCATTTGTTCCTTTTTTTTTCTCATTTAACATTTTGTGAGTGAGGCCTCAGAGTCCATCATGTGTGGGATATTTGCATCCACTTAAAACATCCCCATGTCAGGATAGTTTGTACTTAAGAGATTTATTCTTCATCCATTAAAACATCCTTTATTTAAAATGTATTTTTTCTTAAGCGAAAATTTTGGTTTTTAATTTGTGCCTTTGTGTAGAACCATACCTCATTTTAAACATTCTTGTTTTAAATTAGAAGGCGGAAGTAGGACCGCCTGCCACAGCTCCCTTGAATCGACTCCCTGCTGTGAGTTTCCTGGTGACAGCCCCCAGTCGCTCCACACAGACCTGCTGTCCTTGACCTCAAGTTTGGGCAGCACCATGGACCAGCTGAGCACAGAGTCTCCCGACCAGGAGAGCAACCTCAGCAGCGAGGCCAATGGTGTCCTGCAGGAAAATCATGACCCAGAAGTGTTTAGTGTCCTGGAGGTGCCTGAACCCGCCCCTGACTTGCTGAGTGAAGAAGATGACAGTAGGACGGAAAGCTCAGGCCTTAACCTGGCAGGCGAGCCTGAGCCGCGCAGTGAGCTGTTGCATTCACTCTCACAGGCGGGGCGAGGTGGAGGCTTGGATGGAAGTGACCTCACAGAACTCGAGGAGCCTTGTCCTGCGGACAATGGACTGAGTGGCAGACAGTCACCCTGCCGAGAACAAGACAGCTCTGCTGAGGCCCAGGAGGTGGGGGGCTGGGAGCCTGATGACCCCCAAGGCACATTTTCTGAAGCACCCCTCCTGGACTCACCCCCAGTGCCTTCCAGCCTCAGTTGGGCCCCCAGTGCTGAGGGGTGGCTGCTGGGGACCAGAGCTGATGAGAGCAGCACCGAGGAGCCCAGCGGAGAGCAGGGCTTCCTAGGCCACGTGGGGGCCCCTGGCCACCTTGGCTCAAATCCCTGGCACACTGTGCCTGATGATGACGTGGACCAGCAAGCAGTGGTCAGTTCTGAATGTGACTTAGGAAGGGTGGGCAGACAGCCGGCTCCGTTGGGCTCTGCCGTGTCAGCCAGCGCCCACGAGCCTTACCTCGAGCAGCCTTCACGGGACCAGGCATTGACATCCAGCGATGAGGAGGACATCTATGCCCACGGGCTGCCCTCTTCATCCTCGGAGATGAGCGTGACAGATCTTGGAGGCAGTCGTTCACCACAGGACCTGAGCCAGCCAGCCACTGATGACGCTGGGCTGCTAAAGTCAGATCAGGTGTGTGGGCTTCTTTCTTAATGGAAGTCATGGGCACACTGATTATTTTTCTTCTGATGGGAAGAAATTATATTCCTACCGCAAAACCTGTAGGCCACATGTTTTGAAGTCTGGGTTTGGGGGGTTTCTGACGCTGGGACCTTGAATGGCTGGTCTAGTGCTGACCTGTCGTGCCCTTGCTCAGGAACCCGCTTCACCAGCAGCAGCAGCGTTGCATCTTGTCCGGCATAGGCGCTTTGTGGTAGTCATCTCCAGGAAGGGCTGAATGGGCCCCGGGGCCATTCCAGAAAACTGGGGGGCAGAGGGCTACACACTTGTGGTGGGGAAGGCTCTGAGCACGTGGGAGGCGGAGAGAGCCAGCGGCAAGACCCTGGTCCCTCAGACTGCTGTGTCCTCAGCCAGAGGCAGAGCAGAAACCAGGCTTGGGGTCCAGTGTCCTGTGGGTCCACCTAGCCCACGTACCCAGGAGAGGATCATTGACTGTTCTTGGGCATTTTATAGAAGAAAGTGATTGTTAAGAAGTGCTTACTTTCTTCAGCAAGTAATTATTGTTAGAGGTACTTGGTTTCAGAATGAACCGTGTGTTGTAACTTTTCCTACTAAGTAGACGTGAGGTATGGGTTATGAGTGAGAACTTAGAGCTCCGTGTGCTTTCCCACCATGCACCGCTGGGTCTTCCCGTGTTAATTGTGACGTTTGGGCAGCTCTCGCGTGAGCCAGGCACCATGCTAAGCACTTCACGAGTTTAGCTCATTTACTTCTCCAGAAATAAAACAAGTGAGGAAGTAGGTACCGTTGTGGTCCCCGTTTCATGGAGGAGGAAACTGAGACTCAGGACAGTTGAATGGCTTGCACGGGTTGGAGCAAGGGCAGGGCCGGCCTCGGGACCCCCTCTCAGCCTCTGCTGCCCGGCCTCGAGAGACACATGCCCTGCTTGCCTGTTTTGAGGCAGAATGCAAAAAGGCTAGGCCTCTGGCTCCCACATCCTTCCTTTCTTGGGCACCCAGGCTGCCAGGCTGCCCTTGGTGCCAGGGGCCTGCTGATCGTGGGTCTCAGTCTCAGGGAGGAGCCAGACACGAGTGCCCATCATCTCATTGAGTGGGGCTTGGCTGGTGATGAGCAAGGCGCAACACTGTGGGAAGTCCGCAGGGGTACCCGCCCAGTGCCAGCATTACCAGGCAGATGGGTCTGTGGGGGTGGCCCATGGGGATTCTAGGCCAGAACTTTAGAAGAGCCCTTCCCCAGGGACAGGGAGCCTGGCACTTTGAGGACCTGTCCCCTGCCTTCAAACCCCCCGCCCCCAGCTCCTCCAGTGAACTGGAAAGCCAGGAAATGGTGGGGGGTGAGAGTTGTGGGGGTGGATAAGGCTTGTCATGGTGAGCAGAACCAGAATGCAAAGGGCGGGGTACCATTCTCATTGAAGCAGTTAACTTCCATATGTGGGAAATTGTGCAAATACATTGACTTCTTTTGCAGTTTCTTTTGTTGAAGCACAAAAACTTTATTTAGTTTCATTTTTAAAAGGATCCCAGCAACTGCACTTTACGCTACAAATTCAGTCGGGCAGAGCGTCCTGGCCAGATTTCCATCAGCCACGTGGTGTGCCTGGGCCCCGTGATTGGAACAATGCTTGAGAAAATGTGGTGGGAAAGCAGATAGTGGTGTGCTGCTTCTCCTCACGCATCTGTGATGATATTACGTACAAAACATCAATTTGCGTGCACATGTTCAGGAACATGTGTCCTTGTGTGAAGTGAGGTATGCCTGTAGAGTGAAGCCAGATCCTTTTAATGTAAGCATTACGTTAGGAAGGATGTCATAATACGACCAAGTGTTATTCAGGCGTGCTATGGGGTCCAGAGGGGACAACAGCTCCCATTTCGGAATGCTTCTATTAGAGCATGGCCCAAAGATAGCGGGGGAGGCCCTCTGCATGGCTTCTGGAAGATCCTTTCAGCTCTGACTTCAGTGGTATCTGCACGCTTTTCTTGGGGACAACAGTACGGCAAATGCAGTGAGCGTGTCAATTCCGCAGCACTCACCGGGCTCTGTCCTTGTTAGTTTGCAGAAAGCTGGATGGGCTACTCTGGCCCCGGCTACGGCATCCTCAGCTTGGTGGTCTCCGAGAAGTACATTTGGTGCCTGGACTACAAAGGTGGCCTGTTCTGCAGTGCCTTGCCAGGTGCTGGGCTGCGCTGGCAGAAGTTTGAAGACGCCGTCCAGCAGGTGGCGGTCTCACCCTCAGGTTTGACTCCCGGCCCCGCCTCCCGACCCAGGGGAGCCCCCTTAGCACCGGGTCCCCCCAGCAACTCCGGCCATTGAAGACGTGCCTTTCCCGCTAGGGTGAGGGGTTTTCTCCAAAGAACATGAGTTGCTTTGCTGGATATCTGTTAGTAAATAGTGCTGATGTATGTTCGGTTTGAGGTTTTCTTTCTTTATTAATTCCAGTGGTAACATATGAACATGTTGTTTGTAAACTATACAAACAGCTTGAATTTTGAAAGATATTAACACACTAGCTCCTTATAAAAATAGAATGTGTTTCTGTTTCTTAGTGTTGCTTTAAGGCAGCTCGAACTAGTGAAGATGGGCCCTTGCACATGTCGGATGTGTTCCCTATTTGGTTTCCTTTTTAGAAATGTGTTTGAATGAGCCGCCTGCAGTCTCTGGGTGGGTGGAAAAAGAAAAGGCATTCATTCTGTCACGCGTGAGGAAGCCATTTTTAGCGATCTATTGCAACAGACATTTCCTGAAGGACGTTCTGCTTGAATGAAATACCTGCCCTATCTGCTCCTCTGCTTTGTCCTGTTGGTCACTACACCGGTTTGGGGGATAGACAGGTAGCACAGGTGTGTTCATGTGTTTCTTTGCCTTGTAGTTCCGGTTCACGGTTCGGACGTTGGAAGGAAAGTCAGGAAACTGAGTCTGTGACCTCTGACCGGTCCTCGGTGGCTTCACGATGGAGTTCCCTTAACTCTCCCTGGTCTTTGTCGCTATTTAAAATACTAGTTTGTTCAGGGTTGCCTTGGTTTATGTCTTTGCTTGTTTGAAAAATATTTCTCCTTAGCAACTGAGACAATGACCTACTCCATTAGCTGCATTGTGTAATTGTGCGTTTTAATTCTTTTTCTGTCCTTTACCTTTGGGTTCGTCTCCCCAGCCACTTAGAAACTTTGGTTCTTTCCTGATTATGTTAATTACCTTGTGTTTCCAAACCATTCAGTCCCTTGTTGCTCTAGTAAGAACTCTTGTCTCCACCAGGTTAGCGTTCTGGGCTGAGATGGCCTTGGGGCCACATCCTCAGTGGGCAGCAGGGCCCTGTGCCCCGTGGCCATCTGTCCTGCTGCCACCCGTCCTCCAGCTCCTCGTCAGGCCCTCTGGTCCAGCCCGTCTGTGCTCTGGTGGCTCTCGGGCCTGCCTGCGGCTTCTTACACTTCAGTGCATGGCCTATGCCACACACTCCATCTAGAGAGAGTACTCGCTGGCTTCCCTTCCTCCCTCCCTCCCCGCCTTCATCTCGGTCAGAATCCCCTCTGAGTGAAGAAAGCACGGCCCAGCTCACATGCTTCCTTTTCTTGTCTCTGGTCCATAAGTGACCCTGCAGGACCCCCAGCCTCTCTCAGGACCCTGCTTGTGCCTCACGATGCTTCCTTTCTGGGGACTCATCTCGGCAGGCTAACATGTCACCCTGCTCACATTCTGACATGGGTGCCCGTGAGCTGCCCGGCCCTGTTCTGGGTCCTCGATAACGTTCTCACCTCCAGCCTTCCTGACAGCCTCTAAGGCAGGCGTGAGCCCTGTGTCACAGATGAGGAAATGAGGCTTGGAGACGTTAAGTGACGTGACGGCTGAAGCCACACAGCTGCCTTCACACCTGGGTGCTTTGGTCTCTTTCCCCAGGTGGGGTGGAAGCAAAGGGTCGTGTGATTTAGAAATCTCTGCCCCCGCACCCCGAATGAAGTTTTCTGTATAAGTAATTCTCAGTAGTTTTTGGATGGTGAATAGAATTTTGATTTCCACAGGAGCCCTTCTCTGGAAGATTGAACAGAAATCTAACCGAGCTTTTGCTTGTGGAAAAGTGACCATCAGGGGGAAGCGGCACTGGTACGAAGCTCTGCCCCAGGCTGTGTTTGTGGCGCTGAGTGATGACACAGCCTGGGTCATCAGGACCAATGGAGACCTGTACCTGCAGACAGGTAACTGAGGTGGTGCTCGGGTGCCGTGGGTCCTGATGCAATGGCTGCTTCCTGCTCCTCGCTGGGTTAGTGACAGACTTAGAACAGTCACAAGGACTAAGAGGCTAAAAATCTATTTAAATTAACAGACTTAGAGAGTATTTGCCTTTGGAATACTCTGCTACTGACTCAGATTCCACCCAGGACAAATTTAGGGCAGGGATTAATAGGATTATTTAGTGAGACGCAGACAGGGTCTGATTCTCCTGCTGGCTAACCAGTGTGTATCACTTACCCTGTAGTATCAGATCTTAACAGGAAAGAACAACAGAGGTGACATTACAGCCTTTTCCCTAGAGCTTATGGCTCGATTTTTCAGCCAGGTCAGAGCCCTGCTTCTCTACACTTATTTACATGTGGGCCAGGAGAAAACAACGAGAAATAATTTGCTCTAAATAGCAGTTCAACTTGTCCTAGGAAACTGCCCTGAGGGGAACCTTTAGCTTCTGGAAGAGACACAGTGGAACTTGTTTATTAAAAATAAACTGTAATGAGAGTCAGTGTTTATGTGCTGTCAGCAAAATGGGAATGAGTTTCCCACAGCAGTGTGATTTATCAGTGGCTGGGAAAGGTTATGGGCACGAGCTCTTTTCTGGTCGTCAAGAGGCCATCTTGGATTTTTGTAGAGATCAATCTTGTAACCATTTCACGTTGCTGGTGCCAGGAGAATGTTTTAATCTCTGTTGTGAACTCTCAGCCAGGGCTGCTTCTCTGAGACTGACAGCTCTCGCGCATCTGGCTCTCCCAGATGTGCGGATGGCACGTCCTCGCAGCTCCTGCCTGAGCTCTGGGGCAGCCTCCCTGGGATCGGGCCGCGTGCCACCCTGCTCTCTCCAGCCCACTTCCTATGTCTCTCTTCAAGTGAAAATCGCTCTGGAAAGGCATGTGCACATCCAACTGCCAGGGGCGTTTGCATTTCGTTCCCGGTGGGGGAATGGGGTGCTTCTGGCCTGGGGGTGAAGAGCAGTTACCTCCTAACCCACAGTGCCGTAGCCATCACCAGCCCGTGGTTGCAGATGAGCCGCATCACACCCACGCCTCCTGGGTTAGGGCCTCGGGCTGGCCCCAGGGTCCATGCTGTGTGAAGCATGGTCAGGTGCTTCCCACCTCAGTGCCCAGGGATGTGCACCCAAGGACGGCGATGCCACAGGGCGCTCGTGTGATCAGCCGGGAGCACCCTGGAGTACGCAGACCTAACCGCAGGCTGTGGCCATGGAACATGGGCTTTTAGGTGATAGCTGTTCTGCCAGCTCCCCTGGCAGTGGTTTTCATCCCCTTAGACAGAGGCTGCAAGGAGGCAGGGAGGCTGAGCCCTGGCCCTTCCACAGCCTTGAATGCCATTCATTTAGGAGATTCAGAGTTTGCATTTTAGCAGTGGGCCCCCTCCCCACCACACACACACACACACACCAGGTGAAAGCAGGGAGAGGAGACTGCTGTGTTGGAGGTCCTCTCAGAGGCTGGCTGAGGCCTCACATGCCAGCAGGCCCAGTGGCACTGCGGCCCCTCTGCTCACCCTGTGGCTCCAGGGGCACAGCCAGCAGCAGGGAAGGTGTCTCAGCGCAGCTGCTGGCGGCCCAGGCCCTGTGGCTCAGGGGTCGAGCTGCTTTCCTGCTTTGGGCTTTCATGGTCTTTCAGGATGTCATCAGACACCAGAGGATTCTGAGTGGTTATTCCTTCTGTTTTCAAAGAGCATCTGAAAATGCTTCAGATAAGATGTTACATTTAAGTACAATTTAAGCATTGTATGTTGAATAGACCTTTAAAAAAAAAAACTTACAAAAGAATATAACAAAATACCAAAACAGAAATGAAGTAAACAGAATAAAAATGAGCTGTGAAGTCCTCACTGTGTGCCTTTGGGGGTTTCCTGTCCGTCTCCCTGGCAGGTCTCAGCGTGGATCGCCCCTGTGCCAGAGCCATAAAGGTCGACTGTCCGTACCCTCTGTCCCAGGTCACAGCCCGAAACAGCGTGGTATGGGCGCTGACTGAACAGAGAGCCCTCCTGTACCGGGAGGGTGTGAGCAGCTTCTGTCCAGAAGGGGAGCAGTGGAAATGTGACATCGTCAGGTATCAGCAGGGAGGGGCTGGGACATCTTCAGCCTGGTTTGTCCCACCTCCGTTCTTTGTCAGCTGGGCTCCCCTTTCCTGGGTACAGCTGGTTTCCTGAAGGTTTCTATGGTTACAGTGTTCTCTGCAGCTGTCAGGGCAAGTTTGAGCAGCCTGACATTAGAGACGCCTTGTGCCTGCCTCTGACCGGCACACTGGATGTTGGGTCAAAACTCAGCTTTTTAAAATGCTGCTGTCTCTTGTGTAACCTCGAGCAAGTCTCCTGACCAGCTCTTTGCAGAACGGCCCAGTGTCAGGGAACTTCTGTTTAGAACTTCAGATGGTTTAGTTAGGCCAAATCTTTTTCTTTATTGTCATCCTAGTCAATTGAAACTGATCTCTGAATTGTCATGTACTTGATTACATTATGCCATTTAAAATTTTAATTACAGAATTACTGTCAAATCATTTTGCTAATATGAAGTTATTATGGGTCCTTAGAAAAACTAGATTAGGATGTTCTTGTTTTGAATTTAGCAACCCAGGAAACTTGAGTGAGTCGCTCTTGTGAGCCAGACCGTGCTGGGCTGGGTGTGCAGAGAAGACTCAGCCACAGCCCTGCCCTCACAGAGCTCCCAGCGACTGACCGAGGCCAGTTAGTGCACATGGTCCTAAACCAGACAGCGGGACACGGAGCACTGAGGGCGCCTTGGCTCCACCGGCAGAGGCAGGGCCTCGAGGCCAGTGAGGATGTCACCAGATAGGCAGGCGGGGGAAGGGCACTGTCCAAAGAGAGGCAGCGTGTGCCCAGCTGCAGCTGCTTGGTGCAGCCTGGCACTGGGGATGGGGGGGGTCCCGATCACTTCATTGGTGAGGGAGGGGGTAGTGAGGTAGAGGTGCTCAGGGGCCCTGAATTCGAATGTGCCTGCTCACTGTTGTCCTATCATTCTGGGTCTTCATAAGTGTTGCAGAATCTGCAACACATTTGAACAATTTATTTTGCACAGTAATTTCACTCAAAACTCAGGCTTCCTTCCTTGGAACTTGTGGGTGGGGCGCGTCTCTTCTCCCAGGCCAAACCCCCTAGGAGACACGACGTGGACTGGGGGCTCTGAATATGGGGGCTGACTCCCCTGTCCTCCTCCTTGTTTTCAGTGAACGGCAAGCTCTGGAACCTGTCTGTGTAACGCTCGGGGACCAGCAGACTCTGTGGGCCCTGGACATCCATGGACACCTGTGGTTCAGAACCGGCATCGTTTCTAAGAAGCCCCAAGGAGATGATGACCATTGGTGGCAAGTAGGTGTCCAGCTCCAGGAAGGCGTGCCAGAGGTCTCCCTGTGTCGGGAATTCTGCTCCCCCTTTAAATAAAGCCCCTCTGCTTTCCTTAAAGACATTGAGGAGGTTGGGTTAAATCAGCAGTATTCATATTCACTATTTGATGAGTTAGACTTTGCTGTATTTGAGCATATTAGAAACATCAAGGACTTTTCATCTGAGGAAGTAACTTGTAAAGCTCCCTTTGCTTAAATACGCAGGCTCTGTTTATTTATTTAGGTGTTGTTTAGAAATCGATCACTGCATGTTAAATAAACACATGGCATCCATTGGAAGACCTAGGTAAGCATGATGTTTCATTCAGAACAAATGTGCTAAGAGACTATACAGTAGGTTTGGAAAATCCAACCCACAATTAAAATGCATCTCTCTCTGCTTGTTCAAAAGGCCTCTGTGTGAGTGTGTTTCAACAGAGAAAGGAGACTTTCCCCACATGTTCCCAAGAAAGGAAGGGCTTTGAGAATTAGGGGTAGGGTCAAGCACCTTTTCGTGACTTGGTACCAGCCAGGGGCTTAGAACGTGTTTGCAGAGGAGTGTCTACTCCCCACTCTGGTACCAGTGTCATGCAGCTCCCGTCTCCCATGGTGGCAGGTAAGGTCATATGGACACACAGCAGCTGTGAAACACGCAGCCTGTCTTCAGTGTCACGTCTCCGGTGGTTCAGGTTTCATTGTCACCTCACACTTGCCTTGTTGCTCTCAGATCCCTCAGGTGAGAATACGGAAAAATGAGCTGTGTGTGCTCTTCAATGAATGTGTGTGTACATGTCTCTAACTCGATATGCCAGGCGCTGTAAAATACCTTCTCTGTATTTGTAACCTGTTATGTGGTTCTTCACACACACACACACACACGTATGTGTGTACTAAATTCTATTTCAAAGTAGCCTAAAGAACACTAAATATAATTTTATCATCATATTCAGAACATTATCTTTAGAGACATTTAATCGACAGAATCATCTTACAGGTCTTTGAAAGTTATTTTAGTTACTGTAAGATTGATTTCTTTGTAGTGCGAGAGCCAGCATTAGGTTTGGCTGCTAAACCTCTTTCTTTTTAATTTGCATCCTGCTTATCTGCAAGCCTTGGGTGCTAGGACTGAATCGGTCACAGACTTGCCTATGACCTTGGCGTTGTACACACCCCCGGGGAAGCTCCAATGGAGGCTGCCCGGCCAGGCCAGCGGAGCATCCCCAAGTGAGACACGAGGTCCTGATGCAGTAACATCATTCCCTCACAGTTCACGTAGGGAAGCAGCTCACACAGCTAGTGTGGGTCCTCGCTCAGATAAAAAAGGGCAGTGTTTGTACACACAGTAAAGTACTGATTTTTACAGTCGTTCCCTTTTTGTTTTTTATAAATTGAGGTCCATATCATAAATGATGTCCCTTTCACTCAAGACTTCATTGTACATGACCTGGGAATGTGGCCTGCACGCGGCTGTCCTAGGAGCAGGACAGTGACCGTCCCTGTGCACCCCCCCAGCAGGGCAGACGTATGCTCAGAAGTCAGTCGGAACAGATTTTGGCCCATCTTAGAAAGCACTTCTTACCGCCAGAGCTGCCAGCGGGGAGAGGTTTCCCTCAGAGGAAGGTGCCTGAGAAGCTGGTACCGTGCTAAGGTCAGGCTGCCTGCCACTTGCAAAAGTTAAAAGCCCAGAGACAAGGTTGGTGGAAAGAAAGCAGGTTTGTTCTGAGTCTTGGCATTCTGGGAGGATGACGACTGCTGTCCAAAGGCCACCTCCCCGTTCCTAGAACAGGCAGGTCTTATAGGTGCACAAGAAGAGGAAGAAAGGAAAGGGGGAGTCGGTCACTTCCTTCCTGGGGTCTGATCTGTTTTAAGATAATGTTGTCTCCGGACTCCAGACTGGATTCTGACTGGACCACCAAGCCCTGGGGCTTTATGTGTGTATTCCAGTGTCTGGGCGCCTGAGGATTAAGAAATTGCTCTTTCCAGGTTAGGATTCTGTTGATTAAATGGATTAACAAGTTATGTGTAACCTTGAGAAAGGGAATAAAACAGTTCTTCAGTTAATCGGTGAGGGGAGAAACAGGAAACACGTGAATATCAGGATGGATCAAACGGCAAATAAGTCTAATTAGAGGTGTCTAGATAGCGAGCTATGCGGTGAGTCAAAGTGCAAACTAGCTAAGTCTAATTACGTTATTGATTTACTGAATTTCACCCTTACACAGTGTTTCCTTCAGGAACGTCGGAGAAGCCCGTGGTCCTGGCATCTGAGCCAGGGTGCCTTCCCTGTGGCCAGGACATCCCAGTGTTGGCCTGGCATAATTATGAACAGCCCCGGTTTAGATCGTAAATTATGTCATCACCCAGCTTATAATACCTTTTTAACCCATGTTGTGATTCTGAGTCTTGTACATTGTTGTCCATTGGAAATACCTAAATTTAAAAACCAAATTTAGAATAAAAGACTTACAGAGTGTGAGGGGGTGATACTCAACGACAGAAATAATACATACTTGTTGTAACAGGTCCATGTAATACAAAAGCATATAAAATAAAAGGTGAACATTATTTTCCGTGCTAAGTCTGACCCTCAGAAGTGGTTAGTTGGCAGTGTTGAGGGTTAGTTGGCAGTGAAAGTCCTGCTGGGCTTTCTGGTCCTCACGGGGCGCACGTGTGCGTGTCTGGGTGGGTGTCTGAGGCACGTGGGCCAGACCTCCTCTCAGGCAGTGAGCACACACAGAAGGCACCTGTAACTGCGCTGAGAATGGGAT
This sequence comes from Rhinolophus sinicus, assembly GCF_036562045.2. Classification (NCBI taxonomy): domain Eukaryota; kingdom Metazoa; phylum Chordata; class Mammalia; order Chiroptera; family Rhinolophidae; genus Rhinolophus; species Rhinolophus sinicus. The sequence continues at coordinate 2,774,129 of NC_133753.1, read as the reverse complement.
GCCCCCCTCCCCCCAGGTGAGCATCACGGACTACGTTGTGTTCGACCAGTGCAGCCTGTTCCAGAGTATAATGCACGCCACACAGTCGGTGGCCACAGCGGCCCAAGTGCCCGTCGAAAAGGTGGCGGATAAACTGCGCATGGCGTTTTGGTCTCAGCAGCTTCAGTGCCAGCCGAGCCTTCTCGGGGTCAACAGCAGTGGCGTCTGGATCTCCTCGGGCAAGAATGAATTCCACGTCGCCAGAGGAAGTCTCATCGGTGAGTGAATTGCTTTGATTTCTACATTTGATAAGCAGTTTTGCCGTAAAGTTGGCATTTGAAGAAAAGCTTTAAGCTCAACCTGAGAAGATAATGGTGCCAGTGGTGAGAAGTGTTCCTGAGGAGGCTGGTTTATGTTTTGTATCCGTTTCCTTTCTTTACTCTGTCATTGCTACAGCTGGGATCCCAGAGTCCAGATGGTGTGTGATCAGTTTCCACTGGGAGCTGATTACAGTAGGATATAAGAAGGGCAGGGAGCTCAGTCTAATGTTAATGATTTCACATTTAAATGAAAACACCCAAACCTGAAGGGCCTAGGAAGAGAGAATAGTCCATTTCCTAGAGGGAAAATTATTGCACTGGAGAAAATGCAGGGCTCTGGCCAGATCTGTAAATGCAGGTGTGGATCCCCATGGGTCGGTGCTGCGTTTCTGTAAGTGAACCCCTGCTCTGTGAACTTTCCCCAGCTCTCCTCCCGCTCATAGCCTCCCCAGCCCTGGGCAAGCCTGTGGCTCTGCTTGTCAGTGTCCTCAGCAACCGGGGCGGCTCCCCCAGTGCTGGCTTGCACCTCCCAACTTGAGGACACTCCAGAATTAGCCACGGGGTCCTGAAGACCAGCTGTAGCCTAGAACTAATGCTCTGAAGTGTGGTTTCCTCCTTCTTTCTTTAACACACTCTTCTATTTATTCGTCCTAGGCACTTACTGGAATAATGTTGTTCCTCGTGGGACAGCTTCTGCAACCAAGTGGGCCTTTGTGTTGGCTTCTGCTGCTCCCACAAAGGAAGGTTGGTGGGGAGATAGTGCACGGGTTGAAACCGTCATCTGCCTGTGGCCTAGTTGGGACAGGGGTGTGGCTGTGTGGACCTCAGATACAAGATGGGGTGTTACAGGCTGGTGGCCCTTGTTGGCTGATCAGAGAGCCCTGAAGCTGGGTGGGCTTGACCAGAAGAGGAGGGTCCAGAAGTAAAGCTGCGTGAGTCTAGAGGCGAAGCGTCCTGAAGGAGGGGACGTGCAGTGTCGCCACGAGGGCCAGAGCCTGATCACCTCCAGTGACATGCCACAGGGCCATAGCACAGCAGGCAGTAGGTACCCTGCCTCTTCGCGGACTGCTTCCCGTTTCCCCTTCTGATTCTGTCACCTCCGAGCAGCCTCTGGCTAGCCTAAGTTGCACAGTCCTGCCCCCAGCGGCTGGGGCAGACCTCTTCCTCTCCAGTCAGAACTCACAGCCCCGCCAGGAGCATCGGGCTTGGAGCCAGGAGAGGCAGTGTGCTACCCAGTGGGCTGGGAGCCTGGGTAGTCAAGTGACCTCTCTAGGAAGCCACCTCCCAGGACATCTGGGGGTCAGAGGAAGCAGTTGGTTACTTCAAGCACTGGCACCACTAGGAAGTGGATTACGTGGTCAGTGCAATAACATGCTTTCTTGCTGGGTCATTCTGACCGCAGTCTGAAGTCAGTAAGCACTGGAAACCATAGGTTAGTTCCTGAGTTGGGCACAAGTTTATTTGGCAGCACAGCCTGACCTGCACAGCCTGAGACTACCGACAGGCTTCATTTGTCCCCTTGGTCGTGACTGCAGGAATATTGCTGTACTTCGTTGGGGGTGCTGCCTGCCCCCCTGGGGCTGTTACTTCAATGTGTGGCGTATCTATTGCCTTAGGGTTTCAAAATCCAGAGGAATTTTGAGTTCCAAAACATATCTGGTCACACATTTTAGATAATACTTTAAATAATACACCGTGAGCAAGGCTTTAGCTTCCCCAAGGGTTAATTGCATTGTAAACTGATTCTGCTAAACCTAAGGTCTCTGAAAGCGGCAGAGGGAATGAGGGGATGTGATGAGGTGAGGATGGGAGGAAGACGCTCCAGCTTCCTGAGCCTTCTCCAGCAGCCTCCCCAGCCTGCCCCTCACAGTAGAGCAGGGCAGGCCTGGTCCTTCTGAGGCCAGGCACTGCTCAGCCCCCCGCCACCTCCTAACACCGATGACATACCGAGTTAGAGACCTCCCAGCCGGCATGAAACGTCCCAGGTCAGAGCGCTGCCCAGAAACGTGGCCTCATGAACTCTCCTCATGAGCCCTGCTTTCTTTCATTTCTTTAACATTTCTCGGGCTTGTTTCTTGCTAAGTGGCTGGTCACGGGGTTTCCCTCTGACTGTGACTTAGAATGCACAGAGCTCCTGTCACATGGTGGTACGTGAGCATGGGAGCCGGCAGGTGTCAGCTGCCCGGAGGCAGAGGCCGCCTCATGCTTGGTCAGTGACGCCGTGAACCTTTCCCACAGGAAGCTCCTTGTGGCTGTGCCAAGGCAGCAAGGACCTGTGCAGCATCAGCGCCCAGCACGCAGAGTCCCGTCCATCCACGGTGCAGCTGCCTCCCGACGCTGAGATGAGAGCCTACGCCGCCTGCCAGGACGCACTGTGGGCCCTGGACGGCCTGGGCCAGGTGTTCATCAGGACGCTGTCCAGGAGCTGCCCCACAGGCATGCACTGGACGCGGCTGGACCTTTCTCAGCTAGGTATGGTCACCTCGTGCGTCAGGACTGCCTTAGGCTGCGTTTGAATGTGACAGCTGACAAAAGTTCCTGGGTCCCCTGGGTTCCATTTGTAGGAGCTCTTGTGTGACATTTTTTGTGTTGCTGGATTTCAGGCGGTTGTTTAGCCACTCTTGCAGGTCAAATGGGCTAGGTTCCTAATTTTGTAGAAACTTGACTTCCCCACCGCTTAGGTGTGCGGGCTTTTCAGAACCTGGGAGGAGCTCATACTCAGAGGAAGTTCCCACTAAAAATTGCTTGAAATGATCCTATTGGTGCAGCTGCCTCCGCCAGTCTGTCTGCATGTGGCACATGGCTTCGTGCCCTTTAAATCTGGGAGAGTGAACGTGTCCCCTGCCAGGATCAACGACCCACTGACCTGTCTCCTCTGCAGCTAGAACAGTGCCCAGCACAGGATAGCAGCTCAGCAAGTGTGTCGACTCGAGATCAGACTGAGAAGATGCTGTGCTTCCCCTAACTGCCGCTCTGCTCCAAATGTCCCCACAGGGGTTACAGAGCAGGCCAAGCAGCATGGTGCCATTTATAAGTCATTCATTCGTGTTCCAAGAAGTAACATAATAGAATGAGCTCACAGCATTGGGTTATTCTCCGGGCAAATTCTTCATCGCTTGGCAGCTTAGGTATGGCTGGTCTGAAGGCAGAGACTGGCCTGAAGGTAGAGGGTGTGCTGAGGGCTCTGGGGGTCCTGTGAGCCTTAGGAACCCTGCCATACAGTTTCCCATTTCGGTAAACTGACAACCAGTCATTTTTTTGTTGCTTGTTAGGTGGTAGAATTGAATTACACAAGCATTTAATGTTTGAGAATTCAGCCATATATACTCAGGGGGGAAAAAAGAGGAGGGGAGAAAGAAAGCAAGAAGGGAGAGAGGGAGGGCTGCTTGTCTGCCTCCCTCCGCTGCAGCCCTGGGAGCTGACGGACCACTCGGCGTCGCATGAAGCTGGTCTCAGCCCACATGGTTCCCACAGGGTGCTGTGTAGACATAGCTTCATTCTTTTGTCCAAGAAGGCCCCCAAACCTCATACAGCTTAACCAAAAAGCAGGTTGGTTCTCAGTTAAAGAAGCAAGCTCTGTTCCAAAGCTAGGAAATTTTCCAGGGTCATTTTGATTATTTATGCTTTTGGCTTCATACCCTGTCTTTTGAACCTAAACTCAGCACCATGGCCGGTTACCTTCCAGCTTTTGAGAACATTTTCCAGTCGCCATTACTGACAATACTGCCCAGACTGCAGCTGGTCGTGGTCCTGAATGCTGGTGCTGGAGGACCTTCCTGCCTGTCCTGGGAAGCCCTTCATTTATTCAGAGAGCCTACTGGCCCGAGCCTTTCTCCAGCGGTCCCCAGCCAGACCAGTTTGGGGGATGCCACTCATTCCTTCTGGAGATACAGCGGCCAGGGCCCCGTTTGTGTCCTCCCACTAAACCTTGAGTACTCGGGAGGCCGTGCTCGTTTGCAGGATCTGGGTCAGAAGCAGAGCTGTTTCCTGGCACCACCCTCTCCCAGGCCCTCGGCAGAAGCCATTGCACTGCAGTGGGTGCAGTGAGTGGGCGTTGCGCCAGGCTCCCCCTGCTGGAACCAGCTCTGCCTGTGGCCCCCAGGCTCCGGCCCACAGCTCCTCCTCCCTGCTGCCCTGCCCAGTCCTCCTCGCACTGGTGAGCAGGCTGCAGTGGTACAAGTCTCTGAAGAGCCCTGGGGTTTAACCAGAGCGGTGGCCATTCTTTCTAGGGGAGAAACAGCTTTGGTGGGGTTAAGTCTCACTTTGAGAGTAGGAGGAAGCTGGAACAAGGCCATCCTGAGTCCGGATGAGTTTTGGCTCTCTGAAACACACACAGGTGCTTGCTGAGGGCACGGAGGCAGGAGCAGAGGAACCAAGCCGCCCTGCTTCATGCCTGCAAAATCATTGGTAAATCAATGCCAGGATGGAGCCAAGCCTGGAATGGATCACACAGCCAGCGGGTGCAAGGTGGTCAGGCAGAGGAGGGGGAACTCATGACAGACGGTGCTGCCTGTGCACATAGCTGGGCCCTGGGCAAGATGCTAGCTTCCCTTTAACCCCAATTCCTCACCTTTCTAATGGGAACAGTAGCCCTTACCCCAGAGAGAGGGTGCAAGTAAGCATCCTGTATAAGTCAGCTGTCTCGGCAGGTGTGACATGTCCTTCTTGGGGACATTCGTAAGCCATCGTTCGCTGCACAGTTCAGGCTGGTGCAGGAGTGCCCGCCTGGGTCTAACAGTGCATGGGGGGGGGGGCAACTACAGGAACAGAGGGCCCATCTCAGTCTTTATCGTGCTCTGAGCTCTAGATTTTGTTTATTTACCTGGGTTACTGGCTGATACTGAAATGATGGAGAAAGACTCCTTTTCCCATTTTCTGAGCCCGTGGGAGAATGCAGCAAGCCCACAGAGGGTAGGCTTTGCGTTGGGCTGGGAAGGTGAGCAGAGCGCAGTTGGGAGCAGGGCAATGAAAGGCAGGCCAAGGCCACCGGGGGTTCTGATGCTGGGCTCCCTCCACGTACGGTCTGTGTAGCCTGTGGGACAAACAGACGAGTCAAGGGTTTCTTTTAATTATTAGGTTGGTGCAAAAGTAATTGTGGTTTTGCAATTTTTAACCTTTTAAACCTCAGTTACTTTTGCACCAACCTAATATTAAAATTCAAGGGTGCCAGTGTTGAGTTCAGGTGAGCTCCCTGCCCAGAACCCCACGTGTGTGTGTCCATGGAAGGTTGTCATCAGGCAGCGTGTGGGAGTACTGGTGAAGAGAGTGTAGTCATCTAGGTAACCTTAACGCTGCTTGCGTCGCTTCCCAGGGCTTACCCAGCATGCTTCACTGTTCTATTAAAAGTTGGCCGTGGCGTTTGCTCACAGCAGTGAAAGGAAGCACAGCCTTTTCAGGACTTGACTCCGCATGTGAGCGTTCTGTTTAATTCCAAACTTCTGTTTCCCAGTCCTGCTCTCTCCTGGCTGCACTCTTCCGCTCCCACTAAATTTGGCTGGGAAGGGCAGAGTCCGCTCTAGCTGTTTGTGCTTCTTTCCCGGCAGTGCGGTCAGGGTGTCTCTTCCATCTACTCCAGAAGGTCTCCCGGGTTGTCTTGTCCTGCTTCCCTCTCACCACCGCCAGGGGCACAGCCCCCTCCTCACCACCTGCACTACTGCAGTAACCGACTCGTGGCACCACGTTGCCCAACCACACCACGGTTGCCAGAGCCGTCTTCCTAACGCACACCTCCGGGGGTGTGCCCTCAATGTGACACGGCTCCACATGCCCCTAGAATCAGTTCCGGGCTTCAGGGCGGCACCCCGGGCTCTTGCAGCCTGGCCCAGCCTGCCTTTCATGGGCTTCGTGCAGCTGGGCTCTGGTCACCAGCCACTGCTTTTCCGTATGCCAGGCCCCTTCTCTTCCCGTGGCCTGGAATATTCTCTCTGCTCTTCCTGCATACCTCAGCCGAGACTATCAGTCCCCTCAGCTTTCTCCATCACGACACCCTCCCGCTGTGTTGCCAAGCATTGAGCTCCAACTCTGTGCCAACAGTCATTTCAGTTGGACTCTTTACACACAGGGGTGGGGACTCTGCAGGCAGGGACCACATGCTTGGCCACGTCCGTGCCCATCAGGAAACTAAACTGTCAGGGAAAGTTGTTAGTATGTGTAACTCCATTTCTAAGTAATTCTGGGATGTGAGTTTCATTCCTTGTTACTGATAATCCTAAATAAAGCTGCCTGATGTGCCGGCACGAGATGTCATCACACCTGATTCTTTAGTCCAGCGCAAGTCGCCATCAGCCTGCCCAGGGCGTGAGGCAGGAGATGCTGGGTTTAGGAAAGCTGTTCAGAGAAATGATCTACCTCTTTTTCTCTTCAGTCCTGGCCTCTTCTTTACAAGTGTTCTGACATTGAAGCCATAAAAAACGGAAGCCTGTCTTCCTGCTGCTGACAAAAATGGTCTGGACTACCTTGTGCCGGCATTGACCTTGGGCATTGCTAGGTCATTGTAAAGTCTGAACTGTCACCAGTCTTCTCCACATTGCAAACAGAAATTGCAGTTTCAAGGATGATGGTAGCAAAGTTTCAAGTTACGAACACAATTCCTACCTTTAATTTCTCCTTGAAGATGTAGCATCCCTCTCTCTTCTGCCCACATACAAGTTACCAAATCAATTGCTGTTTTAAGATGAAATTAAGATAATTCTGAAATTAAATGTTTAACTACTAAACCCAGTTATAGAGATATTATGGAATTTGTGATTTGTTACAATCCGACTTTTTAGAAGAAAATTGGCATCATTTAGCAGATATTTAAGAGGCCCACAACATTCCACTTCCCGGTACATAAATATGCAGTCTGTCAGCCATTGGAATGTTTAGCAAAGTAATGCGATTTGTAATTATAATTTATCTGGTTAAAGCATTTGATGAGGACATATTCAGTGTCATTTCATGCTTTTAAGTAACAAATAGGATTACATTATGCAGTAATTTATGCAGAAAAGTGTTTTATAAATAGTAAAACACCAAATAGATGCTACTTTTGTTCCCCCCTTCTTCTGCCTGCTCCCCCCCTCCAGTTCAAGCCGTTGTTTCTCAGTCTAGTGTAGGACACAGCTCCCTGGCCCATGCTGATATTATGAGCCTTGTGCTTCCCCCAGCTGAGGCAGTTGGTCGCTGGTCATTGGTTGGATTCTCACAGCAGCTCATAGCAGCTCTCGCTGGTGGCTGGCCATTCACACTGGATGCTAGGCACTCACGCTGGCTGCCGGCCACTCATGCTGGCTGCCGGCCACTCATGGCAGCACACGGTAGCCCACAGCAGCTCGCTAACAGTAGCTCACACTGACCTCTGGCTGCTCACAGCAGCCCAGCTCCAGGGAGAGCTGTTGTTCACAATATTAGCTGTAGAGGGCGCAGCTCACTGGCCCATTTGGGAATCGAACTGGAGACCTTGACGTTAGGAGCACGGCGCTCCAACCACCTGAGTCACTGGGCAGGCCCAGATGCAACATTTTTGTTCCAAAATGTATGTTTAAAAAGTAATCCTAGGGGGCCGGCCCAGTGGCTCAGGCGGTTAGAGCTCCATGCTCCTAACTCGAAAGGCTGCCGGTTCAATTCCCACATGGGCCAGTGACAGTGAGCTGCACCCTCTACAGCTAAGATTGTGAACAACAGCTTTCCCTGGAGCTTTCCCTGGAGCTGGGCCGCTGTGAGCAGCTGGAGGTTGGCGGGAGCTATTGTGTGCCGCCGCAGGCTGCTGTGTGCTGATGTGTGCTACTGTGAGTGGCTGGTGGCCGTGCTGGCCGGCAGCTAGCATGAATGGCCGGCAGCCGGCGTGAATGGCCAGCAGCCAGCCGGCAGTCGGTGAGAACTGTGAGATGCTGTGAGCTGCTGACCAACAACCAATGACCGTTGACAGACTGCCTCATACGGGTGGAGCACAAGACTCATAATACTAGCATGGACCAGGGAACTGCACCCTACAATTAGACTGAGAGACAATGGGTGTGGAAGGGTGGGGGCAAAAAAAGAAAAGTAATCCTAAAGGGAAGATGTCAGATTTGTTAAATAAAGTAATTAAAGCCTTTTAATTTTTTTAATGGGAGGGGACAACAATATGGAGGGGCAGGAAAATTGTGGCGTGTCTGTTCGTCAGATTGGTAATGTAGTAACAGGCCCCAGGGTCAGCAACTTCACCGCAAACGCTGCTTTCCTGTTCCCACAAGCTTAGCTCTCAGTCTTTTAGCATCGTCGTCCCCTGGGTGACAGCTTACTGGCCCTACTGCAGTGCTCTGTGGCACCACTATCTCCATCGCTGCAGCAGGGGACAGCTGAAAGGCTCTTTTACCCTTCAGAAGTGACAGATCACTTCTGCTCACAGCCCACTGGTCAGAACTAGTGGTGGGGCCCCCTAAGGGACTGTGAGAGCCTTGGAGTGTTTGGGGAGGGCAAGTGGTCTCTGCCACCTGTTACGACCATCTTCTCTGTGGAACAGCCACATGAACCTGTATTCAGGCCGCCTGAGAGAGACCCCCTGTGAGGTCAGAAACTTCAGAAAAGCTCTCTATTAAATGTTTTCTTCTTTGACTTGTCTCTTCAATTCAGATAAGCTGCTTTATACACTGAAGTGTATATTCTAGCAGCCTCTTAAATTTGTTCTAAAAGAATGTTCTCCTTGTAACATGCTCTGTTGGCGATATAGTTACTCCCTGTCACTCTGAGATGCTGACCCAGTGTTTTTGTTACCATGTAACTCCAGCCACATGAGCAGCTACTGCCTGTAGTTCCTGAAGACTCCAACATAAAATTATGTTTCAGTTAGCATTTGTTTCTCAGCTATTTCTGGGACTTACTGCTGAAGCTCCTTTATTTTGATTGGTACACATTTAATATGTAATGTTGGAGCCCTAGGGAATCTGTTTGAACTACCTGGTAAGACATCCTACAAGAGATGGAAGAAGGAAAAAATACAGTTAATTTCAGTGTAAGAGAAATCATCATCTTTAGGAAATGCACACAGGAATACTAAGAGCTTTTTTGTGTAGTAGTGAGTTAATACTTTTAAGTTGGTCTCATAGTTAAGGCACATGACAGAATTTCCACATAGCAGGATCCGTGCCTGTTGGTGCAGACACATGGGCTGTCATCTGATGCGAGTGACAACTGTGTGGGGTGGCCAAAAGCAGCACCGCCAGGAAATCTAGCTGCACCACCTATTCCCCCATTTTAGAGTCAAAATGACCTATCCTCTGACCTAGTCATCAGGAGACAAGCCATTCAACTTGAAAAACGGGCAAAAGACTTGAGCAGATACTTCACAAAAGAAGATAAGCAAGTGCCTGTAAGCACGTTAAAGAGTCTCAACATCATTAGTTTACAGGAAATGCAAATTAAAACCTTAACAAGATACCATGTCACACCTACTAGAAGGGCTGACATGGAAAAGGTGCCACAATGGATGCCGGTGGTGTGGGCAGCGGGCACACTGCTGGTGGCATGGCAGATGGTAAGCTGGGGATACGGACAGTTTCTTCAAAGATCAAACATGCATCTGCCGCATGGCCCAGCAGTTCCACTCCTAGGTATTCAACAGCCCATGTTCACAAAAACTTCTGCAAGAATGTTTATAGCAGCTTCAGTCCTAACAGTAAAACGGAAATGGCCCACACGCACTGGCAGGTAAATGGATGAACTGAGCGTGCTGTTTCCATGCGATGGGATAATACTCAGCAGTGAAAGAAGTGACGCTGCGGGTGAAGCTCACGTACATTACACTGAGCGAAAGAAGCCACTCCCAGAGAGTGCGTACCTGTGACTCCCTGGACGTCTGGACCACACTGGACTCATTGTGGTGACAGAAATCAGAGGAGCAGAGGGGACGGGGGGATTGACCGGAAGGGGCCTGATGGAACTTTCTGGGGTGATGCAAATGTTCCACACCTTGATAGGACGTGGCTCACCTGGGTATATCCATTTGTCAAAACTGAACCAGACAGAAGGTGGAGTCCAGAGATCGCAGGTCGCTGACATGGAGTCAGGCTGGCCTGGCTTCAAACCTCAGGCCCCCCCTTCATCTCCTGGCTTAGCCACGTTCTCACTGAGGGATCTTGGGCAAATGTCTCGTGACTGAGTCTGCTGTCCTCACGTGAGGACCGGGGTACTGGGGTAGTATCCGTGCCTCGCTGTAGGGAGGTTTGCAGTGATGGTGTGGAGGACGCCGCTGGGAGCCCATCCTGCTGCCGTCGTTCCCTAACTTGGCTGCTGCTCTGTTTGCCAAATAGACTTAATCAAATGTAGTTTCCCTTCAAAGCCTCTTCACATTCCTTTCCTCTTGAAATCAGTTTGCTCAACAAGGAGACATGTAAGCAGGAAAGTGAAGATTCTGGGAGGCCTAGTTAGTTCATCTTAATCCCAGTTAGGAACAGGATTGTCTGTAAAGATGAATTCCTCTCCCCAGATCCAGAATTTGCTGGTCATAGTCACGTATCAGACGGAGCTACGATGGGCCCACGTGGAGAAACCAGTCCCGTGCTTGGTGGCTGAGGGCACGGTGCTGTGACATCTTGACTGCTTTGCCCGTGGTGTAGGAGGGCTGCTGTGTGGCACCTGGCAGGTGGCCGGGCAGCCAGAGGCCTGGTGCCTCTCCTGTGCCATCATGTTCTCAAGCAGCAGAGTTCAGCTGCCAGGGCAGCGTCCTCTCTTCCTGTGCAGTAAAGAATCCACGTTCATACAATAATGACCGATGAGTCATTTTACAAAAGTAACCAGTGTGTGTGCATTTTCTTTGTTTACAGGAGCCGTGAAACTGACGAGCGTGGCATGTGGGAATCAGCACGTCTGGGCCTGCGATTCCAGGGGTGGCGTGTACTTCCGCGTAGGAACCCAGCCTCTGAATCCCAGCCTGATGCTCCCGGCCTGGATAATGATCGAGCCACCTATCCAGGTAAGTACACGTTAACTGATGCCAGCGTGCGCCTCAGTGAGACCAAAACTGTCCAGACTCTGTTGGGAAAAGCACCACGGCTGTGAGGTAGGCCTCCCAGCACACGGGGCACAGGTGTGTGCCCAGCGCCCAGGAGTGCCCCATTCATTGGCCTCCCAAACTTGGAATTCGATGTTTGTGGAGTTTAGAGCTGAACAGATTGTTGAAGTTATCTGAGCGAACACTGTTTTTTCTTCCTCAAAACAAAATTATTTTGTCCCTAACTTTTTATAAAGCGAGCATTACTTAAAAATAAAAAAATCAGACGATACCCAGAAGTGTAGAGAAGAAAGTAAAAGTCACTTCAAACCTTGTGGCAGAGACAGTGTGTTAGTGTCAGCATTTGTGAGTGTCTCTCCTGGTCTGTCAAATTGTACTTCCCATTGCCCCCCAGCCCATGTTTCAGTTTCCAGTGTATTCTGGAAGTTTTTCTTGGGCTCTTAACTGTTCCACCACTTACAAGAGAAACAGAAGTCTGATGTCCGTGCACTGCTTAATTACCCCTAAAGGCCTCATGGTAGCTCTGCTAAGTATATTTCTGTTAACGTTTATCATTAGGAAGCTGTGATTTCATGAGAGTCATCTGCTCGCTGGTCCCCTGTATGACTTGGTTGGAAAAAATATGACATTGCCACATGGACAGGCAGCCGGGGGCAGGAGTGGTCAGTCCTTGAATAAAAAATGCTTGAATGGAGACAAGAAGGAAACCAAGGGTTTGGGTAAATGCCTGTGTTCATTTTTAGCATCACGAACCCTCAGGGCTGGGGTGACAGAGGTCAAGGGGCAAGGTTCAGGGCCAGTCCTGAGGACCACCAGTCCTGCCCAGCGGACCTGGGGCCTGTGCTGGGAGACCCTGCAATGAACAAGAGTCGGGCCTGGAGTTCTCTCAGGCCACGGTTAGTGGTCCTGGCCACAGGGAGGCTCTGTGTGGATCTTTCCACTTCACAGGGTTCAGGGGAGAGTAAGTGGCGTATTGTCTGTGATGACACCGTGAATTAGACAGCGCTGTGCAAACCTGAGCTTACACATAGGAATTCCAGTGCTGCTCACTTTTCCTCCACTTGTGGTGCTGCGTAACACCCGGCAGAGAGGAATACCCTTCACTGGCCCGGCAAGCGTGGCTGGTGTACGGCAGTAACGGAAGGCAAGCCGACTTGCTGGTTTCGTCACTGCTTTTACATTCTCCTCAGACCAGACACCTTCTTGTTAGCTGATGTGTGTTTTTGTCAGCACCTCCCTTTTTTAACTTCTAACAGCTTTATTTCTTTAGAGTTATAATTTACCTTCTTACAGTCTACAGCTCAGTAGTGTTCAGTATATTCGCAAAGTTGTACAACAATCACTCCTCACTCCAGAACCCCACGCCCTAAGCCCCTGCAGCCACTGACCTACTTCCTTCCTGTATCTGGGCATTTGCCCACCCTGGGTCTTCCTGTTTCGTGTAAGTGAAATTAAACATCATGTGGCCCTTCTTGTCTGCCCCCTTTCACTGAGCATCAGTTTTCTACGTTTGCCGTTAATGGTGTAGCACGCATCAGTGCCTCATTCCTTGGTATGACTGAAGAATATTCCATCGTGGGGACAGATCACATTTTATCTATTTGTAACTGACGGGCATGTGGGTTGTTCCTCCTTTCTGGCCGCCATGCATACTGCTGCTCTGAACATTCACGTATGCGTCCTTGTGTGGACATGTATCTTCAGATCCGTTGGGTGTATAACTTTTAGTGGAATTGAGGGGTCGTAAATGATGGCATGTTTAACTTTTTAAGGCACCGCCAAACTTTTCCACAGTGGCTACACCATTTTATATCCTACCCGCAAAATGTGAGGGTTCCAATTTCTCCACATCCTCACCAAAAATGTTTCTTACCCAATTTTTTTTTCTAGCCATTCTAGTAGGTGTAAAGTAGTATCTCGTGGGTTTGGTTTTGATTTTTGATTTGTTTTTTCTACAGGGTTAATTTTTCAATAAAAACTTATTGAAACAAGAAAGATTAACTTGTATATTGTGTGGGTTACTGAATGTTCCAGTTTATATTAGAACAGTCCCATAGGGAAAGGAAAGCTAATCTGATCCAGACTGGCACTTTTTATTAAAATTCAGTTGGGTTTTGTTTTTTGGTGTTTTTTCAGTAGGGTTTTTTAATTGAGGTATAATTGATGTGTAACATATTAGTTTCAGGTGCACAATATAATAATGATGAGATATTTGTATATGTTGTGAAATGATTACCAGAGTAAGTCTAGCTAACATTCATTGCGATATATAGTGACAAATGTTTTTCTTGTGGTGAGACCTTTTAAGATCTATTGTATTAGCAACTTTCAAATATGTAATATAGTATCATTAACTATAGTCACCATGCCATGCATTACATCCTCATGTCACTGTGGTTTCGATTTGATTTCCCTGATGACTCATAACGTTGAGCATCTTTTCATGTCTTATTGGTCATTTGTGTAGCTCCTTTGGAGAACTATATATTCAAATACTTTGCTCAGTTTTTAATTGGGTTATTTGTCTTTTAATTGTTGAGTTGTAAGACTTCTTTATGTATTCTGGATACTAGACCCTTATCAGACAGATGATTTACAAATATTTTCTCCTATTCTCTTGGTTGTCTTTTCACTTTCTTTATGGTATCCTTTGTACAAAAGTTTTATTTTGTTGGAAGTCCAATTTATCTATGTTTTTGTTTAGTTGTAGTGCTTTTGATGTGCTAAGAACCATTGCCTAATCCAAGGTCAGGAAGAAGATTTATATTTGTCTTTTCTTCTAGAAGTTGTATAGTTTTAATTCTTGCATTTAGATATTTGATTCATTTTGAGTTAATTTTTGTATATGGTATGAGGAAGGTATCCAAATTCATTCTTTTACATGTGGATATCCAGTTATACCAGCACCATTTACTAGAAAAGACTATTCTTTCCCCATTAAATTGACAGCCTTGTCAAAATCAATTGATCATAAATGTCAGGATTTATTACTGTACTCGGCTCTATTCCAATGACTGGTATGTCTGTCATTATGTAGCTTTCTCATAAATTTTGCAATCAGGAATTGATTTTTCTTTTTCAAGATTGTTTTGGCTACTCTGTGTCCTTCGTATGTCTGTATGAATTTTGGGATCAGTTTTTCAATTTGTAAAAAATGTCAACTGGGATTTTGATAGAAACTGTGTTGAATCTATAGACCAACTGGGGACGTTATTGCCGTTTTGCCGGTGTTAAATCTTCCAATCCATGAATGTGGACTGTCTTCGCATTTATGTAGGTATTTAATCTCTTGCAACAGTTTTGTAGTTTTCAGAGTACACATTTTATACTTTTGTTAAATTTAGTTTTAAGTTTTATTCTTTTACATGCTATTGTAAATTGAATTGTTTTCTTAATTCCATTTTCAGATTGTTCATTGCTAGTATAAGTTTTTGTATGTTGATCTTATATCTGGAAATGTTGCTAAATTTGTTTATTAGTTCTAATAACTTTTTTTGTAGATTCTCTAGGACTTCCTATTAAAAGTTCATGTCATCTACAAGTAGAGATAATTTTACTTCTTTCTTTCCTATCTGGATGTCTTTTATTTCATTGTCTTGCCTAATTGCCCTTGCTGGAATCTCCTGTACAATGTTGACTAGAAGTGGCAAGAGAGGACATTCTTGTCTTGTTCCTACTCTTAGGAGAAGGGATCCTATCTTTCACCATTAAGTATGTTGTTAGTTGTGAATCTTTTGTAGATGCCCTTTTTCAAATTGAGGAAGTTCCCTTCTGTTCCTGATTTGTTGAGTGTTTTTATCATGAAAGAGCGTTAGATTTTGTCAGGTACTTTTTCTGTATCTGTTGAGATGCTCATGTGGGTTTTTTCCTTAGTTAATGTGATGTATGATATTGCTTGACTTTGTAAATTGGACCACCTTTCATTTCTGGGATAAATCCCACTCGATCATGGTGTACATTCCTTTGTGTATGGCGCTGGGTTTGGTTTGCTAGTATTTTGTAGGGGATTTTTTTTTTTTTTAATATTTTATTGGGGAAGGGGAATAGGATTTTATTGGGGAACAGTGTGTACTTCCAGGACTTTCTTCCAAGTCAAGTTGTTGTCCGTTCAGTCTTAGTTGTGGAGGGCGCAGCCCAGCCCCAGGTCCAGCTGCCATTGCTAGTTGCAGGGGGCGCAGCCCACCATCCCCTGTGAGAGTCGAACCGGCTACCTTGTGGTTGAGAGGATGCGCTCCAACCAACTGAGCCATCTGGGAGCTCAGCGGCAGCTCAGCTCAAGGTGCTGTGTTCAATCTTAGTTGCAGGGGGCGCTGCCCACCATCTCTTGTGGGACTCGAGGAATCGAACTGGCAACCTTGTGGTTGAGAGCCCACTGGCCCATGTGGGAATCGAACCAGCAGCCTTCGGATTTAGGAGCATGGAGCTCTAACCGCCTGAGCCAACGGGCCGGCCCTTGTAGAGGATTTTTGTGTCTCTATTCATGAGGGAGATTGGTCTTTGGTTTTCTTTTCTTATCATGTGTTTGTCTTGGTGTCAGGGCAATGCTGGCCTTTTAGATGAGTGAGAAGTATTCTCTTATATTTTTTGGAAGAGTTTCTGAGGGATTGGTGTTAAGTATTCTTTAAGCATTTGTTAGAATTTGTCAGTGTAGGCCTTTTCTTGGTGGGATATTTTATTTTTTTATTACTGATTCAGTCTTTTTTCTTGTTACAATTCTATTCAGAATTTTCTGTTTCTTTCAATTTGAGTAGTTTATGTCTTTCTAGGAATTTGTGCATTTCATCTATTACCTAATTTATTGGCATCCAGTTATTCATAGTATTCCCTTATGATGCTTTTTTATTTCTGTAAGGTTGGTGGTTATGTCCTCTCTTTCACTTCTGACTTTGGTAATTTGAGTCTCCTCCCCTTTTTTCTTAGTTTATCTAGCTAAAGTTTTGTCAGTTTTAATGATATTTTCAAAAGTTATCTTTTGGTTTTGTTGATATGGGACATAGTCCCAGAGAGCAGTTTCCAGGCTCTCGGCCTCATGTGGAAACGTGCCGGCTCAGGTAGTAAATGGCCATCAGCTGTTACTGGTTAGCCATTAGCCACTGATATAACTGCCATGGCTACGCTGGGGGTTGGTTGGTTGGCAGAGAAGCGGACGGCGGATTGCAGATCATATGGCTCCTGCTTCTTGTGTCTCCAACCCAGCCGCCAGCAAGAATATAGTGGTATGACTCCCCTACCTATGGCTCCGCTGGGGCTCCTTTTTGGCCTCACCATATCCTGCGTTCTTGTGTGGGCAGCGGGAGCTGAGACCCGGCATGACATCAGGAGTGCTTCTCCCCCCCTGAGAGAGGAATCCTGTTACTCAGGACAGCAGAGTAACTGTCCAGCACCACAGCCCTAGCAAGGGACCCAGGCCCGCCTGCCTACCCTGGTCCACGGGGCCGGCTTCTCCTGGGCAGCTGGGACTGACCACTTAACCACTGAGATCAGAAGTGACCACAGGCACTGTTGCTGGGCACTCACTGTTAAGCACATCTTTCCATCTTTCCGTCCTCACAACATCCCAGTAAGTGGTTATGTCCCCACCGGAGAAAACCCAGCTCAAAGAGGCTCAGAAAGTTGCCATCAGTTCTCATAGTTAGCACGTGGCAGTGCTGGAGTCCAGGTGTGTGTCACCCCAGCCTGGTGCTGAGGACCAAGCCTGGGCCACAACACTGACTGCAGGAGCTGTGAGGGGACATTGTATCCCTGCCACAGGCTCGGTGACCTCACATGTGGTGTTTTAGGACAAAGCCTAACCAAGTCTTAAAACTGCAGAGGGTCTGAGATGAATCCCGCAGGAGGGGAGAGGAGGCTTCATTGAAAGGATTTGAAAAGTCAGGCAGACGGGGCACCAGGTTAGCTCAGTTGGTTAGACCGTGGTGCTCTTAACAAGGTTGCCGGTTCGATCCCCACATGGGACACTGTGAGCTGCGCCCTCCACAATTAGATTGAAAAAACGACGTGACTTGGAACTGATGGGTCCTGGAAAAACACATTTAAATAAATAAAAGTTTAAAAAGTCAAGCCAAGGGTGGCTGGTTACCTCAGTTGGTTAGGGCATGGTGCTGATAACAGCAAGGTTGCCAGTTCGATCCCTGCATGGGCCACCATGAGCTGCATCTTCCTTGAAAAAAAAAAAAAAAGAAAAGAAAAAAGGCTGATTGGTTGAATCCAAGTATTAACATGTAAATGGAATGTACGTGTTTTGATCATAACTGACCTCTCCCTACATCATTATATTTATTCTTCAACTTGAGCTTCCTGGTCTGCCTGTAGATGTGTTTGCTTTTGAAACAAATGGAAGCTGGTGGTAGATGCCAAGGGCCCAGTAGGTAAGCAAGAGGACTCTGAAAATTAGCCAGTTTCTCTGTTTCTTGGTCTCTTCTCTGGTGAAACCTCCCTCCTATGGCAGTTTCTGGATGAAGTTTTAACGAAGTGCTCAAAACAAATGACTCAGTTTTCAGACTTGACTTGCTAACATTTAGAAGGATTTGGAGAAAATATTTATAGTTGTGTTTCGCATCTTTTTTTGGAGTTTGCTGCTTCAGTTGGAGAATTTTCTATCTGTATTAAAATTGGCTCTAAAGCTCATAGCACACTTGGCTGCTGGCACTGTGCCGAAGTCAAAGAAGGTGGTCTGCCTCCCAACAACACAATGAAAGAAACACGCCAACATAATAGACAATACCAGTGAGAATGTCCTGCTCACTGGTGCTGCTGGTGGGGATAGAACGTGACGTGATGTCACGCATCAGAAAAGTTCATCCCGCCAAGAGGAAGACTTCCATTGGAAAAGTATTAGGTAGTATCAGGGAAGACCCCCACCCCTGCCTGAACTGGGTCTTCCATTGACTCATCAGAATGAAACGTCATTCCAGGACACCAGAACAGAGAGCAGCTAAAGGAGTTTTTATTCTCTTTCCTCCCGATCTAAGGCAGTGCTAAGCAGCCCTCCTATGTCCCTCTTACTCCTCCCAGCCTCTGGTGGCACCTACTGAGCTGGCAGAGGTCACTCACACGGGACAGAAACAGTGGAGGAGAGGGACACCCACACCCCGGACTCTGGATACAACTGATTGCCTGCTTCTAAGAGTTTGGGGTGTTCCAACAACTCATATCCCCTCTGCAATTATTATAAAACACTGGGCCTTGGGGACAGTGAAAGCAGCTCTCTGGCCTCATTTGGGACACCATGGGGTAAATCCCTGTCCGCACCCGCATGAACAACTCTGGGCAGTAAGTCACCCCCATCTCTGGATGGAACTTCGACACAGCGCGTCCGCCCTCCCTGCAGCGTCGGAGTGAGCGTCCTGTGGGAAAGAGAGCACAGAGCTTCGGTGCTGCAGCACAGTCGCCGCGAGTCCCTCCCTGGTTTTTAATAAGAGGAACCATATCCAGTGCCAGGTTAGTGCCCAGGCGCGCTCTGTCCCAGGGCGCCGAGGCTCTGCTGTGCAGGGGCCGAGTTAAGTTCCGGTGTATTGGCGCAGTGAGCCGTGCTGCCACGCTTACCTACACACGGCCTCCCGCAGGCGCTCTTCTTCCCGTGGAGAGATGCTCCGCATGCTGGGTGACAGCATCAGGTACCAGACACGCCTGAGGATGCTATTTTTGTGTAGAAAATAGTGTACATTGGGAAAGTCTGAAGATACACAGCAAAATGGTAATAGTAGTTGTAATTGGGTGATGCGATCATGGCTGATTATTTTTCCTTCCTTTAGTTTATCTCTGTTTTCTGAATGTCTTGCAATTAATACATTCCTTATAGAAAAAGTAGTTTATAATTCTGAATAATCTTCCAAGAAAAACCAGTCTTAGGAAATGACCGGAACTGTTCCCAAAGCTATGTGCTGTTACACTGGTTATAACAGTGCAAACTTGACCCAGTGAGACTGCAAGTGGTGAAGTAGGTGTGTGTGCTGCCCGGGTGGGAAGAGTCCGCCAGCCCTTATCACAGCCATTACTGTCCATTAAAGATGGGCTTTGAAAGGCCCTTTAAAATCATGTTTGGCGAGGATTGATAAGGAGAGTTGTTCCGAGTGGAGTAGTGGCTTTAGTAGCTTTGGAGCTGGCCTTTGCCACTTAGTGTTCCCAGGCCTTCCCATGCAGGGCCTGAGCATGATCTGCCCTCCCAGCTGTCGCCGGGATGAAGGCTGATGTGTGTGCAACGCCCAGGGTCCCTCACACACACCTAAGTGGCACCTGTTCTTACTTTGCTCACAGTGTACTCTGAAAATGGGCAGAACATTGTTTTACAGTCAAAGAGGAAAAACAGGTATAGTTTACAAAGGACCCAAACTTTATGGGTCAGCTGCAGCCTTTCTGTGCCAGGACTCCTCTTGTGACACCCCCAGCCCGTGTAAATCTGAACCCCTGTGGGTCTGCCCTCTGCACATTCCTACCCATGCACAAAGGATTTTAGACTTTGGAAAACATGGGACCTCGCCACCTCATTCTAGGCGAGGAGGGTGTGACCTACTGAAAGCAGTTCTCGGCTAGGGGAGGTTGGTGGCTGGGCCAGGCCTCCAGGCCTGCGAGGTTCAGGACAGTCCCATCCAGGGGATGCTCGTGGCTACTGTAGCGACCCTCACACAAACCACTGGATCTTAAAGCACAAGGTCCAGCTTACAGAGCGGTGGGAGTGAGCTGGGGAGGGAAGTGCCGCCGGGGCCTCAAGGGGGTCAGAAGGTGCCCATAGAGGCACTGTGCTGCCAGAACGTGAAGGGCGAGCAGGAACGTGGCAGGCAGACAGGGTGGAAGGGTGTCCCAAGCCCAAGGATCCGTGACATGAGCAGTGACCAGCGCGGCCCCACCCTGCGGGGGCAGAGGGGGCTCACAGGAAACCTGGGCCAAGGCAGGGCTACTGCAAAGCTTGAAGCCAGGCCGAGTGGCCTGGTCAGACTGAGTTTTAGGGAGGTAAGCTGCTCGGAGTCTGTGACACAGTTCCTTCTGAAAGCGCGGTCAGCAAGCCAGAGGGGCCGGTGAGAGGAGGGGGAGACAGGTGCTATGGGGGGATCCCCGGGATGGGGCTGGGCCTCACCTCAAGTCCCTTCACGTGGGAGGAGCCACATGTGCCTCGTCCTACGCAGCGCAGCCCTGGGGTTTGGGCGTCAAGGGCAGCAGAAAGGGTTGCGGCTGGAGGGGTATGACGGGTGGGCCACCCTGTAATTACTGTGGTCATCTCATGGGATGGGGGTGCCTCAGGGGACAGGCGTGGGCACAGCACACTGATGACATCAGCGCTCTGGAGCTTTGTTCTCGAGCTCTTTCTGTCCTTGTCAGCCTCATCTTGACCAACCAGTGCAGGTGAAGCAGAAGTGCCCTGTCCTGGGGTTCGGGGAGGAAACAGGTGGCCCCGACCATCTAGTTAGTGGCAGTCACCAGGCCCTGCCTCAGCCTTTGAACCGTCTGCCCACAGGGGCCACGCCCAGCACTAGTATTCAAGGGCCACCAGGTCCTACAAGCCGTACAGCAGTGCTGGTCCAGACCTCAAGACTGCGGGCTTTTTTATGACATTTAGGAAGCAGGCGGCATGTTCCTAAAATTCCCACCAGACACCTCTGCTCCTACAAAGGAAGGTTTCACATATGAGTCAGGCCATGGCTCAACGCAGGGTTGGCAGAGAACCTGGGACAGAAGACCCAATCCCAGACGGGCACGCGCTGGGCCAGACCCTGTGGCGGGAGCTGCTGTGGTGTGTGGGGAAGACACCGTGTCCAGCACCAGGCAGCTGGTCTGAACCTGAACCACTTAGCGGCTCGTGGTGCCGCTCAGCCCCTGGGACCCGCGGTCTCCAGCTGCGCTGTAGGGATGGTGAGAGTAGTGAAAATAGATAAACAAGATGGAAAGGGGAGTCCCACAGCCATCACCCTGAGGAAAGAAGCTAGTTATAAAGTCATCCTGGATGGCTCCAATTACATGACATTCTAGAGCAGGGCAAGCCAAACGAATCTTTGGTGGCAGACATCAGACCCGTGGTGGCCTGGGTCAAGGGAGGCTGTCCAGGGGCACAAGGCTGCGTCCCGGGGGCAATGATTTGTTGAGACTCGAGCATGGCACACCTGCGAGCTGTACATTTACTGGATGTAAACGTCATCTCAAGAAAAATCAATAAAATACTGAGCTCCAGTTAGTGATTCGCGTGTTGAAGTGTTTAGGGGAACCTGCCGTGATGTCTGCAACTGACTTTGAGGTGCATCCAAAATTAAGGTGGATTGATGGGTGGATAAACAGATGGATGATAGATGAAAAGGCAGGTACAAGAAAACTACCCGTAATGGGTATATCGGTGTTCCCTATAATATTCAACATTTTGTATGTTGTACAATTTTTATAATAAAATTGGGGGGTTGGTCAATAATGCACAAGTACATAAAGTATCTGGCACAAAGAAAACCAATGGTGAAAGTTACATCACCTCCTCTACTTTCCAGCAGATTCAGGAGAGCAGCAAACACCTAAAATACTCCTTCAAAACTACGTCTTGTCCGTATAACATGGAGAGAACATGTACCTCCAGGAGCAGGGATTTGTGAGGCCCAATTTAGTTGGGCATAATAATGCTTCTCCCCGCTCTGAAATCTCCGTTCCCCCAGCAGGGATCACGATGGACTTTGGTTGGTGTCCCTCTGCACATGTGCTCACGCTGTGTCAGACCCCTGCGCCTCGCGCGCAGTCCGACATCTGTGTAAGCTGACAGGGCTCGAATACTGTGTCCTTCACATGGTGCTCTTCTAGCGAGACTAATTGCTGACATCTGTAAGGAGCCTTCTTCAGTAAAATAGACAATATACGTAAGATACCTAGCACAGTCCACGCACACAGTAGGGACCGTCACGTGGACGTGAAACCTGAAGCTTTAGACTAGTTACATTAAATGAACTTCTGATTCCAGCCAAGACAGAGTAACAGGGACCAGATTTACCCTCCTGCCCGAAACAACTAAAACTCCAGACAAAATACATGAGACGGTGGTTTTCAAGACATGGGATACCAGACAGCAAAGGACAGTGATCCCTGAGAAACGGGAAACAAATGAGGTGAACCCTGTAGTTTCCAGGCCATGGCAGTGGGGGTGGACCCGAGATAGGGGCTGGCAGAGCCCAGCCAGCGCCTTGAGTTTTGGGGATAGGGATGGGAATCTGGGGAGGCTAAGGAGTCAGGAACTTGTACGGAGAGTACCAGAGATCCTCAGAGGGTCCTCAGAGGTGTCAGCTGAGTGCCGATGAGCACGTGGGGGAGGAAACTGCCCAAGGCCTGTCAGAGAACCATCCAAGAGGATTGGAGGGTACATTCCCGGAGCTCAGCCAGCTCCAGGACTAATTTCTGATCCCACCACCCAGAGTGGGGACCCTCCTGTAATGCCCCTTCCTAACTGGGTCATATGCCTTAGTTATGGTGCAGAAGTAGCCCTATATTAAATGCTGCTCTGGTCGTGCTGACCTGAGCTTGCAGCATCCCAGAACAAAGCTCAAGAATATTTATAGATTACAAAAATATCCAGCACCAACAAGGTGAAATTCACGTTGTCTTGCATCCCGGCAGAACTTTTCAGGCAAGCAAAGAAACAGGAGATATCGCCTACAGTGAAGGAAGGGATATCCACCAATAAAAGCTGACCTGGAAATGGTACAGATGACATAATTCACAGGCAGGGCATTAAAACCGTTGTTGTAACTTTACCCTTTATGTTCTAGAACCTGAGGGAAAGAGTGTGCATGTTAACTAGAAAAATGGAAGGTATAAAAAAAGACCCAAATCAAACTTCTAGGGATACAAATTGGAATGTCTGAGATGAAAAATACCCTGGATGAGATCGATGGCAGTGTACATGTTGCAGAAGAAAAGATTAGCAAACTCAAAGACACAGCAGTACAAACCATCCAAACTGAAACGCAGAGAAAAAAGCCTGAAAAAAAGTTCAGAGCATCACTAAGCGTGGGACCGTTTCACAGGGCCCAACACGAATGTAATCAAAGTCCTGGAGGAAAAGAGAGCGCAAGGGGTGACGTGAAAAACAGTTGAAGAAATACAGCTGAAAGTTTTCCGGATTTGGTGAAATAATTCCATTGAGTGAAGTAACCAGACCAAAAAAGGAATCTGTTTGGTTTTAATCAATGCCACGCGTAAGTACGTCGGTCAGCGTCAGCTAGTGCCACAGGGTGCTGCCTGTCCCCACCTGATGCCCCGTCTCTAGAGACCCACTTTCTTTTAGCTTCGTATCCCTGAGTAACTGCTCAGGGAGCTATTTCTGGGTCCTTCTAGCTCTAGGTGTTGCCAGGTGGCTCCTGGAGAGGAGGAGGAGGAGAGCTCCTTCATGGCCTGCCCCAGCCAGGCGGCATCATCCAGTAACCGCGGGCATTACAGCTGCCAGGGAGCCAAGTACACTACATCTTCTCGTCTCTGCGACTCTGTTTCCCTGGGCTTGATCACTGTCTTGTTTTCCCAAATAGCTTTCTCTGTGGTTTCACACATACAACCCCAACTCGGCCAGTTATTTCAGTCCCCTCTCATACATTTGGACTTATATCGGGTGTCCTCTCCAGGGTGTCCTCTTTGGAAAGATCTCTCCTGGATGCTTTGGGTGCTCCAGACTGGCCTGGTCACCCTGCCACCTGGGGTCGCCCTTCACCTCCCTGTGTGTTCCATCCCCTCACTCCTGGGTCTGGTGTCTTCCTCTTTGTTTGTTTGGGTGGAGTTTATCTTCTAGTTGGTTCCTGCTAATGGCTCATGGTAGGTAAGTGTTGGAGACATTGCAAGTCTGAAAAGTCTTTTGCCTGTGTTCACCCTTGACCTTAGCTGGATACAGCAGCCTAAGTTGGAAATAATTTTCCTTAGAATTTTAATCTTCCTCCATCACTTCCTGGCACCCAGTATTGCTGTTGAGAAGTCTGAAGCCATTCTGATACCTGACCCTTGATATTCGACCTGTGTTTTCTCTGTCTTTCGCTAGAGTTCTGAGAACAGAAAGTGATGTGCCTGTTTCATCCTTCGTGTTGGCCCTTTCTGCCCCGGCCCCAAGCTTGGGGCCTTTATTCTGCGGGCCTGTTACCTGCAGCAGCCTCTTTCCTGCCTCTGCCCCTCCTGTTTCCGTTTGCTCTTTCTGGGGTCACGCTTTTGTCCTGTGGACCTCCTAAACTGGGCTCCACTTTTCGTCTCTTTCTCTGCTGTTTTCTATCTCTTGATGCGTTTAGCCTACTTTCTAGAAGATGTTCTTGACTTTATCCTACAGTCCTTCCATGGGGTTGTTGTATGATCACGTTTTAATTTCTGGAAGCTCCTGTTGCTCTTCCGCTTGTCAGATCGGCTTTTGTCTCCGAGCAGGGTGTTGCAGCTTCTTCTCCTGCATGGTCTCCCTGTTGCCTGAGTCACCTGTCTTCTGTCTCTTATCTGTGTTCTCCACGGTGGCGGTCTTGGTTAGCCGAGTGGTTCTCAGCGCACAGGCTGATGGGAGCCTGGTGGAGCTCGTTCACTGCGGGCCCCACATGCTGACCTGGCTGGTGGCTATTTCGCTGGGGAATGCCTGCGGTCAGGGGCTCGGCCCTTCCAGTCCCTGCTGAGTCCTTTCTTCACCCACCCTCCTCCAGCTCCCAACGTTGTGTGGTTGTTTTCTTCTCTCATCCTCCCTTCATGAGTTTTGGACCTTTTTTTTAACTCTTTCCCTCTAACTGTAGTGTTGTTTCAGAAGGGAGTGGAAGGATAGATGTGTGTTTGTTCTCTTATTGCCCAGGAGGCGCTGGGTTTTTCAGAGTTCTGCAGGCGATTGGGACACAGCCTGCCGAGAGCCACGGTCAGTCATCCCTCAACCCCACACTTCTGTGACCCAGCTCCTCAGCGGGCGCCCACATCCTCTATCCAGTGCCTTCAGTCCTCAGAATGTCTCTGCGTGGTGTTGGGCCTTGGCGGGCTCCCTGTTACTCATTATCTGATGGACACGTGCTGCTGCCTACAGAGCAAGCGACAAGACCCAAAGTGGTGTCTGATGCTGTTGGATGCAACTGGCCCGTTTTGAAGAAAATCAATTTGCTTTTGCCACTTCCTTGACTTTTTCCCCCCATGTTGCCTTTTTTCCTATAGCTCCATTTGAACACCAATTGTTGTTGCGTTCCCTTCTCAAACGGTGTTCCTAGGAAATATTACCCCTCCCTGGGGTATTTGACCCTAAGCCTTTTCTCTGCTCTGGAAGGCTCTGGTTCCCAGTAAAGGGCCACCAGGACGCAGATGGGCTGCCCGAGCTCGCAGCCGTCATCTTGTCATCTGGTTGACCCCCTGATTAAAACAAAGCGCTAGGGACCCTGTCCCAGCTGATATGTGTGTGCCCCCGAAAGAGCCAGCACCACAAAGGGTCTGCATGCCATCCTGGAGCAGCAAAGATGAAAGGTCACCTCTAGTACCTCTGCCATCTGGGGGTCCGTCCCGGAACCCACCTGTGCAGAGCCCACCTGTGCAGGGCCTCCTCGGAGGCTGTCCATTTGTGCAGCTGCTGTGTGATGAGCTAGCGGAGATTCCCATGGGCCAGTGCAACTGGGATCAAGTTTCTGCCTTCTGTGTCCCAGCAGTGCTGGAGCCCTGATGCTGACCAAAGGCAGTCGTCCGGCTGGTGTCAGCGACAGGGTCGCGACTGGTGGACAGAAGGGCAGTCAACATTGGCCTCAGCAGCTCCTGCTCAGGAAGGACAGAACGTGACTGCTGCCCAGGAAGCCTGCTTTGAGCATTTTTCTTGAGTACGTCCCCTACAATTAGCAGATGCTGTGTCTCCCTGGATTCTGAAGTCACAGCCAGACCAGATGTGGAGCCAGTGCCAGAGTCACCAGAGGAGAGGACCTCTGGCTTTGCAGTCAGCCGAGTAGGAGGAGGAAGAGGCAGAGGGGCCAGCATCCGGTGGCCTCACTCAGCTGGGTCAGTAGTTTGCAAATGCTTTCAGCAGGAGAACGCATTCTCCAAATAAAATCTTGTCCTTAAGCCAGATGTGTTCAACAAATGACAGCAGAATTGCTCCCAGGAAGCTGGCAGGACGCCCAGACCCAGGGCGCAGGCCTCAGCCGAAGGCCGCTGGTCAGCGCGGCGTGAGCACTTGGCACCATAGGCCAGGGCAGCCAGAACCTATGTACCCCCGAGTCAGAGCGTGAAAATCCAGGCATAGGGTCATGCGGCTCACCCTCTGAGGGGGTGGGGCTCCACCTGGGGTCACCACTGTGTGGGAGGCAGAAGATGGCAGCGCCCAGGCCTCCCGACTCCTCGCCGCTGGCCCTGAGAATCTGCTGGTACTTTCAACACAGGCCTGCTAACGTTGCTATCTGGTTTTCCAGCTTATCTGAAATTAAAACAGACCAGGAGCTGGAAGAGAATCTGCTACAGGAGAAAACACAGAAGTCAGAAAGTACAACCACTATGGGGGCCATGTGACATAGGACCAAACAAACCCCACACTTTAGCAGCCCGGGAGTGTCACTACAGAGCATTGGGGTGCCTCGAGGAAAAGGGAAGCTCACAATGCGTCCCAAATGTTAGGTGGATTGAAGTTTCATTAAAACAGGGAGGCAGGGAGATGACTTGGAGGGGAGAGAGAGGCCGTCTGAGAAGCACGGCTGGCACCTGGATGGCCCCGCATGTTGTGGTTGGCTTTGTTTCCAGAAGGCGTCTTTACAGTGTGATTTGTGTTGTTGCTTTGCAGGCTCTCTGATTAATCCCCCTCGTGTTCCCAAAATGTTACTGCTGAATTTTATCCAAGTTCACACAAGGTCCAAACCAAAATAATCTGTCCAGATAAACATGTCCTGTGGCTGTGAAATTGTCAATTTTTTTGTTTGTTTTCTTTTGGTCTGGATGTATTGCCGTTCTGGCTGAGGGTGTGTGTGTGTGTGTGTGTGTGTACACACGTTCTGTGCGTGCATATGCGTGCCATAGGATAAAGCTTCAGCCTACTGGAAGTTTGGAGAACTCTGGTCTGAGCCCCCAGACATGTCAGTTCTAGACTCAGCTCAGGCATGTGTAGGTCCCCTCCCCTCTCAGCATCTGTTTTGTCAGTTTGTTGACCCAGAATATGAGGGAGTTGGGCTTAGCTGGTCTCCTGGGTCCCTTTCAGCCCACAATAGTTTTGGTGAGCCTTTGAAACAGAAAAGCCAGAGTTTCTGTTGGTAAGAGGCATTGTTTTATCTTGAGCCTGGGCTTAGTTCTGCTGTCCTGTCTCTAAATTATTGTTTGGGGTTACCTGGACCTCTCTGTCCCCTGTGCCAATTTCATGGACACTTCGTGAGCACCACACTTGCAGCCCTATGGGTTGTGCCTGTGAAAAGCATGATGTGTTCCCTCCAAGTCTGCCCAAGCTAGAGGCAGTCACGTGGGCACACTGGGGGAGGGAGGCGCTGTGGGATGAGCCTGGCTGGGGGCCACTTCGGGCCCGAAGGTGAGACGGGGTTCCTTCAGAAGGTTGATGGACAGGCCATTTGTGAGCTGGGCCTCACAGAGCAGAGAGGAATCAGAAGGTGCAGTGGTAGCTCCGTTTGCTTAGATCCTAAGCCCAGTGCTGTGGGACCTGAGTGACCGACCGGGACACCAGGGAGGGGGTGGCACCTGCTGTGGAGGGGGGAGTACCAGAGGGCCAGGTGACCCCGAAGGCAGCAGGCACTGTGGCCAAAGCCACTCTGCCTGCAGCCTGGGGTAGGACAGTGTGGGTGGGAACCAGTCAGGAGGCCCCTGAGTGGTCTTGGGCATGGGGCAAGGGGCTGAGTCCACGTTCCTGCCTTCACATGGCATGAGTAGACAGAGTCTGTGGTGCCCCAGGCGCAGAGCCAGGCACTGGGCAAGGCAGGCAGGGTCCTGCCCTGGGAGCTCATTGTCTCGTCCAATCAGATCACAGCGCCCCTAGTGAAAATCGCTGGGGGACGGGTGGACGGCGTCTGGGGTGCACATGTTTCCCTGCCTGCAGTCTTCCATTCACCATCTGCAGTTACCAGAATCCTCACTCCTAGCAGTGAGTGGTCTTGCCCAACTAACCTAGTGGCTAGAGTCGGAATTCTTCAGGGAGCATACTAGAGAAGAATATTGGAGTCAGTGACTGAAAAACAAGTTTATCTCATCCGAGAAACACAGAACCTGACACATTTCGAGCTCATGTTATCTAAGCTAAGCAGTATTTTCACCGCACCTGACAGCTAAGATAAGTCCCTCCACCCCATCACTGGGCCCCGGGGGCAGGCGGGCAGCGCTGCACAGCTACAGGGCCTTGGGAAGAGCCGCTTAGACACAGCCCATCACGTGAAAACGTCACTCCTTAACTTGAACTCTGTCGAGTCAAAATCTCAGTGTATAAAATGAATTCTATCTGGAGAGGCTCTGGATTAATGGGAAAGAGGAATGGTTTATCCTGTAATACTGGTGGCTTAGAATAAATAAAATGTGGCCTTTTCTTGTTCATAATTAGTAATGAGAACATGAGACAGCAACTTGTTTTTTTCCCCCAGGAGGTCTTGTTTAAGGAAAACTTTGCAGCCCACAGTAGCCCTTTGATTTGTAAATATCAAAGCAAGTTGATGGCTGTAATTAAATCACTGAGTACTTCCAGAAATGGGTGTGGCACCCTGCCCTTCACCCACCCTGTAACTCATGTTTAAAGGGCACTTAATAATAAGCAGGAGCTGGTACACACAAACACACACACACACACACACACACACACACACATTCTCTCTCTCTGTCTTTGGAAGCACAGCAAGAGCAAACATCATTTTTTAGCATTTCCAAATGGTTTTTAAATCTTAAATTCCTTGTTTACTCCATTTTCTAAGTTTCAGCCTTCGTCCTCTTCTTTTTTTTCATTTTTATGAAGTTTTGAGTATGAATAAGCCAAAATTTTAGGCTGCCGACTTCTTTTTTTAAATTGGAATTTTTATTGAGATAATTACGGATTCACGTGTGCCTGTAAGAACTCATGGAGCCACACACACCCTTTGCCCAGTCTCCCCAATGAGGACATTCTGCAAAGCCATAGCGCACTGTCACAACCAAGGTGTGTCACTTTCTCTTTGTTAAAAGAATGTGGTAAAATACACGTAACATGAACTACCAGTAGTGACATTCAGTATTATGCAGTCACAGTATTGTGCACCCTTTGTCACCGTCTACTCACAGAACATTTCCCCCAGCCCAGAAGGAAGCCCTGCCCGGTGCCAGTCACTCTCCATGCCCTCCCCCAGCCCCTGGCAACCACTAATCTGCTCTGTCTGTGGACTTTCCTCTCCTGGATGTGTCATATGAATGGAATCATGGGATATGTGGCCTTTTGAGATTGGCTGCTGTCACTCAGTATCATGTTTTCGAGGTTCCTCCACGTTGGGACAGTATCAGTCTGTCGTTCCTTTTTATGGCTGAATGATAGTCCCCTGTAAGCGGACCTCGTTTTATTGCACTTTGCAGATACTGTGTCCATCCACATGGAGGCAGAGCCACCCCCAGTACAAAGATTACAACTCGCTGACGGCTCGGGTAGATGATGGTTAGCAAATTTTAGCAATAAAGTGTTTTTAGTTAAGGCGTGTACATTGTTATAAACATAATGCTATAGCACACTTATAGACTACAGACAGTATAGTGTGAACACAACTTTAATTGCACTGGGAAACCAAACAATTCGTGTGACTCGCTTTGTAGGGTATGCGCTGTATTGCCCATTCGGAAACCAAACCCACTGTACCTCCGGGGTCTGTCTATACACATGCCGCGATTTGTCAGCCATTCACCACTTGATGGGCGTTTGGGTTTCCACCTTTTGCCTCTTGTGAAGAGTGTGACAGCTATGAACATTCGTGTAGTTTTTGTTTCAACCTCTGTTCCAATTCTTTGGGTACATATCTAGGAGTGGGATTTCTGAGTCGTATGGTAACTGTGTTTTAACCTTTTGGAGAACCGCCAAACCGTTGTCCACACCATTTTACATTCCCATCGGCAGGGCCTGAGGCTTCCTATTTCTCCACAGCCTCGCCAATGACTTATTTTCCATTTGCTTTTTATTAGTCACTCTGGTGGGTGTGAGGTGGTCGCTCGCTGTGGTTTTGATTTGCATTTTCCTGATGACTAAGGATGCTGAGTGTCTTTTCATGTGTACGTGATCTATTCAAGTCCTTTGCCCTTTTAGAAATTCTGTTGTTTGTGTTTTTGTTGGTGGATTTTAAGAGTTCTTTATTCGGTATACTAGACCCTTGTTAGGTATACGATTTGGAAGTATTTTCTCTCCTTCTGTGCGTTGTCTCTTCACTTTTTTATGGTGTCCTTTGAGGTACAAAAATCTTTAATTTTGATGAAGTCCAATTTATCTATTTCTTTTTGTTGCTCGTGCCTTAGTGTCATCTAAGAAACCATTGCCAATTTAGCTCTTACGTTCATTTTTGATCCATTTCAAGTTAATTTCATATATGGCGTGAGGTAAGGGTCTCACCTAATTTTTTGCACATGATGTCCAGTTATTCCATCATCATTTGTTGAAAAGACTTCTTTTTTCATTGAATCATCTTGGCAACCTTGTCAGAAATCACTTGCCTATATGGGTTTGTTTCTGAACTCTCTATTCTGTTCATTTATCCATCTGCCCTTACGCCAACACCACACTGATTACTGTAGCTTCATAATCGTTTTGAAATCAGGAAGTATGAGTGCTCAAAATTGGTTTCTTCAAGATTGTTTAGGCTGTTCAGGATCCCTTGCATTCCATAGGAATTTCAGGATCCACTTTTCCATTTCGGTGAAAATAGCAGCTGGGATTTTGATAGTGCACTGAAGTCTGTAGACTGCGTAGCATGCCTTGCCTACAGAAGTGTACAGCGTTGTTTGTCAGACCGCCTGAATCAGAGCCACCTGGGGTGCTTGTCTAAAAGGTTATTACTGGGCCCCAGTCCCAAAGTTGGATGTGGAAGGGCTGGCCCCGAGCCCAGGAATGGGCCATTTTACAAGCCCCTTACATGAGTCCCAGGGACTCTAAGGTTTGAGAACCACTGGAGCTGGTCTTACTCACCTGCCCTCTGGAGGGACTTGGGTTCAGCAAGAGCAGGTTTCCTTGCTTGCAGGTGGCCTTTGCGGGTGTAGAGTGGCCTCCACAGACTGATTCCTGGTCACCACCACCTGTTTGGGCCCTGCTTGACCACGGGAGTAAGGTCACTGGGACTTGTTCCAGTTGACATTTGTGAAGCATTGTTTCTTGAGCCATGTTCTCGGGGTGGGTGACATTTGTGAGACCCTTTGCTGCCTTGTCACCGTAGGTCTTTGCCATGCAGTCTCCAGTTTAACCCCTGTCCTCCCAGAGACCAGGGTGGTGGACCCATCAGACCTCCACTGAGTGCTCAGTCCTGCTGGCAAGCCTTTTGCATGTTGCTCGTTGTTTCGTACCATCTGCCCTGGGGTACTTGTCCAGACGTCTCTCTCTGAACACCGTCCGTCTCAGAACCCTGGCTCCCAGCACCCAGCAGGCCTTCCCGTAATTCCCAGAGGAGCCAGACCTGTATGGTGCTGCCCTGCCCTTCCCATTCCAGCTGCCTGGGTTCGTGTCCGCCCCTCCTGGCAACGAGCCCCATCCTTGCGCATGCTCTCCCGCCTGGCTCACTCCCCACCCTCCTCTCCTGGTCCTGCGTGCTCGTCCTCTGCTCTCAGTGTAGCCGGGGGTTCCCGGCTCAGCTTCCCTGACCCCCTGGCCTGACCCCGTTACGTGCTGTCAGAGCGCCTGGTTGTTCACCTCTATGCCCTTGCCAGCTAGTCTTATGTTTCTTTGTGACGTGTCTCACGTCTTTGTGACGTGTCTCACACCTTTAAAATCCAGGAGCCCAGAAAATTGATCCCTAGACCTGGCAAGTGCCTGGCATGTGGCAGATGCTCACTTAACTAAATGAGGGATGGGTAGGTGGGCTGGTGAAGGGCGGGTGATGGGCAGATGAATGGGTAGGTGGCCAAGTGGCAGGCTAGCAAGCACCAATCAATGAAAGTTTCCGGAACTTTCCACCCTATGTCACTGACCTCAGTTCTCCACAACTCTCAACTTTGCTCTGTGCAAAAATAACGCACCCGCCACCGCCTCCCCTGAGGAAAATCCCTTCCTGCTTCCAGCCTGCAGGGGTCACCCTGGTCAGCGTCCATTCCAGCCCCAACGACCAGATGCTGTGGGCACTGGACAGCAGGTGGAATGTGCATGTCCGACTTGGAATCACCGAGGAGATGCCAGTGGGGACCGCCTGGGAGCACGTGCCAGGTAGAGATGGGCAAGCACATGGCAGTTGTCCCCTCCCAGGCAGGCCAGGCTCTGGGATGATAGGGTAGCCTGTCCCCCACAGTAGCCTCAGCTTTCACACCCAAGCCTTTTGCTGCTCTGCTGGGGCAGGTGACAAGCATGTGTCTGACCAACTATCCCTGGTATGAGGGACCCAGCATTTAGCATGCAGCCCACCCGAGTCCTGGAGCTGTCTGTGGTGTGGTCATTTCTGGACTGCCTCTGTCATTCAGTCTTGGGTCCCGGCAGTTTTGTCAGACCTGCCGGCGGGGCACCCTTTCCCTCAGCTCCCACTCCAAGCCCAGCCCAGTGCAGGGCATGGCCACCACAGGGACCCTCTGGTGACAGGGCGCAGTGTCAGGAGAGAGCAGGCTCTCGGGAAGGGTGGCCCATCCCGCATGCAGCCGGGCTCTGAGGACAGATGAGCGCCCCGTTTGCCTGCAGGGTTGCAGGCCTGCCAGCTGGCGCTGAGCCCCAGGGCCGTGTGGGCACGCTGCCCCAACGGCGACCTTGCCCGAAGGTACGGCATCACCGACAAAAACCCCGCCGGAGACTACTGGAAGAAAACCCCCGGGACCGCGACGTGCCTCACAGGCAGGTGCTGGGCCCCACAGGCTCCTCGGGGTCTCGGGAAACGGGGGGACCACATCCGCGGGCTCACTCTCCCGCGGGCGGGAGCCCATCCCAGGATTACACCTGACGGAGGGAGCCTGGCACCGGGCTCTGCCAGGGTCTCCTAGGAAAGGGACAGGGCGCTGGGCCACTTGCTTTAAGCTGAGGAAACTGAGGCATACGTTGGGGGTGGTGTGTTCGGGGCCCCACAGCTGGAAAGTGCCACGTCTGGACGTGGACCCAGGCCCTTGACTCCATCTGCCCTGTCCCCAGGCTGGGTGATTAATGGGCGTGTGGCTGGCTCTTGTCCCTGCAGTGACCTCGTCAGATGAGCTGTGGGCAGTGGGCCCCCCCGGCTACCTCCTCCAGCGGCTGACAAGGACTTTCAGCCATTCACACGGTGCCCAGAGCAGCCACGCCAGCACCCCCCACCCCGAGGACCTGGAGGACGAGTGGGAGGTCATCTGAAGGAGCTCCCAGGCAGGGTCGCTCACGAGGGAGGAAGCCGAGACGTGGTGGACAGTCGGTTTCTGAGTCGCTCACTCTTGGACACGCCTCATGAACTCTTGTCCAGACACGTTTGGCCATGTTGGACCCCCCACACTTGCTTTCATCCATGTTTCTGTCTTGTTCCAGAACCCCCAGCCTCAGCCAAGTGATCGGAGCTGTTGCTGGAGCCCCAGGGCCTCTGAACCCTCTGGTGGGGACAGCGGCTGCTGCCAGTTGCACGCACTACAGTTACCAAGTGCTGCAGTCATGTTCTCATCACTGACCACTCCAGGTCCCATTGTGGGGACGACTTGGGGAACCTCCCATGGGCAGGATGCGTCTGAACCGGGTCACAGAGCACCCCTGAGCCACCACAGGCAGCCACGTACCGTAGTAGCCAAAGGTCAGTGCTGAATGCGTTCCCACAGTGGCTTGGTCTCCATCGCACGGTCCCACCCCCTTCTCTGAGGGACACAAGTTCCAGCACACATTCCTTCTAGACACCCCAGATGGGAAACCGAGGCCATGTTTGAGAGGCGCTGGGCTGTCAGGATGGAGAGGACAGGGCAGGGCGCGCTCGCCCAGAGGACACCCTTCAGCCAAAACAGCACAGGCATGAAGTGTGCACGTGTCTCCCAGGTGGGGATGACACAGGAAGGTCACATGGGGGGCGTCGCTGAGCTAACTCAGAGGTCTCTTTAGAATGCCGTTGAACACATGCTGCTGGTGGGCGTCGTAAAAGCCAGATGCATCCTCAGAGGATGACATACTGATTGTTGCCTTTTTTGTTTGTTGTATTACAAACCTGCATAAGATACCTCATTTGAAATCAAATCTTAAAAATTTAGAAAAGAAACATATTTTCTGAAACCAGTGGAAGGGCTTTCATTCCTTCCCAGTGTTTATCCTGAGCCAGCAGCTTCAGAGAGGGTGGGTGTCAGCCCTGCACGTCCTCCTCATGCGCGTGGTCATGGGACCTGCCGCTGGCGCTGAGTGGCAGCCCAGCACTGAAGGCGGCATTTGGGCGGATCCCCCCAGAAAGTGGAAGCTGGTGTCTGCTGTGGCCACGTGAGACAGCAGTCCCTGAGGTGAGCCTGCAGTGCCCAGTCTTCTCGTGGGCATCCGAGCTACAGGACTCGACAGCCCGGCATGTGTCTGCCTTGAGCCCAGCGCCCCCTTCCTGGACGTAGCCCCAAGTCAGGGCTCCAGCCTCGCTGCTGTTTTTAGCCTGCCTTTGGCCCGAGGCCCAGTTACTCGAGGCCTGTTGTTCTACCAAGCGAGGGTGTCCAGGGGCCCCCAGGCCACAGGTGAAGAGCTGGCCAGACCCCAGCCAGCCGTGAAGATGGAGGTCTGCCAGATCTAAATGAGGACAAGATACTGAAATCCTAGATCTTACCTCACACCGCACTTTTATGGAATCCATTTTTTTTTTAAGTTGGTGACAGCAGAGGCCACCCCGGGCTGGCTGCGGCTCCTCGTCAGCGTCTGTTGTGCCTCACCCAGCTCCCCTAGATGGTAGAGCCTTCCCAAACCCACGGGACTTCAGTGCAATGAAACCCAAGTCCAGCTTGATACTTTTAAACGTCTTGTAGCCTCAGTGCTTCGTGCAACTTTCTTCTGGTTTGAGAGTGCAATAAACTAGACTTTTTCCCAACGTGGTCAAGTCTGATATTTGAGCTGTGTGAAGGTGCCCTCAGCAGGTATACGTGAAGGCTGGCATTCCCTCCTGCGCTGGGAAGAATCTGCCTGTGGGTTCCCAACCCAGCCCCTTTGCCAGGATAATGTAGGTGGACCTGATTTCATGACCTGATCTGTGTTTACATGCGCAATGGTCTGCCCAGGGTGGCCAACCTGGGAGAATGGTCACTCTAGAGATGGCCACCCCAGAACGCCCTGGGGAAGACACCTTACCGTGAGGTGGCGTGCAGGGCTGTCTCCTCACAGAGGCCCACTGAGGCCAGGCCGCTGAGGGCAGGCTTGGGAGTGGTTCAAGGCCCTGGGTCTGTCTCCATCCAAGAAACAAAACCAAGTCTCAGAAGTGCCCTACTGGAAACCAATGTGCGAGAAAAGGTCACATCCATGACAGCACTAGGACACACGTCCCAGGCAACGACTGAGCAAGAAATGTCACACTCGTGTCAAGAAATGGCCAAGCTTTCCTGAAGACATCCAAGAAAACTTGAGTCAAGGAAGGATGTCTGACATTCCTGATGGGAGGAAGGGTAAATAAACAGGCTAAGACATCATCCTTTCCAAAGGGTTTTTATGGGTTTAACGCAATGTCAGAACCCCCACTGGGATGTTCATGTTGGCAGAAGGCAGGGAGGAATTCACAAAGTAAGGATGGTCCCACAGACTCCCCCTTAACTATGCCAGACGTGCTCCAAGGGTCACACACAGCCCCGTGTCCTCACTAGGACCCTGCGAGGTAATACCGTTTGCCCCAGTGTGACTCAAAGAGGTCAAGGAGTTCACTCAGGGTGACCCAGGGAGCACAGGGATTGACACCCACCTCTGGAACTCCAGACCTATGGCATGAGTGGAAGGGCCAGTGACGCCAGGCAGTCCAGCCAGGCCCACAGGGAGCTGGGATCATGGATGAGGGGACGGGAGCGCGATTTCACAACCGTTGTGCGCCGCTGCTCAGTTATTTGGACAAAATAAAAGAACCTTAAAACTAGGGTGGAAACGGTATCTGATTTCTGGATAGCAAGGGCTTCCTAAACTCAAGCCATGGGAAAGGCCACAAAGGAAACTAGATTGGATTGCGTCAGAGTTTTAAAATGCTGTAAATTAAAAACCCCACATAAAATTAAAAGGGGGAAATAATTGCAACAAAGGTGACGTGATGTTGAATATGTACCCTAAACATTTGTATACGCCAGTAGGAGGGACACATACGACATAGGAGATGGAAGGGCAGCGCTTACCTGACACCCCGGCTCCCCAAGGCAGAGGTGCAAACGTGGCAGGTTGGGGGCACCAGGGAACCTTCAAACCCACAAGTTCCACATCTGGACACCCATCAAGAACAAATCCTAAATTGGCAGAAAACATACAGCGTGGCCTTGCTTATGACTATGAAACACTAATAAAACAACTGACGTTAGGGAACATTCCTGTAATGACATGGCAAACCGCTGTTAAAAAATGTGCTCCCAGAGGAAAGGGCCCCAGGCAGTCCCACCTTATTTTACTGTATAAAGGGCGAGTTTCTCGGGTATAGTAATGACACTGGTTTTGGCGGAGATCATACAAACAGGGAACGACAAAGAGAAGGGGCAGGGAGGTAATGCAGATGTGTTGCTTATACTCTTACTTTTGGTGGGTTTGAAGTTTTCTGTATTTCCAGGGGGCACACAGGAGGGGCAGAAAGAAAAGTTCACAGAACAAGCAGCTGGTCGCAGTGGTTGCCTGCAGTATATATACCTTTTTGTAGCTTTTGAACTTTGAGCCATGTAAATGTATTATTTATTCCAAAAATAAATAAAATTCACATTTTAAAAACTCGGACCTCTTACATTAACTCTTTTTTTTTTTTTTAAAAGCTATGTCTGTTTTGTTTTTTGTTTTTTCCATTGGGGAATATTGGGGAACAATGTTTCTCCAGGGCCCATCAGCTCCAAGTCGTCCTTCAATCTAGTTGTGGAGGGCACAGCTCAGCTGCAAGTCCAGTCACCGTTTTCAATCTTAGTTGCAGGGGGTGCAGCCCACCATCCCATGCGGGAATCAACCAGCAGCCTTGTTGTTGAGAGTTCATGCTTTAACCAACTGAGCCATCCGGCTGCCCCACATTAACTGTGGTATCAACACTAGCTGAGTCAACTATCACACTGTAATCACCAAAAATTACTAAAAATCATGTTCATATAGTGTTTTACAATATAGGGAAATGCTCATACTACATTAAGTTTAAAAATACTAAATTGTGTAAGTGATCTAATGTCATGTATGTAATATGTGTATATATGCGCATAGAAAAAACTGGAAGAAAACACCAAAATGCTAGCAGTCTTTGTCCGGCTGGTGGGATGACGGCGGGCAGTCGGCCTCTTTATTGGGGAGCCACAGAGTAGGGGGACGAGCAGGACAGTCCACAGCCACACAGTGGGGGACAAGCAGGGCTTGGGGCCCTGCCACAGGGTGCCTGGACTTCTCAATACAGTCCAGGTGGCCTACCATGAGCACTAATTCTATAAGCAGAAATTCTTTTTAAAAAATCACAGAAGGTAGAAATCTCTATCTTCACCTCTGTCTTGATTGGGGTGGTAGTTACACGTGGATAGACATTTGTCCTAAATCCTCAAACTACACACTTAAAGTCTACACTTACATGTCAGTTACGCCTCCATTTTAAATTGTAGCCAAAACCAGTCACTGTGGGGGCTGGGCTCCGTCACTGGTCACTCGCTTGTGGAACAGGCCCCAACACTGCACAACCTTCCCCAGGCTACACTGCATTTCCTCTTCCAGACTTCCAGGAAGCATCCTTGTTCTGAAGAGGGTGTGGAGTAACTTAGGAAATGCTCTCAATACAGTATTCTAAGTTGGTGAAGAAATCGGGAGGAAGGGAAATCAGAGTGGGAAAATTGAGGTAGTATCAGGATGAGGTTAGCCTGCAAAGGAGGGGTGAGGCCCGGCACAGGGTCACATCACCAGGGCCACAGGAGGGGCAGGCAGGGGCCTTGCACCCCTGCCATCCTGGCCATCTCCCCCAAGTCCCCCTGACAGCACACGCTGTCCTTTGGTGTTCCTTCCAAGTTCTGAGCACAAGGTCTCAATATGAACAGGCCTCGGGGGTACAGATTCTGGCCCCTGAGCCCAAGCAGGTTGGGGTTCCCTGGGCCCCAGGTCGGGGGATTACAGGCCACAGTCAGGTTTTCCTTAGAAAGCTTAGAACAAATACCAACACACTGCCACAGAGAAAAGTGGGCCTTGTGGGCAGAGCGTTTGCCTTTGAGAAGATGTCAAGGCCGCCTGCCAGTGGCCAAGAGCTGGGTCGCTGGCTGCCTGTCAAGGGACCCCTGGGCTGGGCCTGGCCGACTCCAGCCCGCCCCTGTCTCCGGTGTTCACCATGAGAGAGAAAACAGTGACTGGCGACCCCGCTGTGCTTGCTGCCCTTCCTGGGGCTGGAGTGCCCAGGAGACTGATAAGCCCAATGCTGGGGCCTGCCCTCCCTCCCTCTCTCCCTCCCTCCCTCCCTCGGGCCAGCAGCGGTCACCAGATAACCCTTATCCACCCTGCACTGTTCTCTAGGTCCTCTGCTGTCACTGCTGCCTGGGGCTCCCTGAGCCAGGCATCAGTCCCCAGTGAGACAGTGGGAGCTGTGCCAGGAATCCGGCCCTGCTCGGCTGCCACAAGGAAGGCTGTGCCTCTGGCCGGCCTTGGCCTCCCCAGCCTTGCCTGCAGCTCCAAGCAGTGCGAACACCCTTGCCCTCTCCCACTCAAAGCGCAGACAGCAGGAGCTAGTGCTCTGGCTGTCCTCCTCCTGCCCTCCCATTCCATGGGGTCCTCAGATGGACCCCAACATCACCCAGTGAATGATAGTGCAGTCCCCAGTCATCCCAAAGCAAATCACCCCACTTGGGCCCCAGACCTTCCCATGAACCCCTGCTGTGGTGTCCATAATTCTTCCTGCTGGAATCCCACCCCGCACTGCAAGACCAGCCCAGGTGCCTCCTCTGGCTTGCCTGACAATGTGTGGCAACCCCCTTCCAGGACTTCAGGAAGCCCTGAGGCAGGGCAGCTCCCCCACCCCTGCATCACCCCATCCTCAGCCCAGGGGGCTCAAAGAGGTTGTCACCAAAGGGGCAGCTATAGGTCTAGAGGGGAAGTGAAAGGGGGCCTGGCCCTGGGCCTTGGGCCAACCCTACAGAGGATAGAGCCGGGGCTGGAGAGACTGAGAAGTCTGCAGGCCCAGGTCCCCCACCAGGTACCAGGGCATCAGGGCACAGGATTCCCCAATGTCTCCCCAGGCCCAACCCCCAGAGCCACTGTGCCCTGCTGCTCTGAGCACTCCAGCCTCCAATTTTCACATCCTCCAAAGGAAATGTACCCTCCCACCACAATGGCATCCCTGATCTGAGGAACTGGGACCTCCTACAGGACCCAGGGGCTCCCCTGATGCCCCAAGTTTTGAGCTGGGAGAGATGTTTTCACCGCCCCAAGTGTCAAGGTTCAGCTGGCCCAGGACACAGCAGGAGGGGAGCCCTCACTCCCAGTTGGAATCTAGGATCAGTCCCGGGACTGTGCACCTGTCCCTCCTTCCCACTGGTGCTGTGCACCCACCCACATACTTCCCGGGAATGGGGGTATGTCCCAGATCACCCTGAGAGTGGGTGGCAGATGCAGGCCAGAACCAGGTCCCTTCTGCACCCTCTCTTCAATGGCCCACCACCCTGGATTCTGCTACCACCACGCAAAGCCTCTTGGTCCCCCAGGCATGCTCCCCTTAGGGACACTGGGAGCAGGGTGGGGAGCGGGTGCCCCTAGCCAGGCTGGTCACTCTTCCAGGCAGACTTTTAGCCCTCTGCTCCTGGCAGGACATCGTGGCCCTCCAGCCCATGCCGGCCCAGCTTGAATTTCATGGCCCAACAGAATTCCTGGGTAGCCTGGAGTTCTCCCTGGTGCCAGGGCATGGACCCAGCTTTTCAGCCAGTGTCCCTTTATCCTGAAGCGTCATGGTGTATCTGCTAGCAAGTGTCCATCTTCAGAACCTTCCTGCAGAAACCAGCTCTACTGGATGAAAAAGAGGGCTTGCACACTGGGTGATGCAGCTACCCTGTCACCCATGGGCACCACCTAATACCCACTAGGGGCTGGGCCAGGGGACACAGTGGAGCCCACACCCGGGTCACACCGTCGGCAGGCCTGGAGGAAAGCACACCTAACCCCACCTGAGGGCGTGGAGCTGGGGCCAGGAGCTCTTCCTTGGGGAAGAGCAAAAGGGGTGACAGGGACAAGGCTAGGCCTGGGTTGACCAGTTTTGGTGGAGGAGTCACAATGACACCCAAGGAGGAGCGGGTGGCCAGTGTGGGACAGGGGAGTACAGGGAGGCACAGACTGTGTCCTGTGTCCCCTTGCTGTACAGCAGCCCTCCTGCCATCCTTGGCCCTCAGCACCGAGTCCCAGTGCCAGGGGGTTTAAAAAGGCCCTGCACACTGAGTGCACAGGGCCCTCCCCCAGAGCCTCACAGGGCCTGCTCTTGGCCTCTGTGCCTTTGCACATGCTGTCAGTCACACCCCGTGCCTGCCAGAATCCTTCTGCTCAGCACAGCTGCCACTCCCTCTGGGATGCTTTCCTGGAAGCTCTATCAGGTGGGAGGAAGCCCTCATCTTTCTCAGGGGCTGGGCAGTGAGCTGAGGTCAGGGCCTGGCTCTTAGGAGCCACATGACCATTCAACCCTGCTCCGCCAAAGGAGTTGGGGCACTGAGCCCAGCCACACCCAGAAAGCCTGTAGATTGGGGTGTCATCTGACCACCCTGGCCCAGCCTCCCATCCATGCGACAAATGAGGCGGAGATTCTGCTGTACAGAGATCAATATATGTAAAGTGCTAGGTACAACGCTCTGAAAAATAGTATTCTCCAAAAATCCGGTGCACAGGGTGCCCAGCGGGCTAGCCCTTGCCCGTGAGGTCCAGCGGCTGTAGGAAGGGCGGCAGCGGCAGCTC
Source organism: Rhinolophus sinicus (assembly GCF_036562045.2). NCBI lineage: Eukaryota > Metazoa > Chordata > Mammalia > Chiroptera > Rhinolophidae > Rhinolophus > Rhinolophus sinicus. The sequence continues at coordinate 2,732,806 of NC_133753.1, read as the reverse complement.
GTCCAGGGCCTCGGGGAAGCGGCTGGGTGAGATGGCGGTGACCAGCACCTGCATGGCACGCGTGAAGAGTGAGGGCGGCGCCAAGCCCGCCAGCCAGTGGAACTTGTCGTCACCCAGGAGCCGCTGCCAGCGCGGCTGGTCGCTCAGCAGCTCGCGGTGGGCCGGGCCTGTGGCGCCCGCAGGCGTGTACAGTGCCAGCAGGTCGAGCAGCAGCAGGCGACGCTGGCGTGGCTCCCCGGATGCGGGCACCGCCGCAGCAGAGGTAGCTCCGGTGTCACGGCACAACTGGCGCAGCAGCAACTCTAGCGGCGTGAGGCCACCGCCATCGCGCAGGCCGGGTGAGGCACCGTGGCCGAGCAGCAGGAAGAGGCACTCGGGGCGCGTCAGCTCGCAGGCCACATGCAATGACGTACCACCGCCTTCCACGCGGCTGCAGCCGTGCCGGTCGAGCAGGCGTGTGCGCTCCTCAGCCGGGAAGTCGCGCACGGTGCGCAAGATGCGGCGCAGGATGCCCACGCGGTTGTAGCGCACTGCCAGCGCCACATGCAGCCCGGGCGCAGAGCAGCAACGGAAGCTGGCGCTTGGCAGCGCGAGCGCGCGTCGCGGGAACGTGGCCAGCAGGTAGTGCGCATACTCCTGGTGGTCGTGCACGAGCGCGTAGAGGAGCGCCTCCGACGGCGAGTAGGCGGCGGCGGCACGCCCGCGCTCGTCCCAGTGGAAGGCCTCGCTGGCGCGCATGTCCTCGAGCAGCCACACGGGCACCAGGTCGCGAACGGCCTGGTAGAAGGCGAACGAAGATTTGCGGCACTGCTTCTGCGCCCGCGAGCGCGCTGTGCCCGCGCCCGCAGGCCCGCCGTCGGCGCTGCTCCCAGGCCGCCGGGCGTCCCACGGCATGCTGGCGGAGGGGTGTCACCGGGATTCACTGCATGGGCTGGGCCGCCGACCACTGCCAGAGGAGGACACCACGGTGAGGGGCGGGGCCATGGGCCTGGGCCCCGCCCCCCGCCGACCTCTACTGGGACCGCCTCACACAGCCGCACCCTTCCATCAGGGACTCTTACCTGCCCTTCCAGTCACTCCTCACAGCTCGCTTGTTTCCTAGTCCCTGAGCCACTTTCCACATCCTTGAACTAGCTGGACTTGATCTCCTTGAAATATCCTGGTTCTCTGACACCTCTGCTAGAGATGCCCTTCCCTGACTCTGCCCTCACGACCCCACCCATCGTCAAGGCCACACTGAAATCTCACACACCCCACCCCCTCCAGCCCAGGGACCCACTGGAAAAGTTCTCATCTCGGCCGAGTACATCCAACCCCAAATAGAGAAAAGGTCAGGTAAGGGGTAGGAAAGTTGCCCATATCTCAAGCTGAACCTAATCCTTTCTGTAGCCCAAGCTCCCTGTCCCCAGCCCTACCTAACCTTGACCCTGTTCTCTGACCCCCTGACTGTGGGTGAGGGCCCCTAGAGTCTCCCTCTAGGCCAGACAGGAGCAGAGCTCAAGACTCAGACCTACCTGCTTCCAGCACTGCGATCAGATCACCTAGTTCTGCAAACGTGGGTATATCACGTTCCTTCTCTGAGCTTCAGCGTCCTCATCTGTAAGAAAGGGAGAGGGGGGATGCAAGCTGTGAGCCCCAGCAGGGTGAGGTTGTGGGGCAGGGACGGGACTCTAGCCTTTCAGCCAAACATACTGTTTACTGGAGGGCCACACCCCTAGCTCTTGGGAGGAGCCTGGAGGGCGAAGTCAACCTAGAGACTGGTGTGAACCCCACTTTATAGTCTGCAGATCCCCGCCAGGTCGGCTTTCTGTCTTGATCCTACCAACTACAAGATGAAGCAAGTACTGTCATCCCATTTTCCAGCAAGGGATAAGCTTGTCCAAGATCAGTCAGCAAGTCGTGGTAGAGCCAGGCCTAAAACCCAGTTGGGGGTTTCCCAACCCACAGGGAGCCCAGCTCGAGCCCTGCCCTTGCCCTCTGATCCCCTGGCCCCAACTTGAGCCCAGAGTACCCACTGCTTTCTCTCAAGAGTAAGTCCTTGGTCACAGAGGCCCTGGGTCAGTGGACAGGCCGCTGTCCACACACTGGGTAACTAAGTTACAGAGATGGGCATGGGGGGGGGGTGTGGGCTGCAGCCACAGCGCTCATTTGGGGGGGCACCATGATTAGAGCAACCCCCACGCCTGGGCCTCCGCGCCCCAGGCGTACTTTGCGTGGACACCCGTGGGGCGCCGGGTGGGTTACGTAAAGTTGGGCCGCCCCACGTCACTGGGCAGCGAGTCACGGCAGCGGCTCGGTGAATGGGGGGTTGGGCCGCCGAGGGCCGGGCGGTGCGTCCCGGGCTGCCCGCCAGCTCGTCTCGGTCCCCTCCCGGGGGCACGGCGGACGTCGGGTTGCAGGGGGCGAGGCCAGGGTGTCTCCGGGCCGGTGGTCGGTGCAACAAGGTCTGCACCTGCGTGTGCCCAGGGACGTGAGGGGAGCGACGGCCAGGGGGCAGCACCCTGGGCAGGGGCTACGAACCGGCGGAACGGGACTCACCGTGGGGGACTAAGGGGTCGCGGGCCTGGCGTCCCCGCCCCCGTTGCGGGCCGGAGAGCGCGCTGTCCCTCTACGGGTAGGCGTGGAAGCGAAGGTCCCAGGACTGACGGACGGGAGAGAGCCGCCGCCGCCCGCCCCAGCCGCGCTCTGAGCCGCCGCGGCGTGATCGCTGGGCGGCGGTGCGGACGCCGGCGGCGGGCGAGCGGGCGGGCTGGCTGGCGGCTGGCGGCGCAGTGCGGCCCGGGCCGGGCAGGACCGCGGGACCGTCCGCCGCCACCATTGGCCCGCGCCGCCAGGTCCCGCCGCTACCCATTGGTCGCCGCGCTGCACCATTGTTACGTCACCTGCCGACGGGCGGGGCGCCCAGCTGGACCCGAGGAAAAGTTAGGAGAAACTTGAGGGTGCACGGGGGTGGGGGGAGGGCGGGGCCGCCCGGGGAGGAGGCGGGGCGGGGCTCCTAGAAACCTGAGCCGCGGCGAGGAAAGGCTTCCCCGGCGGGGGAGGTTGCCTGGTGCCCGCCTTCAGTACATACAGTGGCTGGGTTGAGAGTCCGGGCGCGCGCGTAGACGCCCCGGGCCCGCCGACCGTGACTTCCCTCGCCACCCCACGAGTCGTATTCCAGATCCCCTTTGCACTGACTCTTTGAGGGAAACCGTCTGTACATGGAGGGGTCAAGAGGCCGAAGCTGTGATCCCCTAAGAGCAGGGGTCGGAGCATCGGGTCCCCAGCTCTAGACTGACTCTCCCAGGGAATGGATGAATGGATGCAGACAGCAATTTCTGAGCGCCTACTGTGTGCCAATCTGTGTGCTAAGCATACCTGATTTCACTTCGTTTTCACAACCTATAGTGCTGGGAATGACCCTCAATTCATCTTCCAGGAAAATTGGGGCTCACAGGGAGGTGGCCTCCAAGTAAGGAGCAGCCAGAAGAGAAGCCAGGTGCACCCCCTGAATTTGTGGGTAATTGGGCCCCAGCCTCCCCACAAGGGGTCCAAGGTGTGGGGTACCACTCTTGCTGAAACCCCACCAGATACCCTCACCCAAAGCGCTGCCCCACCTCAGGGCGGGGTGGCCTCACGGGCCCATACCGTACATTTAGGGTCAGGAACAGCCACCAGATTTACAGAAACTCTGTCATAGGCCAGGGGTGAGGACTGTGGGGAGTTGGGCTGGGTGTCTGATCTCTTTCTCTGCCTCACCTCAGCTGTGGTCTCCTCCCCTCTCTAGGCTTCAGCTTCTCTACAGGTTCTCCCAGCTTTCCTTTCTGGACGTGTCTGAGTATGATGGGGTTCCAAGTGAATGGAGGTCCTGGGGTTGACCTTCGGCCTCCGGGAGCCCCCAGCCCCTGGGAGACATCCTAGGGAGGTGTTGCCCCAGGTGAACTACCTCTGGCTCAGGGCTGTAGCTACCTGCTCCCTTGGCCCCGTTCTACTCTTCAAGTGCTGGAGTTGAGACCTCACACCGCCTCCATGGCTACCAGCAGAACGAAGGTGAAGGGGCATCAGCTGTAGGTGCCTGGCGTGCAGCTAGTCTCAGGGCAGGCCTCTCTCCACCCCTTGGTGCCCTCCTTCTCCCCTTCCACTTACGGTCCATGCTGGGGTTCCCGAAGGCTTCTTTCCAATAGTCAAATCTGGCCCCGTTTGTCTACGGCTTAGAAGCTTGCTGTGGATATGGTTTTAGCCGGAAAGGTCAGGTGGGGAGGGGAAAGGCATTCTTGGCGTGCACACAGCTGGAGCAAAGGTCTGGGAGTGACAGAGGTGGGGCCAAGTTACAGAGGGCAAGGCGCTTGGGTTTGTCCTAAGGACTTGGAGACAGAGGAGGTTTGGAAGTCAGTGAATTATTTCAGACATACAAAAAATAATAATAATGAATGCAGGGATCCAATTTAAGAACTAATACGTGGAGGAACCTGAAGGTTCCTGTCTGTTCTGCCCCCCAACCCAGCCCTGGGCCTTCCCACAGTGGCAGCTGACATTGTCATACTCCCCATCATGGCATCAGTCAGCCTTCACTCTCAGCAGCTTGCCTTTTTTCCCCAAGGTCACTTAGAGACTCATCCTCTGGGGTACATGCTGCTCGGGGTCACACGTCGTCTCTGGTGACAGCTGTGCCCTGTGTCCGGCAAGTGTGCAGCCTCCCAATACTGCTGTGCACATCCCTGCCCACATCTCCTTAGGGGCTGTGGTGGGGTCTCTGCCCAGGGGTGGGGGTGGGGTGCAGGGTAGGGCATGCCCCCCCCCACAGCAGCTTCAGATGCAAGGAGGTGACCTCAGGGGACAGTGTAAAAGGGGCATGGGAGGACAGGTTCCCTCAGGGAGTGTGGACGGAGGCGGGCGTGTGAAGAGCTGCTGGGGCAGGGAGAGTGGGTGGGATGGGGAGGAGGGCTCAGTCCCTAGAGAAACTAAGGAGGCCTTGAGGGGTGGGAGGCTGCCTTGCCCAGGCCCTGATGCCCTCCTGCGCAGAGGATGCTCACCAGCACAGCCTTCTAGGTATGGTTTGACCTTTGACCCTGTCATGCTCCTGCAGGGACCTGACCCAAGACACACTCCCCTCTCTCTTGGGAGAGCTTGTCACACCAGGGTGGGCATCTTTGTGCGCCCAGGTAGGACGTGTAGTCACTGAGGTCAGAGAGATGGGGGAGTGCAAATACAGAAAGATGCTGCAGGTCAGTGTGAGGTCGGGAGGAGGGGCGAGCGACGTGGGCTGGCTTAGGTTTTCTCTGGTGTGGCATGGAGGTCACTGGAAAGAAGCAGCTGAATTGTGTGTGGCCTGTGACCAACTGGGTGGGTGTGAGAGGTCAGAATGAGCCCCCGGAAGGATGGGGAGGAATGGGGGTGGGGCGTTCATAAAGATGCCTATGAGCCATGTTGGGGGAGAAGCCCTGCTGGTGATAGACAGCTGGGGTCACGGTGGAAAGAGGGAACTGGAAGCAGGACACCGGGAGACAGAGAAGTGAAGGCACCGAAGCAAGAGCTGGGCCCTCTGGCACCTAGGGCGGGGTAGGATGAGGAGCAGACAGCGAGGAGGTGGGAGAGACGCTGGCGTGGAGAGCCTGTAAACCACTCTCTGGGGCTCTGTCCCCACAGAAGTCAAGAAGGCACAGGGTGCCCAGAAGCCAAGGTGTCCCAAGGAGGAGGGAATGATCAGCTGGGACAAGTGCCACCAGCAGGTCAAGAGGATTTGGCTGCTTGTAGATCGCTGTGCCCTTTACAAAGGATCATAGAATGCTGGAGAAGCCTCTTTGGAAAGGGTTCAGGAAAGAATGTGGAGAGGGGACTGGAGAAAGCTGTGTTGGGGAGCAGAGGAAAGGGGGAGCCAGAGGGTAAGTGGGGTTGCAAAATGTGAAAGTGGAAATAACATACGTGTGTACATGTTCATGTGTGTGTGCACATGCGAGTGTGTGTGCATGCAGACAGGTATGAATCCATGCACTGTGTGCGTGTACAGCATGCTGCGTCTTGCACGTGTGAGCACATGTGTTCATGTGTGCTCGTGTGTAGCACCCTAATGGATCAAAATGCTGATAATACTGGAAAGCCCTGTTGGAGCGATGACCTGAGGAGGCCAGCAGGGATGGGGCCCGCCACACCTGCAGGGGAGCCCTAAGCTGGGGGCATGGACAGTTCTTGGAGAGGGCACAGTTTTGGGCATTGAGGCAGGGAAGAGCACAGGTCAAGGTGAGTCTGAGAAGTCTACTTTGATGGCTTCTATTTTCAGAGTAACCACAGAGTGCGAAGGGGTACAGGATGGGGCCTGGGGAAAGGGGTTCATTGACTGACACATGGAGACCCTCCCTGACCTGAGCCCCAGTTGACCCCGCAGAACCTGTCACCAGAGCATCAGGGAGGCAGCTGCTGGGCCTGGGAGCACAGTTCAGGGTGAGCATTACAGAGAGCGAGAGGAAACCGGGGAAATCTTGGGGGAGGAGGCTGGTACCACACACACTGGGGTCCAACCAGCTACTCACCGGCTGTGGGACTTAACTGGGTAACTCCACCTGTCTGAGTTCCAGTCTCTTATCTGTCAAATGAGTCTGGTGGATTTTCAGATCTCAAAAGGAAGGTGATCCAGGGGACAGGACTGGGTAAGGCCAGTGTGGGGACAGAGCCCCAGAGAGCAGTTTCCAGGCTCTCGGCCTCATGGGAAAGGTGCTGGCTCAGGTAGTAGATGGCCATCAGCTGTGACTGGTTGGCCGTCAGCTGTAACCAGTTAGCCAATTGCCAATTAACCACTGATATAACTGCCATGACTGGGTTGGTTGGTTGGTTGGTTGGCAGGCAGAACAGTGGACGGGGGATCGCGGATCGTGTGGATCGTACTTCGTGTGTCTCGCCTGGCCACCAGCGAGACGGGTGCAGGAAGACCCCTTGTTGACGTACTGGCGGATGTTTGCTCCCTGTATCTCCAACCCAGCCGCCAGTGAGACTATAGTGGTATGACTCCCCTATCTATGGCTCCGTGGGTGTTCCTTTTTGGCCTCACCGTGTCCTGCGTTCTTATGTGGGGAGCGGGAGCTGAGACCCCGCACAACACCCTGCATGACACATGGCACAGCGAACATGGTGTGGTGTCAGCCAAAACTCTCCAAAAGGTAATGGAGTAGTTTATACGTATGAAAGCTCAGTTTCATGAGCAGGGTATAGTGCAGGCCAGAACTTTCCGAAGGATGGTGGAGCAGTTTGTGCGTATGAACACTCAGTCTCGGGAAGCCCATGAGGAGCGGCGCTGGGAGCAGGAAACGTGACCTGCCTGGGAGAAACGTGACCCCTCGGTGAATTTGTGGTCCTCTGAAACCTCCAGAAGGCACGCTGCCCTGTTGGCCAAAGTAAGCGTCACCTTCCGGTAGTCTTGCTGCTGTAGGCTCCAGAGTTGCGGACATCTAACACCAAGGCCTCCACCCAATCGGACGCCTGGCACGGTGAGCAGGATTCCGGCCAGGTAGGAATGGAGTCTGACTCTGGGCAGGAGGACAGGTGGCCCCCACACAGTGTGTAGTACCCGGTAGCTACTGTTCTCAGGAGTTGGACCCCCGAGGAGAGGTGGGAGGACATGGATGGCTCTCCGGACAGCAGGGACAGGACCCTGCAGGTTCTAGCTGAGCGGTTGCCAGAGGAGGCGAAGGGTACAGCCGGCCATGTGGGCTGGATGTTCCTCACAGCCTTGCATTGTAACATGGAGGACACGCTTAATGAAATAGCCCAGGTGCAGGACCAGCAGCCCCGGGGAGAGGTGCTGGAAGCTCGGGACCGCCAGTTGGAGGAGGCCCTCACTGCGTTGTGTCCTAACTTGGAGGAAGCACTTGCAGTAATAGCCCAGGTGCGGGACCAGGTGTCCCAGTGGGAGGCGTTGGAAGCTCAGTCTGCTTGTTTGAGGATGAGCCCCACAGTGGAGACTCTGAGGCAAGTGGAGACAATATAGCTCCCAACCCCCAAGTCCGGCCAATCTTGAAGCAAAGGGTAAAATGTGAGCAACCTTTGCGCCCCGGGGGCATTGCTGCCGGCAACCCAGCTGTGACTGAGTTCACGACCTACACCCCATGCACTCCCGCTGAGTTGCAGGAGCTGGGGAGGCGGTGCCGACAGCGCCCTGGAGAGCCAGTCTCGGCTTGGCTATTACGTTTATGGGATGAGGGAGCAGACAACATTCTCTGCTCCCCAGGCGAGATAGAAAAGCTAGTCTTTGTGATAGTGCATCCGTCCCTGTGACAAAGGTTACAGAACTGCCATAGGTTTGCCCAAGACCAGGGTAACCATACTCTAATGGAGTGTCTCATCGGTGCAGTACGCACAGTATGGGGACAGGCTGGCGAGCTGCCAGACACTGTGAGTCAATGGCAGTCATATACTGAACTTACTCAAATCATCTGTGAAATAGGTATGATACATGCTATGTTCAACCCTAATATGCGTGGGCCGGATGACGAGCGTTTTACAGCCAGCATGAGAACTGGTTTTGGATACTGCCCCTGCAAGTGCCTTTGGATCCTTGGTTGCCATTCTTATGCCCTATGTGGGGTGGCGGATCCATGAAGTTGCCATTGCCATGGCCTCCCTAGGGGATGTTGAAAGCTGGCGGCAAAGGAAATTAAGACAGGAGGTCCAAGAAGTCGAGACTTGGAAGTCCAAATCAAAAGTAAAGGGGCGAGGTCGCGGGCCTCAGAGAGTAACACGCACGCAGATGTGGCATGGTCTTGTGGCAGCAGGGGTTGAGTGGGAAAAAATAGACCAACAACCCAATGCACTCTTTTTATTATTATTATTATTATTGGGGAAGGGGTACAGGACTTTATTGGGGAGCAGTGTGTACTTCCAGGCCTTTTTTCCAAGTCAAGTTGTTGTCCTTTCAGTCTTAGTTGTGGAGGGCGCAGCTCAGCTCCAGGTCCAGTTGCCATTGTTAGTTGCAGGGGGCGCAGCCCACCATCCCTTGTGGGAGTTGAACTGGCAACCTTGTGGTTGAGAGCCCACTGGCCCATGTGGGAATCGAACAGGCCGCCTTCGGAGTTAGGAGCATGGAGCTACAACTGCCTAAGCCACCGGGCCTGTCCCCCAATGCACTCCTGCTGGAACTTTGGAAACAGTTGTATCTGGAACAGCGATTCCAGTGAAGCCTAAAGGAGAAGTCCAGGAAAGCGCAACCCGTGTCCCTTCAGGACTTCATGCAGCCACTTGAGGCTGACTCCCTTCAGCTTGATTGGGGGTGGCAAGGTACCCGGTCAGAGGGGATGAGCGGGGACCGGAGGCCCCATGTAGAATTGTTCATACATTGGTCCCCTTCTAATGTGCAGAGGGTTTTGGCCCTAGTTGACACTGGCAGACTGCAGTCTTGTTTATGGGAATCCTGGCTGTGCCCAGGAAGTCTGGCTGTGCCCAGAAAGACTGGTGGTACCCTAAGAATCCTGGCAGTGCCCCGGGAGCTCTGGCTGTGCCCAGAAAATAGGTGGACATCAAGGGACACTCTCTGGGACATTACTTGAACCGGACTGAAACTTTTTTTTTGTGAGCTGGGTTTGTGACACAGGGCCTCTTGTGGAGGACGCTCGTCGCGTAGATTGTGAGGCAAGACCCTGAGCAGTGGAGTGTGGGGACAGAGTCCCGGAGAGCAGTTTCCAGGTTCTTGGCCTCACATGGAAAGGTGCTGGCTTGGGTAGTAGATGGCCATCAGCTGTGACTGGTTGGCCATCAGCTGTAACCAGTTAGCCAATTAGCCACTGACATAACTGCCATGACTGGGTAGGTTGGTTGGTTGGTTGGTTGGTTGGTTGGTTGGTTGGTTGGTTGGCAGGCAGGCAGAAAAGTGGACGGCGGATTGGGGATCGTGTGGATCCTTCTTCGTGTGTCTCGCCCAGCTCCCAGTGAGACTGGGGTGCAGGAAGACCCCTTGTTGGGTACTGGTGGATGTTTGCTCCCTGTGTCTCCAACCCAGCCGCCAGTGAGAATATAGTGGTATGACTCCCCTACCTATGGCCCCGTGGGGTTCCTTTTGGCCTCACCATATCCTGCATTCTTATGTGGGGAGCGGGAGCTGAGACCCCGCATGACAGCCAGTATGGGAAGTGGGTAGAACCAGGTGAGAGGTTGGGGACATCCTACTGCCGGTCCCACCCCACCAGGGGCCTGCCCCTCCCCCACCTGGTTGGACCAGGCCAAAGCCCACTTGGCCTCCAAGGGTCTGCCCCACAGGTGCTTGCTTGCTCCTTGCCCCTCCAGCTTCCCTTCCTGAGGGCTGGGCTTGTCTCTACTTGTACTTGGGTTCCAGCTCTCCCACCAAATTCTGCATGCCCCTAACTGGTCTTTCGAGGCTCAGCTTGAGTTTCTGGTGTAGACCAAAGACAGTAACACTAGGTAAACACTGTGACATTCTGGGAGCCAAAGAGCCCCACATATATAGCAAAGGAGTGACATTCAGAATGTATAGGGAGCTCCTACAACACAGAAAGATTAACCCAGGAAAGTGGACAAGGGTCCGAACAGGCAGCTCTCACTCTGGATGGTAAACACAGGAACAGATTAGCTTTGTACCAAACCGGCAAACGTACAACCTCCTGTTTTGCCCACCCGCCAAACCTGAGGAGACTGATGATGCCTGCACTGGCGATGGTAGGAACCAGGCCCTGTTTCCCACTAGCGGAAGGGAGGGCACCTTGGGAGGTGCCACCAGCAGGGACAAAGTTCATGCTCTTGGGTCCAGCAATTCCTTTTGTAGGCATCTCATCCCAGATAAGTATTTGTCCACGTGCCAAGTTCCATGTACGCTTCTTACTGCTGTGGCTTTTGTTCGCTTGCCTGATTCTTTAAGGTTTTATAAAAGATTATTCAGCCTTCATTTTATATTTTATTTCTAACTATTTCATAGTTAAACCTTTGAAGAGAATACAGGTGACTACCAAGTACCGAGGAGGTGGGGTCATGCTGTTTTTACTAATGGAAACCACCTAGGTGACCATCCAGAGGGGAACGCTGAAAACAATCATGATGCATCCTTGCCTGCCATGACTCTTGTCGCACAGCAGCTGGGCCCTGCTCTCCTGTTGGGCTTGTGGCGAGGACAGTGTGTAAGCCTGGAGCCTAGGGACACTCTCCCTCACAAGCCCTAGACTGCACTCCCGCCGCTGCCCTCCTCCCCAGTGCAATAGTCCCCATGGCACCTCTAGGTCCTTGTAGGGCCCCTGGATCCAGCTGTGCCCGAGGACTCTGCTGCCTCATTGAAGGAACTGGTGGAGTCTCTTTTTGGCTTGGGCCACTTGGAGACAGGGGTCCATCACTGGAAAAGGTCTTGCCTCATTAGAGTATTGTCAACTGGCAAAAATAACTCTCCAGATAAATCCACAAGAAAAACGGTTTATTGGGGGGGGGAACAGAAACCACCACTGCAGTGCAGGAACACACACCTCCAAGGGGGGCTCCAACCGGCTCCCACGTGAAGAAGGAAAATAATGCCAAGGTTCCAAGATGGCTATTCTATTTGTTAGCATCCCTCCTCCTGAAGTTACCACAAAGTTCAACAGGAAGTCAGGGCTAGAGAGTCAAGGGGTGGGGGGCGCCCAGCTCCACCCACATGGTTAAGCTCTTCCCAGCTCCATGGTTAAGCATCCCAAGGTGGCAGGAGCAGGAAGTGGGGCAGGGAAGGCCAGGAGGCTGGAAGCCTCCCTGACTTCCCAGCACATGGGCACTGGATCCCTGCTTGGCTGGGTGACCTTGAGTGCATCACTGCCCTGTCAGGGTGGGAAAGTATCTTTCCAGGCTCTGGTGTAGGAGGGCTTTTAGCCCATGGCTCAGCCGGCCACACCAGGTGCGTTGCCGCTCAGTGCTCAGGTCTCAGGGGGCCCTGGGAAGTGGCAGCACCCCCTCACTGGACAATGAACACCCAAGGCCAGAGGGACACTCATAGCCCAGGTGGACCCAGCCAAGGGCAGTCCCCCACTTCTGCGCCTCCCGCCTCCTTTTCCACTGACCCTTCGTTAAATAGTTGTGGTTTGCAATGGAGTGAGTCAGAAGGAGAAATTGAGGCCAGAGGGCAGGTCCTGGCTCAGGTCACACAGCTCAGACTCCTGATGATATTAAGGGGCCCTGTGTGCCAGCCCCATGCAAGAACATTCCCCCTTCACAACACCCCTGAGTCGTCGATGCCTGAATCCCTGCGTCCTCACAATCACTTTCTCTCAGGTGAAATAAGGGACAAACAGTTCGGGGAGGCGAAGTCCCTCGACAAGGGGCCAGAGCAGATGTGGGGATGGGGGTGATGTTGACTCGGTTTGAAACCCGTCGGGTCCAGGACTTGGAGATGGGAGCCCCTGTATCAGACCCCGCTGCATGACCCGGGGAGGAGGGGGCGAGGCCCTGGCTGGAGTCAGTGTTGGCCTGGACTCAGTTTCCCCATAGACGCAGGGGACCAGAACCGGAAGCGGTGTCGCGTTCCAACAGGCCCCACCTCCCAGCGCGGACCGACACCGGCCCCTGGCGGCCGCGCGCCTCATCACAGCCAGTCACACAGCCCAGCGAGGGTGCGGGGCCAGGGCGCTCCAGGTTGCGTAAGGTGGGGCGGAAAGCAGGAGACGTCTTGGGTCTCCTCCCCGAAACACCCCACCCCGCTTGCCACTCGCCAGGTGGCCTCCACAGGCCTCTTCCCATTCTGTATTTCAGTCTCCTACCCACCCCAGATCTGTGGCCACTCGGCCACCCCTGGAGCTGTCGCACCCCGTTTTTCATCCCACAGGGTTAGCAACCACCTTCCTTTCCTCGTGGGCGGGGCCTAGGCCCTCATCAGCCAATCAGAAGTTCCGGAGAGTGGCAGGGAGGGGGCAGGCTGTCCAGTGGGGAGGGCACGAGAAGCGTCGGTTTGGGCCCAGCGTGGGTTTTCCCCTCCTACACCTCTTCTTCCCTGGGTGCTCCCTCCCCCTCCGGGAAGTCCTCGGACCCAGGCAGGGCTCAGGGTGAGGAAGTCGGCTCTCCCGGAGAGGAAGAGGCCAAGGGTCACTTCAGTTTCCCTTTTTTCGAAGTGGGGACGATCGCTGCCCCCTTTTCCCCATCGGGAGACAGCAGCAAGGCCCTCAGCACCACGGCCTGCCAGCCACAGTGGCCCCCGCTGACCACCCCTGCCCAGCCCTCTGCACAGCCTCCCTACCCCAGGGAACAGACCTGCCTGAAATGCTCACGCAAGTGGCGTAACTGTGCCTCTTCAGACGCTTTCCTGACCACAGCCCCCCACCCCACCCACCCACCGTCATGGGCCCCTTTCCCCGCGTCCTCCCAAGGTGCACGTTTTGAGGTTCAACATATCCCGGCCCATTTTACAAGGCAGACACAGACCACAACGGTCTGAGGAGCTGGCCACAGGGCTCACAGGGAGAAGTGTCCGGGTGGAAACCTAGCCCTCCATTATGACCTGCTGCTGCACCACCACCTAGTGTCACTGTGTCCCAAGTCTGCTCCCACTGCAGGGACGCCTCCAGGAATGCTTTGTGGAGCCCACTGCGGGCCCAGTGCTGTCTGGATGGGGAGGTCAGAGCTCCCTGGGGTGCCTTCCCTCACTCAGCCATCCCTTGTCCAAGGGAGAGCTGAGACCCTGGAGGTGCCGGGAGGGCTCTCCCTGGCGTCGCTAGCAACCTAAGTTCTCCGCGTGCCCACTGGAGGGAGCACTGGACTGGTGAGGAGACAGTAAGGCCTGGGAGGAGGAGGAAGAGCATTAGACAGACGGCCCACCTCCACCCACATCCGTGGACAGCAAGGGGAGGAGGAGGAGGGACTGCAGCTATGCCAATGAACCCTGAGAGACAAATGAGACGTCCACGGGTGTGTCAGCTACTTACTGCTGTGTAACAAACCCCACAACAGTGGCTTGAAACAGCAATGATTTCTTATTTCTTACTGTTCTCTGGATCAACTGGATGGTTATGCTTCATGTTTTGCCAGCTGATATCATTTACAGCTGCAGTGAGCTGTAGGCTCAAGTGGTGTGAAACGTCCAAGGTGACTTCATCCACGTGGCTGCAGTTGATAGCTGTCAGTTGGGGGCTCAGCTGGCTGCCAGCATGGGCTGTCATCCCACGGACTTTGGCCTCTCCCCATGGCCAACTGGGGCTTCCTCACAGCATGACAGTGAAGCGCCATTGAGAATAAGGACCAGTATGAGCTTATCAAACCTCTACTATTATACTGGCCAATATTTTATTGGCCAGAACAAGTGACATGGCCAAGCCCAGAGTCACTGTGGAGGGAGACCTTGCAAGGACTTGACGACCAGGAAGCATGGTTTACTGGGGGCCACCAACGTTCCAGCTTACCACAGTGGGAAAGGAATGAAGACGGGACAGGAGAATGTCAGGGCCGTAATAACCAAGGATGTTTCCTGAAGGAGGAAGGACTTGGCTAAAGAGGGGCTGGGAATTCTGTTCCCCTCCTGCTTCACCTCCTGGGATCTGTGAAGGCTGCAGGATAACCAACTACTAAGTAAAGATATAAACTGGGAAAATGTCTGATTGGAGATAAGTGCTCTGTAGACAATGAAAACGGGATGTTGTGATAGTGTGATGGGATGTGGGGGTGGAGCAGCTGCTTTACATGAGGTGGTCAGGGAAGGCTTCTTGGAGGAGGTGACGTTTAGGCTGAACTCTGACCGACAGAAGGAGCCAGCCTTGGGCAGAGCAGGGGAAAGTGAACTGCAGGCCAAGGGACCAGCTAAAGCAAAGACCCTGAAATGGGAATGAACTGGACACATGTGAGGATTAGTGAGAAGATGAGGATGGCAGGAGGGGAGTGGGCAAGGGGGGCAGGGTCAGCAGGGCCACATCTTGTTAGGCCTGGACAATGAGACTGGACTTTTCTCCGGGTGCAGTGCGTGCCCCCCGAGGAGCACTCTGACCTGATCCAGCACACATGAGTCAGCACCTACTGTACACCAGGCACTGCTCTAGGCACCTGGGGCTCATCTGTGAACAAAACAGAAACATTCCTTCCCTTGTGGAGTTTGATCTAATTTGGGAATTGAAAAAAAACACTGCCAAAAAGGAAAAGAGTGGGGTGAAAAGGGGGACAAAAGTGGGGTGTCTGAGGGGTAGAAGAAAGAACTGAGGAGGTGGAACTAGGAGGCCTAGGAAGTGAGGGTGAGAGAGAAAAGGTAAATTCAAGATGACCTTGGGAGATAATCTTTATGACCTTGGCTTAGGCAAGGAGGTCTTAGATATTTTTCCATTAAAGGAAAAAAATGATAAATTGGACTTTATCAAAATTTAAAACATTTGCACTTCAAAAGATACCATTGATAAAAATGAAAAGATAAGCTCCTGAGATAAAATATTGGTAAATCACATATCTAGAATATATCAAGAATTCTTTGAACTAATAATAAGACACACAACCCAATTTTCAAAAGGGGCGAAGGATTTGAACAGACACTTCACCAAAGACGATATACAGCTGGCCAATGAGCACATGAAAAGATGTTCATCATCATTAGTCATTGGGGAAATGCAAGCTAAACCACACTGAGATGCCATTTCACACCCATTGGAATGTCTGAAATTAAAGACTGGCTGTCCCAGCTGTTGACAAGGGTGTGGAGCAACTGGAACTCTTGTGTTGCGGGGTGGAGATGGAAAATGGTGCGACCACTTTACAAAGCAGTTTGGCGTACAATCCAGCAGTTCCACTCTTAGGTGTCTACCCGACAGAAAGGAAAACACATCTGCACAAAGACCCGTACACAAATATTCATAGCAGCTTGATTCATGACAGAACATGGAAACACATGTCCACATGTCCACTAACTGGTGAATAGAGAATGAGCTGTGGTAGAGCCATGCAATGGAAAGTTATTCAGCAGATTTAAAAGGGAGTGAATTACCGATGCATGCCACATGGAAGAACCTCAAAAGCATGATAAAGAAACTAAACACACCTATAGTTAACAAAAATGTATTGCACACTTAAAATTGTGTGTGATGTGTTCTTATCACAATAAAATAAACTTAAAAAAAGAAATCAAGAAACCAAACACAAAAGACTACACCTTGCATGATTCCATTTACAGGAAGCATACAGAAGAGACCAATCTACAGATTCAGAGAGCAGACGGTGGTGGCCTGGGGCTCGGGGAGGAGAAAGGATAGACTGCAAAGAGGCGCAGGGAACTCCGTGGGGGGTGGTTACACAACTCTATACATTTACTAAGAAGCATTGAGTTGTGCCCTTACAACGGGGGATTTCATGGAAGAGAAA
This sequence comes from Rhinolophus sinicus, assembly GCF_036562045.2. NCBI lineage: Eukaryota > Metazoa > Chordata > Mammalia > Chiroptera > Rhinolophidae > Rhinolophus > Rhinolophus sinicus. Next base: position 2,716,555 of record NC_133753.1, on the reverse strand, counting down.
TTATACATCAGTGAAGCTCTTAAAAAGAGAAGGAAAGGCCCTCAGGTCTTCAGAGTGGGATGCAGGTCAGGAAGGGCCTGGCCTGCTGGGGCAGCCCTGTGCCTCGGAGGTTTCAGCCCCAGACCCTAGGGGCCTGTGTAGTGTTGCTCAGGAACCCCAGCTGGGTAGGAGCCCGGATGCCTTCGGAGTTGTTTACAGAAAACTTCCCTGAGGGAGTAAGGCGTGTTTTGAATGATAAATGCTCCAAACCACAAGAAGTTCAACCCCCAAGTCTGAATTCTCCCAAACTGGGGAAATCAGTTTTCTTCCAACAACAAGCTCCAGGCCCTGGGAGGCCCCGCCCAGCTGCTCGGGAGCAGCAGGCAATTAGTACAGGGCAATCAGGGACCTTCTCTATTGGGGTGGGAGAGGGCCTGGCCCCTGGCAGACCACCGGGGCCCTCATTAAACCTGCAGATGCCCAGGCTTCACCCTGGCTCGAGCCACAGTAACTGGGAACATGAGGGCAGTGCAGACCACAGGGAGATCTGCAGGCCCCCAGGTAGCCCCACGTGAGCCCTCCCCACCGGTGATTGGGCCAGGCATGGTCACGTGACCAAGGAGAGCCCATCCATAACTGACCAGTGACCTATCAGGGGTGGCCTGTGAGAGCAGAGCCAATCAAATGCCTCCCTGGGATCTGGACCCAAACCAGACTCAGAGGGAGAAATGGGACCCAAGCTCTGGGTTGCTATTATGCTGAGCCTGAGGGCCTTGGAGAGGGAGGGCAGGGGGAGCGGCCTGGGCACAGCCTCCATTTGACCCAGCTCGGACTTTCTCAAACCCGAGTCTTACCAGCGGCCAGTGGTGCCTTTCACCCTGTTGGCACAACCCCTCCGCAGTCCACCCTGGATGTTTGTCCTTAAACAACCCATATCCCTTCAGCTGCACCCCAATCATGTTTGTGAGATGTGGTGTGTTATATACTAGTTTGCTCTAATAGGTGTGAAAGTGAATTCTCCATCATCAAAATAATGTTTCTTGTTCGCTCTCCCATGTTCATAGCAGCATTTCCACAAGAGCCAAAAGGTAGGGAAAAAAACCCAGGTGTCCATCAACAGATGAATAGATAAACAAGATATGGTATGTTTCTACCATGGACTATTACTCAGCCTGAAAAAGAAAGGACATTCTGACACCTGCTACAACATGGACCTGGGTGAAATCATCCAGTCACAGGAGGACAAATACCAAATGATTCCACTTCTATGAGGTCCCTAGAGGAGTCAGATTCATAGAGACGAAAAGCAGAATGGTGGTGCCAGGTGCTGGGGGAGGAGAATGGGGAGTTAGTATTTATTGGGGACAGAGTTTCAGTTTTGCAAGGGTTCTGTGGAGGGTTGGGGGTGATGGCTTCACAACAGAGCAAATGTACTTAAGACCACTGAACTGCACACTTACAAATCGTTAAAGTGGTCGATTTTATGTTATGTTGTGTATTTTACCACCATGTTAAAAAATGCAATTCCTCCGTATGCCCAAGAGCTCATTCTGCACTGGGATCCATGCACCCAGCCAGACAACCAGGAGTATTTGTCTCCTGGGTGGGCATGCCTGGACCTGGCCAGTGCAGAGTTACCAAGCCAGAATGGCCTCACCCAGCCAGGTCTTCAGACTGATGAGAGAAATCTGGGCATTTCACTCACCTGCAAGGGGACATGACAGTTGCCAATGAGAAAACTCAGGATCCAAGTGGCCAGGTAGGCTCTCCTACTGGTCCCGCCAGTCCCAAGCGGAGGGCTGAGGAGACTGAAGTTAGAGCAACAGCGCCTGGGGAGAGGACCCAAACGTTGCATGGGTGGGCTGGATCCGCTCTGCAGCACCCCCTGCACACAGCCTCACAGCAGGAGGGGAAACCCCCCCAGGGGCCTCACTGAGGCTCATCTTCCCTGAAGCTGAGAGTAGAGGATGGGCCCTGCTCACACTGGCCTCAGTCACCACTTTTCCAGTGTCCTGAGTCCAACACCGCTTCTGATGGACGTGGTCTCCCGGTGGAGTGAGACCCTCCAATGGACCCTCTTTAAGGTTCTGGGGCCTACTATGTGCCAGGAAAAATAGCAGCATCCTGACTACCACCCCGCCTCACCCCCGCACCCACACTAGCCTCCCTGGGAAGTGAAAGCAGAGAGGAAATGGAGGCTCAGAGAGGTTAAGTGACATGCCCAGAGTCACACAGCTGGTAACATCAGAGCCACAGCTGCAAATCACTCTACAAAACTCACACGCTCCTAAAACTTTGCTACTCAACTTTGGGGGGTGGGGGGTACGGAGGGGCGTGGGGGAGCTACAGGATAGATGTGATCAGCTTCCAGAACATCAGGTGTACTCAGACATTTGGGGTGGGAGGGGGGGGACTGAGTGAACACATAAAACCTACCTTGGGTGCTCATGCATTCTCATGTTAAAAGAACAGTGCTAGCCCCACATGGATTTTTCCATAAACCAAAGGATTTTGTGCTAGCAGCTGGTCCCACCATCTGAGCTCTCTAGCCCCCACAATTAAGGAGGCAGTGGTGGAAAAGTTCGAGAAGGTTGTGTTCCATCTGCCGCTTTGGGTATAAAGCATCACCATAATTTGTGACATGCCTTCTGCTGACTTGCCAAATGGAATGATGGGTCCCCTGGAATTGGTCAGCGAGGGTGTCATTTGTGAGTGCCACCCAGGCCCCCAGGTTGGCAACACGAACGCCAGCCCCTCGCCCCAGAGTCCTGTTCATGTTAGCTCTGAGTCACAGAACAGTGTGAGGGGGACTGTGTCCCTGTACAGAGGTACAACTGAAGCCCAGAGAGGCCAGGGGCCCACACAGCACGGAAGGAGAGGTGGGAGGTGGAGGAGGGCCAGGCAGGGTGACTGTGGCCCCAGCCCCTGGCTCCTCTGGCCTTGACCCTGATTCCAGCTGCCCAGACATTGCCAGCTAGCATCTTGGAGAGACGTGAGACCTGCTGCTTCTTTCTCCTGTCCCCATGGAGTGAGGCGGGCTTAGGGACAGGTGCAGCTACTCCCCGAGTGCCTGGAGCCTGAGGGGCCCGGGGTGACAGAGCCATCGCCCTGGCCCCAGGGGCATCAGGTTGTTTGTGCCTCGCAGGCTGAGTCCCTGCAGCCTTCCATCAGTCTATCTGACACCCAGGGACCTAGGCCTGGCCACCCTGGGCTCGGTGGGGGTTGGGGGCGGGGGCCAAGAAGGTGCTTCTGAGAACACAGCCCTCGCAGGTACTCTGTGTGCTCAGGGGCTTTGGGACCCGTGAGGGCAGGCTAAGCAGGTGGGGCTCCCACCCCCTTTCTTTCAACGGGAGCCTCTCTAAGAAGGAACTGTATTGTTGAGCTTCCCAGTAAGATTTCTTGTGAAAGGGGTGAAGATACTTAAAAACATTTGGGGCCCCTCCCCTGCCCCCACTCCCACGGGGTTCCAAGGCTTGAATCCCAGGGGCTGCTCTGCACCAAGCCCTCATTTCCCCTCTTTGGGCCTCTTTAGAGGAGACACTCTGGGAGGGCGAGAAGAGCACTGGACTGAGTCAAGCAGACCTAGCTGAAAACCCAAAATGACAGTGGCTTCGACAGGATGGAGTTTAGTCTTCTCTCATACTCAAGATGTGTACAGGTGGCCAGGGCTGTAAGGCAAGCCATGTCAGTGTTGGGACCCTGGCCCCTTCTAGACTGTGGCTCTGCCATTTGCAGGTTTTATTTCCCAGATCATTTTGTGGTCCCAGATGGCGGCTGATGCCCATTGTACCTGCGTTACTGGCAGTAGAGGGAAACAGGGGGTGTCTTGCCCTTTAAGGACCCTTCCTGATATCACACTATCTACATCCAGGTTACAACTTAGCCATACCTACGTGTAAGGGAGGCTGGGAAGTGTCTTAATTCCAGGCAGCAAAAAACTGTCAGGGCTTCTGTTCCCTTGGACCACTGGAGGGGTTGGGGGTGGGGACAGGAACCTGGAAGGTGTGAGAATTTCTGCCCCAACCACTAACTTGCTGTGTGCACTTGGGCAAGCCCGTTCCCCTCTCTGAGCTCCTGGCTGTCTGTTAGGGGTGGTGTAGGAAGATAGTTTCCAAGGCCCCTGCCTGCTCTGGCATTTCTTGACCCTGCAGCAGGGAGCCAGGGAGGCTGAAACTAAGGACAGAAACTGCTCCTGTTTAAAAGTTGCCTGTGCCAAGGCTTACAGATTTGCAAGAGCATAAAACTTGATTATTGGTTTTCAAACTGATGAACACAGCCTAGAATACTGTTAGGGGGCCATCTGGGAAGTGCCCGGAATCTAACCAAGGAGGACCAACAATCCTGAAGACACACAGGGTGGGCAGACTGGGGGGGAGGGGCGTGGCTGGTGCAGCTTCGGGGCGGCCCAGGTCCTCCTGAGACAGGAGGGAGCTGAGGGGACAGACAGCCAACTGAGCATCTCTATCAGGGTCACAGAGGTGGTGGGGAGCGAGGACCAACTGGTGATGGATGCGGAGTCAGGGACTCGAGGGCCTGGGGGAAAAGGACAGAAGGCAGGGAGGGGAGGTCACTGCCAGGAGCTGAGATGGCTCCCTGGCGACAGGACAGCGGAGGAAAGGAATCCCGTGTTGCTTTTCCTCACAAGCCCTTTATAGGTTTCTTTTCCTAACCTCATCCCATGTATGACTGTGGTAACAAATATTGACCTGCTGGAATTGGGAGATCCAGGGGTGTCCTGTGGAGTGAGAAGAGCCGGGGCTCCCAGGAGATGCCACTTGCTGGTCTCACCCCTCTGAGGTGAGCCAGCAGGAAGGGACAGGGGCCCTCGGGAACTGTAGGGGGTCTGGCTATGACCCAGGCCTGGCGGTGACGAGTGAGGTATTTGTATCCACAGGGTGATACCCAGGCAGGCAGGCACTTGGAGGGGCTCTTCCCGTCCCTTTGGCCTCCAAACTCTAGGGGTGGCCCCTGCAGTCAGGCAGTGGGGCAGTGTATCCCTGTGACAGCAGAATTCCTAGCCTTTCTCCAGGCCTGCGCAAGCCCCAGGAGTGCCTGGACTTACCACAGGATGGGGTGAGGGGCCTACAAGCCATAGCAGAATGTGCCCTCGAGCCCAGCCCACCCCACCCCCCCAGTCGCCTACACTGCTCCCCAGGCCTTCCATAACCAGGGAATGGGAGGGCTGGCCCCAAAACCTCACCCCACAGGGGACTTGGGTTTTGTAGAAGGTTCCAGATGTTTGAACACCAGCCTCCAGCCCCACCCATTTGAAGTTCTTGGGGCCATTCCCAAAACCACAGGCTGATGGGGGAGGGAGAATGGGTGGGTGAGCTCTTCCCCGGTGTTATCTGGTCCTCACCACAGCCTTCAAGCTGGGGATGTTCCCATTTCACAGACTGGAGACAGAGGCCCTGGAGAGGTATGAAATTCCAGGGCTTGACCTGGCCCCCAGAGGCCTGTGTAGCACAAACCACCAGGAGCCCAGCTGTCCAGGCCAACGTCTGGGGGCTCAGGTCCCCTGCTCTAGGCCTGGCCCCAGCCACAGCTTGGGGCTCACTGAGGCTCTGTGGGGGTCCAGGATCCAAACAGGACATTACTTGATGTTCTAGTCAGGGAAGCTCCTCCCAAAGCCTCCAGAGACATTGGGGTACAGCCCCACCCTAGCCTGGTGTGGGCCCTGGGTGTGCCTACGAGCCCACGAACATGGCGGCCCTGAGGCTGGGCATGTGCCAGCTCCACAGCTGCCCAAGCACGGGTATACGGGGTCCCTGGCCTAGCTTCTCACAGCCTGAGGGGCAGGGCGGGGATATCTCATTACATCAGCCCCACTGGCAGCCCCTGAGCCTGAGGGGCCTGCAGCATTGTAGGCCTGGCCTCTGAGTAACCAGGGTCCCCAGGCCAGGGCCAGCAAGGAGACTGCAGTTCTGAGAAGGCTGGGCGGTGGGTGGGTGAGCTCCATGCCCCGTCACTCTGTGACCCCACAAGGTGATGATAGGAGCCTCCAGGATGAGGTTCAGCCCCCACAGGTGGCCGGACTGACCCAGGGTTGAAAACTGCCCGATTCTGGAGGAGCCTCAAGACTATTCCACCCTGCCTTGCTTCTGGGGCTGACGGCCTGGGAGACTGAAGGGAAAGCACCTAAGCCACAGGGAGGACAGTGAACGATTTCACACACACACACCACCCCCCAACAGCCCCTGCTCTGGGGGACATTCTTGGTCCAGTGTTCGCTATTCCTGACTTCCGGAGTCTGGGATCCCAGTAACTGGGTTTTGAGATCCTGGGTTCTAGCGTCCTGGGAAGATGAAAGCAGTGGAGTGGAGGGGGCAGCCTGCAGGGTCCAGCCCACCCCAGTACTCAGGGCCTGACCCTGCCAGGCAGCTGGCACGTGGAAATCAGAGCCCCTCATTTTATAGACTTGGAGATGAGGCCCCGACCTTTGGAGATAACCAGGGACCTGTCCCAGAGTACTTTGGGCGGGGTGTGATGGGGGACAAGCACCCGTGACCCAGGACAGCCCCCCACCCCTCCTCCATCACCCCTCCTCCATCAGCAGCAGAACAGCAAGCGTGCTCCCGCCTCCCTTAGTCGAGGCTGCTGGCTGCCCTGCGGGGTCCAGGCTGGGGAGGATGGAGGCCCTTCCTAGGGAGCAGAGGCTGTTCTGCTCCGCCCCCCAGAGCTGGCTTCTTTCCACCCCCTGCAGTCTCCTCCCCCACAGGCGGGACTGGCTTCTGCCATGAATACCCACAGCCTGCCAGGCCGGTGGGGGAGCACACATGCCTGACCCCACCCCCAGCCTCAAGGAGTTCTCTTGGTTCTTGGCCGTCTTCCTGGGAGAAACTGAGGCCCAGGTGGAATTAGAGTCCCCACAGGCCCCTGAGGGACTGCTGGAGTTTCCAGATACACTTTAGAGGCTGTGCTTCAGTGGGGTCTCCCCCCCTTTATTCACCCGTGAGTGATGAAGGGAGGCTGCCAGGCCTGGAGCCATGGCGGGAGATGGAAGCGGGAGCTGGCGGGGTCCCAGCAGGAGGCCGAGCTGGGAGACTAGGGCCCCTCTTGGCGCTCCTTCCTTATACTCCCTCACCCCACTCCGCAGCACCCCCTTCCACACCCATGATTCTCCCGGCAGGCTGCCCAGAGGCCTGGGGAGGGGGGCCCTGTGGCCCTAGGAGGTGCTCTCCCCTGCACACTCCCAGGCTGCACAGATGGGGGTCCTGGTGGGATTCAGGCCTGGCCTCTTAAGAAGGTTAAGCCCTGCTTTGTCCCTGGGCACTGGGCTGGGTGGTGTCTGAATTCAGAATGAAGGAGCCAAAAATGAGAGGCCCACAGATTTTGTGTGTGCGTGTGTGTGTGTGCGTGTGGCTGTTCCCCTAGGTGACAAATCTGTCTCACACACACTTGGGTATTAGGATATCCAGGGCAGACTTCCTGTCCCATCTCCCTGCCCATCCAGCAGCTTGTCTGAAATTCCTCCATTTGAGCATCTTCTGGACAGAGCAGGGCATTCCCTAAGATGGAGGGGCCACGCCTGAGCCTGGAAAACGGCTCCCTGGACAGACCCGGAGTCCAGCGCTTAAGCTCTCTGAGTGGCAGCTTCCACACCTGTGAGGCAGGTGAGCTACCTGCTCCCACCTCACAGGGATTCAATGCAAGCACGGCAGGCACTCTGCTCTGCAGCTGCCCCAGGACCCCAGGATGCTGGGGCTGTGGGTATGATTGGGGGAGGCGCCTCTCTCCCCTGCTCTGCTCCTTCCTTGGGGGTTCGCCCCCAGCTCGCAGACACCAGTGCCCCTCCCCAGCAGGGGAAGGCGGGGCTCTGTCCTGAGGCTCCACCTCCCTGTCCCCTGTTTCACCAGCTGGAGGAGGAGGAAAAGGGTTTCTTCAGCCCGGGTTTGTCCCCTCCAACTGTTTCCCTGTATCTGCTCCCTTTCCTTTCGTGCCTCTTAATCTTAATCCCTTTAAGCCTCCGCAGGCCTGGCTCTTGTCTGCTTCTCTTAAACTGTGTCACGAGTTGCCAGAGCAGGATCAGAGATCCCTGGGGACAGGGATGGAGCCCCAAGGGCAGCCCCAGTCTGCAGGTTCCATGCGCATAGAACCACACCCACGGTAGGGGGAAAGCCGGCTCATCACACCAGACCCGGCCCAGGGCCCAGGGCCCAGGGCGTGTTTGGCTTTCATACACCCGGGCACCCTGCCTGCCTGGCTCCTTCCCCATGAAAAATAAGTTCTATTTTATGACTGCATCGGTATAAACGAGAATATATAAATCATACATATTGACATTTTCTTCTCCCTAAAAGGTCTTTCTTTTTTTTTCAGATTTTAAACAAGATTCAAAATTTCATGGATCCCTAAAAGTATCGGGGTCCCAGGCATTATGTCCCCTGTGTCTGAGGAGGGAGGGAGTTTGCCAGGCAGGTGCCTTCCCTTGGAAGTGGACTGACTGGGCCTGAACCCAGGTCTGCTGCATCCCCTTTCCTACCCCCCCCCCCCACCCCTACCTGTCCCTGTGGGGAAGGGCCAGGAGAAGTTTTGCTGATTTTTGGCATTTCTTAATCGCCATCCTATGGCTTTGAACATGTTTCTAACAGCAGTAGTAATATTATAACAATAATAATAATCCTTCAAAAAGCCCTTGACACTTGTCAGGCCCTTTCACCTGTGTTATCTGATCCTCCAAGAATCCAGGAAAGGGCAAGAATAGCCACTGGGACACCCATCTTCCATCTGGGACAAGTAGGACACAGAGGATAGAGACGTCGTCTCAGCTGGTAGGACCAGAGCCGGGGCTCTTTGCCCATCTCTCTCTGCATGAGCAGATGGCAAGGAGGGGCCCGGCTTGGAAACATACCTGGAGATGAGGAGACCTAGGTGAGGTGGGCAGGTTGGGGCTCAGAGTGCAGGATGGGTGCAGAGAGGGGAAGAGCAGGGGGTGGATGACAGCAGGGACAGGAGGGTGTGGGCCAGGCAGGGACACCTCGGGCTGCTGGTGGGACAGGAAGAGCCCACTGCAACAGACTTCCAGAAGGAGCTGAACTGGAGGGGCTGGGGGTGGGGCAGAGTTACTTGGAGGGAGAAGAGGGGACCCACGAGGTATCTGGGAGGCACAACCACTGAGCCTTCATGACTGATGAAATGTGGAGGTAAATGGCAGTGTGTGTGACAAAGATGTTCCCGAGATTTAGGCCTTTGGAGGCCCCAGAAGCTGGAAAGACCATAGCACCTGTAGATAATTAAACAACAATGTAGCAGAAGCTTTCTTAACCCGGTTGCACTTAACCAGCTCAGTGCATTGAGCCACTCCACACCCTCTGTAAAGCATACGGGCAAAAAGCTGACAGATGCTGACCCTTTCCGAAACTCACATATAGCCATCACACCAATAAAGTGGTCCACTTTCAAGGAGCTCCTGAAAACTTTCAGCCCATCCTCCCACGTGCCCCAGGTGAGGCCCCCCCTGACAGGGGCTGCCCCAGGCCTGCCCCAAACTTCTGCCCTACCCACTGAGAGGTGATGCCTTGTCCCCCAACCTCTTTACACCTGTCGAACATGTTAATGTGAGTCCTTTCACTGAGTAGCACACTAACTGCTGAATTACACATCCAACACCCAGACACTGTCTGGGTGTCTATGAACACTCAGTTGATGTTCTGGAAAGACTTGTAAAAAGTCATTAAATTTAAAAATTGCTATTGAATTAGGTATACATTGGGAGGCAAAAGTAAAATCCTACAAGGACCCTGAACACAGATCTGTGTCTAAGCTCACCCACCTGGCCACATGGCCTCTCTGCAGGGCTGCTGGGCATGGCAGGACCACCTAACCCCCAAAGTGACAATCCATCCCATCACTTCTGCTCTTTTCTGTTCACCAGAAGCAGTCACTGCCCACCCCTACTCAAGGGGCGATGGCGCCAGGGTGTGACTACGGAGGTGGCTTCACCGGGGAATTCCTTGAAGGCTGCGTACCACAATCTCCCAGTGACAGTCCCCACTGAGTGGAATAAGGGGTCTTCTCCTCTGACTCAAACACGCTTATAACTGAAAACTCTCTGCCTGGTGCTGTTCCAAGAACTTTATGCTGACCCCTCACTACCACCCTAGAGGCCAGCACTATTATTATCCCCATTCTGTGGGGAGTAACTGGTTCGCAAATCCCACGGCCAGCTGGCTGGAGCTGGCTGGGATTCCGGTCCATGGGAGGAAGTGGCCTTGGGCATGGCGAGTCTGAGGGGCCTGCAAGACAGGGCCTGTAGTCCCCCCGGGGAGCTGAGATTTGGGTCTGAAGTTCAGGAAGAGGCAGGTTGAAACTGGCACTGTGGGCACCCTTAGCTGGGGGTGAGGAGGGCAGCTCCCCCAGGAAGAGTGGTTGCACACCAGACAGAAAAGGGCTCTGTGTCCAAGGGTGGCCAAGGAAAGGTGAGGAGGAGGCCACGGTGGCTTCTGCCTCACAGATACAGCGGAGAAGGGAGGAAGCAGAAAGCAGAGTGAGGGCCATGAGTGAGGCTGCAGTGAGAGAACACCTCTAGGGAGCAGCCTGGCTGTGGAAAGGCACAGGGCACAGGACAGTTGTTGAGGGGGTGTGGGGACAAGGGCTGAGGGGGCGTTAAGGTTTCTGTTGGGGGGTGTGGCTAGGTGAGGGGTGGCCCCGGGCCTGGCTGTGGCCACACCCTCTGCCCTCTCAGCAGGGCCAGCGCTGCAACAGACCCCGCCCAGGCTGACGCTCAGGAAGTGGCCTCCCAGGTTACCAGCCCCAAGGCATCGAGTCAGGAGGTGTCACAAGTGCCCCACCCAGAAGCTGTGCCCCCTCCCCAGCCGGTCCAACCCGTTTGCCCAGTGACCTAACTGGCTGTCTTCTGCCCTCAGCCCTCCATGCCTCTGCTGCCCCTGGGAGCTACCGCCTTTCACCAAGCAACTCAGACCACTCCAGTGGGTGGTCACACTGCCTGGTGCCTCCTCTTCCAGGGAGTCCATCACACCTCCTAACCATTCCCTGACTTTTTGAGGGTGCGGATGAGGGATTTGTGCAGAGAGCCGCAAGGATCCAGCCCCCTCACCCCAACAAATGCGGATGTTTGGTTTCTCCCCAGAACCAGCTTCCCAGCACTCACCAGGTACCCACTAACCCTGGCCACGGCCTGTCCTCCTCCCCAGTGGTCCTCCCAGGCCCTCCTGACCAGCCTCAAAATCTCTGCAGCACACACTGGACAGCCTCCTTACTCTGTGGAGGGGCCCAGCTAAGCCTGCACTCACTCTTGGGCAGAAGGAATCTGCACCTGGCCTCACCTCCCTTTACAGCACCCTGTATACCTGTCCACCGCCACGCCTTTGCCCAAGCTGTTCCTCTGCTGATCACACAACTCTTCCTTCTCCAAATATCCAAATCTTTCCCAGCCTTCAAGGATCAGTTCAAAGCAACCTAACCTCTCTGGGCCTCAGTTTCCCTGGCTGTCACAGGAAGTGAATCTTTCCTCTCCTGCATGGGAAGCTGGGAGGAGGGAAGAAGACGCCGCCAGCAGCGGTCCTGGCACACAGTAGGGGCCCCTGAGCCTCTCGGCCCTCCTGGCCCATCCACCCAACCCGCCGTGCTCCTCAACCCGGCCAGGTGCTTGCTAAGCCTTGCCAGGTGATGACAGCGCCGCCGGCAGCCCATTCCCGCCTCGCAGGAACAGGCCCGAGCCCCTGAAACGCGGCCCAGGAGGCCCCGCGGGAGAACATCTGTGCAGAGCTGCCCGGAACAGGGGGCGTGATGAAATCCGAGAGGCCCTGGGCTCTCCTCCCCGCGCCCCACCCCCAATAGCAGGCACAGGGGTTGGCGGGGGAGAGGCGCGCACAGAGGCCCTGTCCCGCGGCCAGGTGGGACGACTGTTCTGATCGCTCAGCCCCCGCGGTCCCCCGCCGCGTCTGGCACTAGAGAGGGCCCGCCGCCCCGCCCCCTCCCCTGTCCATCCCCTCCCCCCGCCTCGAGCCTCTCTTCCGCTACTGTAAAATGGGGCGATGGCACCGTCTCCAACCCTGCTCGTACTGCGGGCCTCCCTGAGGGCGTTTTCTTGTCCAAGACTAACTAAAGCAGTCATCGGAAAAACCTCAGAAAATACTATATATGTATTTCTGTGACCTGGACTCCATCTAGGGAGCGCGGGGCTGGGGGCGGGGCGCGACAGCCACAGGTATTATTATCCCGTGTCTCAGATGAGGAAAGGGAGGCACAAAGGGGCTCAGTGGCCTCCCAGGCCTCAGGAGGGTGGGGGTGTGATGTGGATTTGAACCCAGACCTGACGGTCCTCTTTCAGCCGCCGCCCCATCAAGGACTGTACCGTGTTCCTCCTTAAGAACGCACCTCCGTCACGTCACCTGCCCCAGCTTGGCTTGGGGCTTGCGGGTGGGGGTGTCGTGTGTGGATGCGCAGTCTGTGGATTTGGGACTCCGCACCTCCCCCAGTTCATGGCGCCTGCGCCCCTCCTCCTCCCACCCGAGGAGATTAAGTGGGAACTTTGAACCCTGGCCCCTAGCCCCCATCGGGAGGGCTAACCCCATCGCTTTTTTTTTTAGATTTTATTGGGGAAGGGGAACAGGACTTTATTGGGGAACAGTGTGTACTTCCACGCCTTTTTTTCCAAGTCAAGTTGTCCTTTCAATCTCAGTTGTGGAGGGCGCTGTTCAGCTTCAAATTGTTCTTTCAGTCTTAGTTGTGGAGGGCACAGCTCAGCTCCAGGTCCAGTTGCTGTTGCTAGTCGCAGGGGGCACAGCCCACCGTCCCTTGGGGGAGTCGAGGAATTGAACTAGAGCCCACTGGCCCATGTGGGAATCGAACCGAACCGGCAGCCTTCGGAGTTTGGAGCACGGAGCTCTAACTGCCTGAGCCACCGGGCCGGCCCCTCCCATGGCTTTTTAAACCCAGTCTCCCCTGCAGCCACACTGCCTGCCTCCTCTCAGGCTGCTCGCCATCTCTTCCCTCCAACCGTGCCTGGCCCAGTGGGGAGAGGGACTGTCCACCCATTTTATAGGCGGCAAATGGGGTCCGACAGTGCCTTGCCGGGGAACCTGACTCTTCTGTGGTCTTCCCTGTGCTCGTGGACCCTCTCCTCATCGTGGAGTCCCAGCCGTGGAGGCCCCACTTAGCCCCGAAGCCTTCTCTCCACTTAGTGACTCACCAGCCAGCCGGGAGTGGGTCCTTTGTGAAGTGCCCTGGGCACCTTCCGGGGTGGGCATTCACCTGACAGCTTCTTTCTCCACCTCCCCAGTCCGGCTGCCTGGACTGGACCCTCAGGGGAGGAGCAAGGCCATCCTGCAGCCCCGATGTCCCCACCTACGCAGGAGGCACTGGGCTCGGTGACCCATGAGAGCGCTCCTGGGCTGGATGTCTTGGGGGCTGAGGGCTGTTCCCATTCCTTATGTTCACCTTGAGGGGCCTTCTGCCCTGCTTCCACTGCCTCCTTCTAAGGACAGCAGTACCCTGGTTTTCCAGGGGGAACCCCACCCAGCCACCCTGCAGGCAAGCATGTGGATTGGTGGGTGGCACCCCACCTTTCCAGCTCTGGGCCTGGCAATCAACATACCTCTTATTGGTTTGGAGAAGGTCACTCATCCCAGCAGGTGGGAAGAGGGGCTGTGACCTGGTGCTGCCAGGGCCACATCAGGAAGGGCTCTCATCCCAGGGGACAGAAAAGCCAGGGTGAGAGTCAAAGAGCATGGTCCTAGCGTCACAGAGGCCTGGCTCCTCGGGCCAGCGGCCTGGCCACACTGGACTTGTCCAGTTGAAGTTTTGGCGTCAGGCTGCCGTGTCTTGACTCTTGAGTACCCTCTGGACATGGTTTATCTGTTTACCCTAAGCCAGCAAATTGGGTAGTGCTGTCCCATTTTCCAGATTCTTCATTCATTCAGCACCTTCTCTCTGAGATAGCCTGGGAGCAAGTCCTGAGTGACACACACAGCCCTGCCCCCAGGGCTTCAGCCTGGGGACACAGCCAAGTAAGTGAGCGTTACAGGGGTTATCTGAGCCACAGAACTGGGGAGGGGGACATAGCACCGAGACCTGCAGGGTGAATTTGGACATGACCAGTGAAGGGCTGGAGGTGGGAGAGGAAGAACGTGCTCCAAACAAGTTGGTCTCAAGATTGGAAAGGACCCCGGGGCCCCCTGGAAAGAACAAAGAGGTGGGGGCAGGGAGCAGAGAGGGTCCTCAGAGCATTGTGGGCCACACGTAGGCCTTTGGATTTCTGCCCAGCTGCTCTGAGAAGCCTCCGAGGGGTTTCAAGCAGGGTGTAGTGTGGCTGATTACATCCCTTCATGCCTTTTCAGGGCTCTCCCAGCTGGGGAAGAGAAAATTTGATGCTTCATCATGCAGCGCTGCCAGGATGCTTCCAGACCCTGGTGTGGCTCTGCGGGCGGCTAAGGGAGCTGGGGGTGTAATGCCTGTTTGTAGCCTGCTGTAAGATCCCAGCTGTGATGGGCTGCACGGGACAGTTAGAGAAGGCTTCCTAGGACAGGGCCTCAGGCTGCAGGCACTAGGGATCACAGGGACACATGCCAGGGGGCAGGGTGGGAGTGGAAGAGGTCCAGGGAGCGGAACAGCGTGTGCAAAGGCACAGCGGCAGGAGCGAGCACGGGATGCCCCAAAAAGCCCTACATCAGACATGAGTGTGAAGAATTTGAAGTCTGTCTGCCAATCTGTCAGTCTTTCTCTCTCTGAGGCTGTTAAGATGCAGGCAAGGAGCAGACAGGACTCCCTGGGTTTGGGTGGGTTTGGAGGTTGCAGGAGGTGGGTGGTGGAGGATGGCAGGGGAGGGGGCAGGGGAAGAGCACATCAAAGCTGCAGCTGTCAGGTGGGGGGGGGTTAGCTGGTGGACAAAGTGGGGAGGTTAAATGTGCTTATCTCCACTTCCTCTGCAAACTTCATAAAAACGATGGCAAAGAATTAAAAAAGGCACAAACACGAGAGAAGAGACAGTCTTGGATGACGAGTCCAGCACAACGAAAAGCAACCATATACCAGCAGAAACTGGTGGGGCTTGGTCTGGGCACTGTGGGAGGCAGGGGTGACACGTGATGACAGCCCCTGTGGCTGACAGACCTTAAGGTGACCCCAATGACTTCCTGCCCCCTATGTTCACGTCCTGTGTAATCCCTTCGTCTTTAGTGCAGGCGGGACCTGTGACTTGCTTCTAACCAACAGAATACAGCACAGGTGATGGGATGTGACACCTGCCTCCGTGGAAGCAGACTGGAGGGAGAGAGTCTCCGTGTGGGCTGGATCCAGTGAAAGGAAACCCATGTGGCAAGGCACTGTGAGCAGCCTCCAGCAACAGGCAGTGAGAAGCCAGGGCCCTCGGTCCCTCAGCCACAAGGACATAAATCCTGCCAGGAACCGAATCAGCTTGGAAGTAGATTTTTCCCCCAGCTGACCCTCCAGATGAGCACGCAGTGGGTGACGCCTCCATTGTAGCCATTTGAGATCCTGAGCAGAGGACCAGCCCAGCTAGACTTCCAAACCCTGGGAACTGAAATAGTAAATGTGTGTTGCTTTGAGCTGCTAAGTCTGTGGTAACTTGTTACACAGCATAGAAAACTACTACACTCCCAAATCTTCCTACAGCTCTCAGCTGAGCAGGTTCACCCACTTCCCTGTTTCCACCCACTCCCCTGTAAGAGACAAGATGCGTAATCTCTGGAGAGAGATTCCAGAATCCGGGCACCAGGCCTGAGAGAGGCAGGGATAAGTGTGGGGCTAGAAAGGGCGCTTGAGTGACCGCGGCTTCCCAGTCCTTTCCTGTCTGTTCCTAGAATGCCAGGAACTGAGCCTGTGCTTCCCAGGCAGAAGCATGGAGGGCTCTTCTGTGCAGACCCGCTAGCACCACCGTTGGGAGATTCCCCATTCCTCACTGTCCCTTACTACAAAGGCCATGTGACTGGCTTTGGTGAAAAAAAAGAGTGTAAGTGACATGTTGCACTTTCAGAAAACTTGAAGTCGTCCTGTGGACTCTGCCACAAGAAGAGCATTTCCCAGATGGAGGCAGCTCCTCCAGCCCAGGTCCCAGAATGAAAAGGACACACAGAGCAGAGCTGCAGCGACCTGCAGACACCAGGTAATATGAATGAGACATACACCCTTGCTGTTGTATGCCCCTGAGATTTGGGGATTGTTTGTTACTGCAACATAACTTAGTAGGGCTGACTGATACACCTAACAGAAAGCTGTCTAGATGGGAGGGAAGGTGTGGGACAGTGGTGAGGACAGACTCTGATGAGTAGGCAGTCTGTCTGAGAGGTTGTTGGAGCATTGAGAAGACTTAGAGCTGGGTTCAAAGAAAGCTATTCGTTCTCTATTACTGCATAACAAGTTAGCACAAATTTACCTTCCAGTCTCTGTGGGTTAACAGTCAGAGCATGACTTAGCTGGGTCCTCTCTTAGGATCTTGCAAGGCTGCACTCAAGGTGCCCGCTGGGACTGCAGTCCCATCTGCAGCTCGACTGGGGAAGGGGCCACTTCTAAGCTTACTGCCATTGCTGCTGAAATTCAGTACCTTGCTGTGTAGGACTGAGAGCTTCTGTTTCTTGCTGACTATTGAGCAGAAACCACGTGCTCAATAGGTGCTCAGCTCCCAGCAGCCACGTGTAGTTCCTTCCTAGGTGGGCCCCTCAGAGGCAGCGCACACATAGCAGCTTGCTTCTTCAGAGCCAGTAAAGGAGCAAGAGACTCCAGCAAGATGGACGCTGCAATCTTCTACCACCTAACCACCTATTTCCTTTGCTCTGTTCTGCTGGTTAGGGTGAGTCACAGATCATGCCCAAACTCAAGGCCAGGGACTACAGAAGGGTGTGAATGCCAGGTGGCAGGGATCTTTGGGGGCCTTTTTTCGAGACATAATTGACATCTAACATATTAGCTTCAGGTGTACAACATGATTCGCTATTTGTACATATTGTGAAATAATCACCACAATAAGTGTAGTTAACATCCCTCACCACACATAGTTACAATTTTATTTTTCTTGTGATAATAGGAGCCATTTTCAAAGCAGCTAAACAATGGTAATTATTAACTTCATGAAATACTAGAAGGAAAACTGGAGGAAACATAGCCGTAGTTAGATGGTTACGGTGCTTGGCTCAGTGGCAAGCAGTGTTTATATAATCGTTATGATGAAACAACTGAATATTGGTTTAACCCCAAATTGTTATATGTTGGTAATAAAAGGGGACACAGAGAGATGGTGTGTTGTAGGGAGGAGTGTGAGAAAGCTAAGCCCTCGTCTTCCCTACGAGAAAATCAATAGATAATGGCTCATATTGGTAAATCAAGTAACAGCCACACAAGCATGATATTTATACACATGGAGATAAAATCCAGAAGAAGCCAAAAGAGTTGAATGTGGCTGTCTCTGGGGAGGGGCGGGGGCGGGGCAGGTGGGGGGCCTGCTGCTTTTTCATATAGGCCTATTTATCCTTTAAAATTCTGTGCACATCATGTGCGTATACTTTAAGCAATTGCATTACTTGGATAAAAATACACATTAATTAGTAGAGAAAGAGATAAGTGGGAGGAGCAACATCCTCAAGAGTGAACAGTGAAGTCCCCAGGGATCCTGAACAGTCAGGAGCTTCTCCCTATCCTGGGGGGAGGGGATCAAAGAATCAGGGAGGAATGATAGCCTCTGGGAACACTTGATGGTGCATACACAAGGGAATACGGTAACCAAAGCTTCCACAAGGAGAATATGGTAATTGCGTGGGGACTGGGAAGCCAAGAGTTCCAAGGCTGGGAGGATTTGGGAAGATGGTGGGGGTGGGGGGGAGGAGGGATCCCTCCCACAGGATGAGGGAGGAGCCACAGGCCCAGCCTGAGAGTCCCCCCACCCCTGGGAGTCCCCCTCTCCCAAGACATTTCTTGGCAAGATTCTGAAGGCTGTGATCAGGTTCAGTTTTGGTTTTAACTCAGTAGATCTTGTATAATTTGTTTTTATTGAAGTGATAAATGCTCTGGTAAAAGATCAGGAAGGCACAAGATGTCTTGGAAAAGCACTGCCCAATAGTGGCGACCACTGTCAGGCTATCTGTTTTTCCAAATGTCCTTCCAGTTCCTGTTGATGTCAATCTCTCTCTCTCTCTCTCTCTCTCTCTCTCTCTCTCACACACACACACACACACAGATGGTCTCCCTCACTCCACACCCACATCTGCATCCTGCTTATTTACTTAGCTGCCGGTCTTGCCAAGTGAAGACACCCAGGGAGTGCCATCTGACTCCTTTTCCAGGCTCTGTACCCAGAGACCCCCATTTGTGTTCCCAGTCCCCAGTGGTGGGT
The DNA here is from genome assembly GCF_036562045.2 of Rhinolophus sinicus. Lineage (NCBI taxonomy): Eukaryota > Metazoa > Chordata > Mammalia > Chiroptera > Rhinolophidae > Rhinolophus > Rhinolophus sinicus. The sequence goes on along the minus strand of NC_133753.1, from coordinate 2,698,272 downwards.
GTTCAGGCTGGGTGCAGGATTTTGCTCTCATTAACTCAGCCGCAGATGGGACACCTCTGTTCACCCTGCCAGGCTTTCTTTTGTAGCCCCCACCCCCCACTGGGAGAGAAACCTGCCCTGGGAGCCTGGATCTGGCTGGGAACTCTTGTCCCAGGCTGGAGACCCAGGCCTCAGCACACTGTGGCCTGAACACTTGAGGAAGGTTTGGTGGCAAGGACTTGGGGGAGAGGAATGGTGGTAAGGGCCGAAGGCAGAAAGGGATTTCTGGGGGTGCCTCGGTGCCTGGCAACACTAAGGGCACAGGGCTATGTCTGGGAATGCCTACCTACTACTGCAGGGCTGGGCACTGGCTGAGATACTCCCTGTGGGGACAGAGCCAGGAGTGCAGTTTCCAGGCTCTCAGCCTCACGTGGAAAGGTGCTGGCTCAGGTAGTAAATGGCCATCAACTGTGATTGGATGGCCATCAGCTGTGGCTAGTTGGCTGTCAGCTGTAACCAGTGAGCTACTGGCCACTAATATAACTGCCATGGCTACGCTAGCAGAAAATGGGGGCTAGCAAGAAGATGGTGGCTGGCAAGCGCGGATTGCAGTTAGCACGGCGGATTGCAGCTAGCAAGTGAGGTTGGTTGGTTGGCAGGCAGAAAAGTGGACAGCAGGTCGCACGTCGTGCGAATCCAGCCTCCAGTGAGACTGTAGTGGTGTGACTCCCCTACCTATGGCTCCGTGGGTGTTCCTTTTTGGCCTAGCCATGTCCTGTGTTCTTACATGGGGAGCGGGAGCCATAGGTAGGGGAGACCCCGCAGGCCGCCCCGCACGATACTCCCTGCCTGGAGCATAGTAGTTTGGGGGTGATTCTGGCTTTACCACTTATTCCCTGCTTGTACTGTAAAGTGGCCTTGGGCAACTTGCTTAACCTCTCTAGGCCTCAGTTTCCTCATCAGTAAAATGGGGATGACAACACACTCCTGTCATGGAAGACGAGGCAGGAGCCAGCTGGCAGGGCAGTGAGGGGAATTGGGGCCCCCCCAGCGGAGGGTAGCTAAATTGGCTCTGAAGTAAAATTCACACGAATTGAGCCAGAAGGGGGTCTGTGTCAGAATTTTGCTCTGAGCTGCCTGTCTCTGCGACTCCAGCCCCTCCTGGCCTCCAACTCTCGGTTTCCTCTACCAAATAGTGAGTGTGGCAGCTTCCACCTTGGAGGGACATGGTTGTCAACTAATCACCCTGACTCGTTGCTGCCCCGAGAGCCCTGGAGCCCCTGGAACCCTGGGGTGGGCTGAGCCAAGTTGTCCCTCTCCTCTTCCAGGGGACGGTTTGGACAAGTCCCACTTGCTGTTCTGTTAGGAACCCCGATTTTGGCACAGGTATATTTCCAAAAACAACAAGTGTCACCAAGTCTGTGGCCTTGGGGGGTGTCTGGGCTCCTTCCTGGAGCCCCCTCGCCTCCCTCAATCACGGCTTGGGATCTAGCCGGGAAGAGGATCTGACCCTTGGGATGGGCTGCTCAACCCCATCTATGCAGCTTCCTGCTCCTGCCCCTACCCCATCAGGAATGGTGGAATGGACATTGCGAATGGCTGTGAGGCCCTCCATATGCAGAGAGCAGAGTGAAGCAAATCAAACTGACACCCACGTGCCCCCAGGCCTGTTACTCTGTATCCACAGCTTTGCTTTCTGGTTCTGTAGCTTGCGCCCATGCTCTACCCTCGGAACTGCCACTCTGCTTTTGTGTCAACCACTTTTCCCACCAGTTTTTCCTGACAGGCTCTGGCCAGGGGCTGGGAAGTTCTCACAGGACCCCGAGTTTTGAACTTTGGGCGCTCATGTGAGCCAGAGAGAAAGCCCCATCCCCCTCGGTGGCCCTCACTGCACCCGCACTGCACCAGACCTCTGGTGCGTGGAGAGCTGCTGCTGTGCCCAGCCCCCTCCCAGTGGAGGACCTGCCCAGCAGCCACTCCTTTCCCTGTGCCCAGAGTTCCGCCAGGCCCCAGCCTCTCTCTCCTAAAGGGCCCTCTCTGGGAATAACAAGGGTGATGACAGCACCTGCACTATGCATTGCCTTAAATTTTGGCACACAGTAATTCATTTAATCCCCTGAAACAGAAAGTTCTAGTACAATCATCCCATTTACACGTAGGGCACGAGTACAGAGTGATGACGGCCCAGTGGAGAGCCAACACGTGGCAGGGCTGAATTCACACCTAGACGGTGTCCCCAGGTCATGCTCCAACCACGGGCTATCAGCCTTCTGCCATCAATTTGCCACCATCCACTGAGTGTCTTCATGGCCCATCTGACCACAACACTGCTGAAAACCCTCCCTTGGTTAGAAATACCATGTGATCCAGCAATTCCACATGTCGATATACACCCAAAAGAAGTGAAGGTAGGGACCGGCACAGATATTTACATACCCATGTTTAAAGCAGCAGCATCCACGGTAGCCAAAAGGTGGAAAAAACCCAAATGTTCATTGACAGTTGAATGAATAAATATGTATATCCAGACAATGGATTATGTTTAGGCTTTCAAAAGAAGGAAATTCTGACAGATGCAACAACATGGATGAACCTTGAGGACATAATGCTATGTGAAATAGGCAGTCACAAAAGAACAAACACTGTGTGATCCCTCTTGTATGAGGTACCCAGAGTAGGCAGATTCTTACAGACAGAAAGCAGAATGGTGGTTGCCAGGGGCTGTGGGGAGGGGGTGGGGAGGTGTTGCTTAATGCGGACAGAGCTACAGTTTTGCAAGATGAAAAGAGTTCTGAGGATGGACGGTGGTGATGGTTACACAACAATGTATATTACTTAATGCCACTAAACTGTACCCTTAAAATGGTAAATTTTATGTATGTGTTTGCCTCAATTTAAAGAAATAATTAAACAACAAAACTTCCCTTGGCTCTGCATTGCGCTTACCGCAGGCTCAGCTACATAATTTGCGGGGCCCAGTGTAAAATGACACTGCAGAGCCCCTTGTTCAAAAATTAGGAATATCGGGCCGGCCTGGTGGCTCAGGCGGTTGGAGCTCCGTGCTCCTAATGCCGAAGGCTACTGGTTCAAAAATCACATGGACCAGTGGGCTCTCAACAACAAGATTGCTGGTTTGATTCCTCGACTCCCGCAAGGGATGGTGGGCTGCGCCCCCTGCAACTAACAATGGGCAACTGGACCTGGAGCTGAATTACGCCCTCCACAACTAAGATTGAACGGACAACGACTTGACTTGGAAAAAATCCTGGAAGTACACACTGTTCCCCAATAAAGTCCTGTTCCCCTTTCCCAATAAAATCTTAAAAAAAAAAAAAATTAAGAATTTCAAGATGGCAACAGCAAAGCAATAACCCCATGTGGTCCCTTCTGGGCGCAGGACCCTATGGGCTCGCACAGGTCACAGCCCAAGCTGCAGGTCTTGCCCCAGGCGGCAGCCCCACCCACCCTGGGCTGCTCTTCTGAGTTCCTGGACTTTCCTTCACCTTGGTGAAGGGTCCCAGACTTCTGGTCTCTGAGACTTTGTCTATACTATTCCCTTAGTTTGAAGTGCCCTTCCTGGCAGCTTCCTGCATTTTCAGATCCTGGCTCGGCTCTCCTTGCATCCGGATGGCATAGTCATCGTAGGCTGCTCAGCTTGGGTGGGGCCACTTAGCTCTTGTTCTGCCACAGCCCGGCACCAGCCTGGGCCTGCCCTTACACTGTTCCTTGGGCATTAGATAAATGAATCAACTCAACCCAAGTCACCATGTTTGATTCAGAATGACAGTAGCTACCAAGTACTGGGCACCTGCTGTGTCCCAAGGCTCCTGTGACCTTCCTGAAACCACTTGGAATTGCACCTGAGGGACTGCTGAAGGACACTCAGCCTGCAGGCATACGGGGACCCACGGGGGCAGGGGCTGGGGGGCCTAAGGGTCTTCCTGGGCCTGCCCTCACCTCTCCAGGGGAAAAATCAGGGTCGCTGACTCCCGCGTGCTCCTAAGGCTTGTCCTGTACAGTATGCCCATTTGCCTAATGAGGAGACTGAGGCCCAGCCTGGGGGTGACCTGGCATCCTCCGGGATGGGGGCAGCCAGGCCTGGTCAGACACGCGCTCTGAGTTGTGCACTGTGGCGCCCAGGACCATCGAGGCCTCTCGCAGGGACATCCTGCCCTCTGGGGCTACAGGGAGGCCTCTTCCCACCCTCTCTGCCCCCAACCCCGGCAGGGGTCCTCGCTGTCCGTGTGGAGGAGAAATGCCACGGGAAGCTGGAGGAGGAGGTGTGGGCCAGGAGCAGCCCAGAACCGTAGTCATGGTGACCAGGAGAGACAAAGAGTGTGCAGCGCTGGGCGAAGAGGCGGTGGGAGGAGGCCGAGCTGAGCCAAGCAGAGACCCCAGTGGAAACCTGGTGGCCCAGTCACGGCCTGAGCCCTGGCCTTCAGGTGCCCTTGGTCCAGTCCCCCTCTCTCTGGCCTCAGTTTCCTTATCTGGACAACCAGGGCAGCGTCTTAGCAGCTCCTTCGGTATTCACGGGGTTGGCTGTTCTTTTCTTTCATCTCCTGCCTTGGCAAAAATAAATAAATCTGGAAGGTCCTGGCAAGGGGGATCTGGGTGTATGTGCTGAGTTTTGAAGTGCCCATCACACAGAGGATGGGACTAAGGCCTGGCAAGGGGCGGGGAGGGTCACCTAGCACCAGGTGAGGCCCAGGGCAACTCCTCCCAGCTTGGGCCAGGCTGTGGGGGGCAGAGGAGTGACACAGGTGATGCCCCTCTCTTGACCTGGCCCTCTTTCAGCACCTGCCATAACCCAAGTGCCCTGACAGGACCAGGCACTATTGCCCTGGTGGCAGAAGCCCAAGTTATTCCATTTCCAAGACGCTTGTACCCTCCTGGTGGGTAGGCAAGGCCCTGCCTGGCCCCCTGGCTCCTCTCAAGAGACGTGTTAATCTGCAGTCACAGGCGGGGGGACACTAGTCATCCCTTTTAGCCCAAGCTGGGCCTCAGTTTCCCCACCTGTAAAAGGGGGTGAGTGGAGGTTTACACTGCAGCCTGTCCTGACTCTAGGCTCTCCAAGGCTTTGTTCCATTCGCCATCAGCTGGTCTGAGGTACCCTGTCCCCCCGGGCACCTGAGGAGTGTCTTCCGTAGCAGGAGGTCTCCTTCCATGTTCAGCCCCATTGGGTTAGACTCTAAGCCAGTGGCCAGGCCATAGTTGGGCCTGGTCCCTGCCCCCAAGAGCCCACAGACCTACGACCAAGCAGGGCAGGCCAGGCATGGGTCAGCAAGCTGCCCAGCACCTGTGGGGCCCTGGGCTTGATTTCCTCACCTGACACTCTGGGGTGATCCCAGTTCCTCCCAGTGTGTGGTGATTCTGACCAGTGAGGGTGGGATTGGAGTGGAGACGGCAGTCCTAATGGGTAAGGGAAGAGTGACAAGTCACCCTGGGGGTCGGTAGGTGCCCTGCTGGTCAGTCCACCCTCAGGGGGCAGATGGGTTCAGTGAAGCCACCAGGACCCTCTACCAGGTGTGATGTCCTCCATGCAGACGACCTGAGGCAAGTCCTGCCCACATGCTCCCACTAAGAACAGGACCTGGCTGACTAGCGGCACGTGATAGAGATAAACCACGTCAGACAGTGAGTGTCCCCATGGCCTGCAATCCCCCAACCCCTGTAGCCCTCAGGCTTCCTGGATCCTGGTCCCTGGGCCCTGCTTTGAGTGTCTGGGGAGCTGCCTGTGATATAGTGGGGGCCCCCGTGGACCCCAGCACCCCTGCCCAGCCTGGGGCAGGAGGCTTGGCGGACTTTGGTGGCAGCTCTGGCTGGGATCACTCAGCCAGTTAAGCTGCAGCACCGCCCAGCACAGAGGGTGAGTGTGGGGAGGTAAGGAGGGCCCCTCAGATGGGGGGATGGCAGCACCTGCCATGTTCTCTAGCCAGCCCCTTCCCGAAGTTCAGAGCACTCAGCCCAGTCTCCCCAGGATGGGATCTCTCCCCCACATCAGGGGCAGCCCTAGGCCCCCAAGCTTGGCCCCACCACTAAGGCCGGCCTCCCTGTTAACCAGATTAACATCCCCCTGTGCTCTGGTCCCAGTTGCTAACAGGAAGACCTCACCTGGCATCACTTCTGTGGAGATTCAGGAAATGCCCATGATATAGGTCTGCCCACCCTGCTCACACTGTAATGAAGGGAATAGCCTGGGTCACCTGGGCCCTGGTGGTCGGGATGGGCTCCGAGGTGGAGATTGCCCTCCAGCTAAGCCTAAAGCCTAGACCAAGATAGATTAGAAGGAGCAGGAAGGGCACTCAGGCAGAGGTCGCAGCCTGGGCAAAGGGGCCTTGACCTGTTGGCAGCAGCAGGGAGATGGGACTGCTTGAAGCGAAGACTTTTCATTGGGTACAGTCAGGGCTGAGGCTGCAGGACTCAGCCACCAGTCAACAGGACAAAAGCAGGAGTTGCAGGGGGTTTCCCGCAGCCCCTCCTCCCTGCTCAGCTATACAGCCCCAGAATTTGTTTGTCGGGGTAAAATGTATATGGGTTTTCCTCAGGCATCATCTGTGATTCATACCACTTAGTCTTCCAGGAAGAATTAACAACAGCCTACAGAAAGTCAGAAACAGTCAACTCGTTACAATAGGAATAGATCATCCTGAACAGCTGAGAACGTAGGGAGACAGGCATTTACCCAGTTCCAGGGCACTGATGATTGGTAATTCGGCACCAAGTGCAGTAATGAGTTTCCTGGCAGGCAAGGGACAAAGGGAATGAGAACGGGCTGTAGGGCTGTAGGAGCGTCACTATCTAATTAAGGCAAGCACATTGGGCGTTAGGAGACCTACACTTATTCCCAGAAAATTTTCTGGTGAACTTATATCCCAAACCTCAAGCAGCAGATGCTTTCTGTGGAAGGGCCTCTGGAAACAGACCAAAACCAGCTGTGAGTTGGGCCTGAGCCAAGGCTAACTCAATTCTGCTGTTCTGGGTCTCAGGAGCTTGAGACACCAGTGGCAGGTCATCAGGAATGCTGCCCTGGGCCTCTCCCTGGCTGCCATGCGGCATCACCCTGCCCTGCTCCCCAAGTTAGCCCTGGAAGGCTGGGAGTGGGCTTGCCTCGCCAACAGCAGGGTGTGTGGGGGTAGGGCTGCGCTCACACTGGTCCCTCCCCTCCTTTGCACGTGCTGTTCCCATAGTCTTGAATGCCCTTCCCACCCTTGTCTGTCAGGCAAACCTCTAACTGCTCTTCACCTCTCAGTTCACACGTCCCCTTACTCACCCTTTCTGCACTGCCCCTTTACTGGTCTGTCTCCTCTGACAGCCCAAGAGAGGACACTCCCCTGGATGGGGACAGTGTCTCTGTTCTCCTAGGTCCAATGCACAGGCTGAGCTGGCACTGCTGGGCCTGGCGTATTTGTGGAATAATCAGTGTCCTCTGAGTAGGAACAGACTTTAGGTTCATCATGCCCATTGTGCAGATGGGGAAGCAGAGGCCCTGCGATGGTAAATGATGGGGTCCCAGGCCACCCACGGACCCGGAGCTGGGGCCGCAGCCGGGGCCACTCCCACAGGTGGAGGAAAGTAGCACTGAGATTCAGAGGGCAGCTCTAGGGTCTGGGTCCCTGGGTTCAAGTCCCTGCTCTGCTACTTTCTCACCCTGTGACCCTGAGCAGGTCATTTCTCCCTCTGAGCTGCACAAAAGGGCCAATGCTGGGATGAGGGCTCCATGGGAGTTGAGGGGTTAATCCATGCGAGTACTTGGCAGATGCTCAGCTGGGTCAACTCTGATTAGTAGAGACTTGGTCACCATCTACTTGACCTCCACACAGAGGCAGAGAGCGCCAAGGGCCTCCCTGCTTCCTCCCATCCTCCCTCCTGCCTATTGTCCAGCAGTGGGGACTTGGTCCAACTAGGCAAGTTAGTTAGGGAAGGGCATTCTGGGGAAGAGAACCAACTCAGTGAACCCAAAGAGGGATGGGATCATGCAGAGCCCATTCTGAGAACAAGATGGAGTCAGATTCCTTTTTCAGGAGCCCTAGGAACACAGGTAGTGAGTGGGGCAGGTTGGCAGGGACCAGGCTGAGGAGACGGCCTTTTGCCTGGAAGTGGCTGCAAGTCGTGGAAAGTTTGGACTGTGGTCACATAATGTGGGGCTGGACCGGAGGGTCTAATAAAGGGTGAGTAAGGGGTGCCATGGCCTCCGGGGCAAGGGTGGGGATCAGGCTGGTGCAGTGCTGCTGCCAGGACCGCCCAGAGCATGCCCTTGAGGAATGAATGAATGAGGCCTGTATTCCGTACTGGAGCCACCTAGGAGGGGGACCCACCTGTCCTGTGTGTGCTGCAGCCCTGGCAAAACTGCTCACAGCGCGATTCCCTCAGCACCAAGCTGAGTCTGAGAAGGGTGGCTCTGTGTCCTTGGCCAAACTGGGAAATCATCGGGGGTCCATCATGGCTGCAGTTCTATTTGGGGATTCAGCTGCCCCTGTACAGCAGCTGCCAGGCAGTCTCTCTAGGAAGCCACAGCTGTCCTCCAGGGTGGGACAGGTGGAGTAGAGGGGGGCAGTCTGTGTACTCACTTGGGAGCTCTCTCAGCCCACCGGAAGAGCCAGGGCCCAGGACCCACCAAGGTCAGAGTCCCCATTCCACATTCCAAGGGTGGGTTATGAGGTCTGGGCAAGTCACTTCCTCTTTTTGAGTTATGTCACATAGGATATTTGAGTTATTTGAGTTATTTGACACAGGATATGTGAAAGTAATGAACTACCTGGAATCTTTTTTAAATTGCCTCTATACTTTTTTATTTAACAGCTTTATTGAAATATAATTCACATACCATAAAATTCACCCTTTTCACATGTGCAACTCGGTGGTTGTCAGTATGTTCAGAGTTGTGCAAACACCACAATTCTAGAACATTGTCATCACCCCAAGAAGAAACCTTACACCCACTAAAAATCACTGTCTCCCCACTCCTCTCAGCCTCTGGCAACTGCTTCCTGCCTCTATAGATTCGTCTATTGTAGATATTTCATATACATGGAATTAGAGCACATGGCCTTCTGGGACTAATTCTCTCACTTAGCATCACGTTTTCAAGGTTCCTCCATGTTGTACCTCATTTCTGGTAATGGCTGAATAACATTCCATCGTATAGACAGGCCACATTTTGTTCATCCGTTCATCAGGTGATAGATATTAAGTTGTTTTTACTTTTTAGCTATTATCAATAATGCTGTTATGACTGTTTGTGTACAAGTTTTTGTGTGGACACATGTTTTCATTTCTCTTGGACATATACCTACAAGTGGGATTTCTGGGTCTTATTGTAAGTCTGTGTCTACCTTCCTGAGAAACTGCCAGAATGCTTTTCAAAGCAGCTGCACCATTTTGCATCCCACCAGCGGTCTCTGTGTGCGGGTCCCAGGTTCTCCACGTCCTCGTCAACACTTGTGTCTGTCTCCTTGGTAATGGCCGCTGTGCAGAAGTGTGTCTCACCGTGGTTTGTTTGCATTTCTCTTATGACATGATGGTGAGCATGTTTTTATTGGCCACTTACATATCTTCTTTGGAGAGATATCCATTCAGCAACTCTGCCCATCTAAAAAATTAGACTTTATTTTTTAGAGCAGTTTTAGGTTCACAACAAAATTGAGTGGAAGGTAGAGGTTTCCCAGTGCTTCCATCCCCCATCCATTGGTTGCCTGGTGCAACCTCAAGGTCATTTTCTTACTCTTGTTTCATGCCTGTCATGGGCCGGCAGGGTCTCTGCTCTAAGTTTCCTCATTCTGGGACCCAGGATGATGGTGCTTCACTGGGTCTCCACGGCAGAGTGAAGAAGAAGAGGAAGTGTGTAGTTACCCCCTTGCTCTTAAAGCTTCCACACAGAGATAATACATGTCACTCACGTTTCAGTTGCAAGGTGACTCACGCAGCCATGCCATCCTCCAAGGAGGTAAGCAGTCTTCCCATGTGCCTTGAAGGAGAGGATTCATGTATTTGTGGAACACCTGTAATGATTCACAGGAGTTAAATACGCTTCTTTCCTGCAGGAGTTCTCAGTGCCTTTACCGCACTATCATTCCCTGTTCCTTTCTGGAGGCAGTGGGATGCAGCCGGCAGAGCAGCCCAGACTTACTTGACTGGGGAACCTTTTTGTCTCAGAGCACCTCATGGGGTGAGTGTGCCCTGGGATCCCCCCTTGGCTAGAGGAAGGATGGGGAAACTTTCTGAAAAGCTCTAGATGGTAAATATTTTAGGCTCTGTGGGCCCTATGACCAACTACTTAGCTCTGCAGTTGTAGTGAAAGCAGCCACATGTGCTGTGGAAGCAAATGGCTGTGGCTGTATACCAATAAAATGGTATTTATAGACACTGAAACTTGAATTTCATATCATTTTCCTGTGTCCAAAGTATTTTTCTTTTTTTTTTTTTTTCTTCATTAAATTTATTGGGGTGACAATTGTTAGTAAAATTACATAGATTTCAGGTGTACAATTCTGTATTACATCATCTATAAATCCCATTGTGTGTTCATCACCCAGAGTCAGTTCTCCTTCCATCACCATATATTCGATCCCCCTTACCCTCATCTCCCACCCCCCACCCCCCGCCCCCCTTACCCCAAAGTATTTTTCTTTTGATTTTTCTTTTTAACCATTAAAGAAACATAAGAGCATTCCTAGCGCACGGGCTGTACGAAAACAGGTGGTGGGCTGGATTGGGCCGTGGGCAGTAGTTTGCTCAGCCCTGACCTGGAGGAGAGAGCCCGCCTAACACCTTCACCTGGCATTCAAGCCTCTCTTGTTCCCAGGCCTCACTGCGGCTCCACTCAGAGCCTGGCCTCGGGCCATGGTGGGGGTTTTTCCAGGAACAAATCCCATCTTGCCCTCCCAGGGGCCTTTGCACAGGCTGTTCCTCCTGCTGGGAATGTCCTTCCAGCTCTTCCAGGCTTGGGAACCCTGAGGCCTCTGTTGACCTGGGTAAAATCAGAAGTTTCCATCACTGTTGGCTCCTTCACTCCAAAGGTGCCCTTGTCTCCTTATGTTCTGATTTTTTTGGGGGGAATATTAGGGGGAGAATGTTGGGGAACAGTGTGTTTTTCCAGGATCCATCAGCTCCAAGTCAAGTCGTTGTCTTCAATCTTTAGTTGCAGGGGGCGCAGCTCACTGGCCCATGTGGGAATTGAACCGGCAGCCCTGTTGTTGAGAACTCATGCTCTAACCAACTGAGCTATCTGGCCGCCCCTGTTCTGATTTTTTTTTTTTTTTTAAAGAACTCTTCATTTTAAAATTTTATTTGATTTTATTGGAGAATATTGGGGAACAGTGTATTTCTCCAGGGCCCATCAGTTCCAAGTTGTTGTCCTTCAAAGTAGTTGTGGAGGGTGCAGCTCACTGGCCCATGTGGGACTCGAACCCCTGTTGTTCAGAGCTCGAGCTCTAAACAACTGAGCCACCCAGCTACCCGTCTGATTTTTTATAGACAGATTTATTTCCCCAGATAGGCCAGGAGCTTCTGGAGGGTGGGGACCTTGTCCTCCCAAATTCTGACTTCCAGGTCCAAGGGAGGGAGACCAGCATGTAATAAGGGCTGCTGAAGAGAGAAGGACATGGGACTAGGTGGGAGGGGCGTGCCACATGGGGATCATGGCCTGGGGGAAAGGTGGGGATGATGAGCCTGGAATACTGGAGGGACCTGGAGACCAGCTGTTGCAGCTGGATTGGAGGGTGAATAGATACACACATGGGGTGTTAGAGTGATGCTAGGGAAGATAGGCTTGGTGCAGCTCAGCAATAGGGAGCCACAGGAGGTTCTTGAGCAGAGGAGTGGTTTAATGAAATTGATGTTGGGGGTAAGGTCTCTTGGGGTGACCATCTCTGTCCTGGCCAGGTCCAGCCCCTGCCCTGCCCCACCCCCGGCTGTTCTCCACTGACCCTTAGCCTGGTGGAGGCTATTAACTGGGCTTGGGTCCACCTGTCTGTGATTGAGAATACAGGGCCCCTCCCAGCTTTCGAGGCCCTACCTGGAGCTCCTCGGAGGTGTCCAGGTGAGAGTCCTCAACCAGCAGTTAGAGGCCCAGGTTTGAGTTCTGGGTCTGCTCATCCAACTTCCTGTGGAGTCTTGAACATGTCACTTCCCTTCTCAGGGCATCAATTTACACATCTGTCAAATAGGAGCAGTTACCCCTGTGCTGGAGGCCTCCTGGGGTTGCTCTGAGGGTGAAAGAAAGTCTGACCTCAAAGATACTCTGACCAGCAGAGAGCTGCCCTTGAAGGATGATGGCTGACACCACTGGAATCTCTTTAACGGGCACTGATGCTGTGCTGGACTGTGTCAGGGACATGGGGGCCAGGAGGCGGAGGGCACAGGCCCTGAAGAGGGCTGACTTTGACATGATATCCTGTCACCGTGACCCTAGCACCTGGCGCAATGTGGGCACTCATGGTGTGTGGAGCTGACTGAAGACTGCAGGCGGCCTGGAAGTGGGTCCAAATGACAGTGGCTCAGGGCTCTGTGATGGTTCTGAAGAGCCACATCAAAACACAGCAGCATCTGCATAAGCTGCGTTGCCCCCCTTCTCCAGGAACCGGGCCTCAAAGCTTCCTGTGGCAGGTAGCATTTGGACCTGAATCTGAGCAAAAAGCCACCTCATTTTACAAATGGGGAAACTGAGGCCAGACAGGTCCAGGGCTGGGCTCAGGGGCTCAGGCAGCCAGAGGTGAAGCCATGCCTGTCTCACTGCCCTCACCCCTGGGGGTCCCATCCAGACATTCCCCTGTAGCGCCCGGAGCGTCTTGGCCACGGTGTCCTCTCCCCAGGAGACACAGATGCCAGGATGTGTGGGGAGTCGGTCCGCTAATTAGTCACATCATTCTTGGCATCACGCACAGCCTTGGGGAACTGGAGAATGTCATTGTCAAAGTATTTTTGAATATTTGCCTTCTCAGCAAGAAGATACTGTGAGAACACTCTGTCTTCCATACGGGTGGATACTAACAAAAATAACAAGCACTGTGAGCTGGAAGGATCTGGGAGCTTGGGAGAGAGGCCTGGAGGACACTCTGGTCCTGCTGGCCACAGCTGTGTCACCCTGCCCCTATGGGCCTGGTGTCCTACCCTAAAACAGCCCAGTCAATTCTCAGCTATTTATGGAAGCCCGCTATGTGCCACGCAATGCTCTGGGCTCTGGAGAAACAGCAGTGAACAAAACACAGGAGGCCCTGACCTGGAGAGGTTGCCATCCTAAGGGGGAGCCAGACAGCACAAATCAATAAGGTATGCTAGCTGGTGACATATGCAAAGGAGAAAATAAATCGCGTGTTGGGGGGCGGCCTTTTCCGGGGCAGTGGTCAGGGGTGGCAGAGTCAGGAGGTAACTAGTGAGCCAAGGGGATCTCTGGGGAAGAGCATTCCTGGCACAGAGAACAGCAGGTGCAAAGGCCCTGAGGTCTGTGCTTTGTTTGTCTGAGGACCATCGGGAAGGCCATGGAGCTGAAGCCAGGTGGTGAGATGGAGAAGGCAAGATGACAGAACAGGGACCAGTGTCACTGGTGACCTGCTTGTGTAAGGCCTCGTAAACCACTGGCAAGCCTGTTTTCATTCTGAGTAAGGTGGGAGCCACTGGAGGGTTTCGAGCAGGGGAATGACATGGTCTGCTTTCTGTTTTTACCATATTCCTCTGGTGCCTGTAGGTCAAGGGCAGAAGCAGAGAGGCCAGTTGCAATGATCCAGCAGAGAGGGGATGGGGCCACACCAGGGTGGGGCAGCAGAGGAACAAGATGGGGCTGGATTCCAGATGTGTCTGCAGGCAGAGTGGACCCTAGATGTGGAGTTTGGGGAGGAGAGGAGCCCAGGTGCCTCCAAGGTTTTGGCAGGAGCACATGGGAGAATAGGTGACACATCCGTGAGGTGGGGCTGGGGGTGGCAGGGGTTGGGGGGTGGCTCAGTGTTCTGATATGTGTGGTGCCCATTGGACAGCCCAAGGCAGACTGGTGCAGGTGGCTGACGTTGAGGGGCCAGTCCCAGCTGGAGACACACATTTGATCATTGGAGTAGACGTGTTATTTAAAGCCAGGAGACTGCCTCAGATCACCAAGGGATAAGCGAGCGAAGAGGCTGGGCCCAAGACAGTGACAGCAGTGTCTCTGGCTCAGGGCAGCCAAGCCGCTCTGGGCATGGGGGCACCTGGTGGGCGCTCTGCCCAGCGTGGTTATTTCACTACTATGGTAATAGTCATGCCTCCCGCTCAGGCCTCTCTATTAGAGACCATGTCCTCCTCTGGGACCCTGGGTCATAGCCCCAGAATCCAGGGCTTGTCCTTTAGGGACAGCCGAGGGACAGAGTGCAGGGTGCACTGCTGTGTCCAGACGCAGGATGCCCCTAAGCAGCCCGCCGCCCACCCGCTATCCCCTCTGGTCCTGTAGGTGAACCCTGATGTTGAATTTGAAGGCTGGGCTCCAACTTTGGTCCCTCAATTCTATGTGTGTGTGTGTGTGTGTGTGTGTGTGTGTGTGTGTGAGTGTGTCTGTGTGTGTGTGTGTTAAAATACACATAACAAAATACATCGTTTAACCATTTTGAAGTGTACAACTCAGTGGCATTAAGTCTGTTCACAGGTTGTGTCACCATCTCCACTATCTTGGTGCAGAATGTTTTCATCACCCCGACAGGAAACCCCTACCCATTAAACACTCACATCCCCCACCCCCAGCGCCTGACAACCCCAAGCCTGCCTTCTGTCTCTGTGGATTTGCCTGTTCTGGAGATTGCATATAAACGGACTCAGATACTATGTGACCTTATGGGGCTGGTTTCCCTCGCGGAGCAGAAGGAGCAGCACATCTTCAGGGCTCAGCCACGTTGTAGCTGGTGTTTGTATGTAACTCACTCCTTGCTAGTCTGGTGCCTCCACTCTTGGCCGGCTCTGTGACCTCTGTCTCCCACCCTACTTCATGAGGGTGTCATGGGGACACTCAATACACCAGCAAGTACTGAGTCCTCTTCTCACTGGTGCCCAGAGAGTGGGCAGGAGCTGGGAGCAGGGGCTCTGGGGACTTTGGGGAGCTGCCAGTCAGACATTACTTCTCCGCTGACCTCACAGCTGGATTCTGAACCAGCTCTATCCGGTTGGCGAAGGCAGTGACCACCGAGCCATATGATTTTCGGCTTCCAAGTTTGTGTTGCTATTGTCCGTCCTCCTGGTGTCTTTGCCGCTGGGTTTTCATTTGGTGGGGCTCAGGGCAGGACCGAAGGCCAGCGGATGGGCTCTGCCTGCCATCTTTCCATTCCTTCTAAGAATTTCTATGAACTCCGAAGCAGCCCTTTGGGGCAGGCTTTACCCCCTCCCCAGAGGGGAAGCAGGGGCAGAGTCCACATCCAGGAGATGGAGCCGGCTGGCCCAGGTCGGCCTGGCTCAAAAATGTGGGGCATTTTGATAAAAGGGCCCTGGTGTTATTCATGTTGCTCCCCACCCCCGTCCTAAAGGATGCCTCCTCACCCAGAGCCCCAGACCCTTACTGAGGCCCACTGTGGACTAGGCCATTGGGGGACAGATGCCAGCAGGTCAGATGCTGGGGCTATAAGGTAGGGAGGTAGGTGGCAGGGCCGAGGAGGGCCTTGGGTCATGCTAGTCCTTCCTGCACAAGCGCCACAGTGGCCTTCACCAGGCCTCACCTTCCCCTGTGTCACCCCCAGCAGCAGCCCCCCCACCCAGCATGGGCACTGCAAAGAGTAAACTGGGGTATATTCTCCTCTAGGCTTGGCTCTGGCCCGAGGAGCACACCCGTGAGCAGGACAGACAGACAGACAGGCCCCTGTGCCAGGGTGGAGTCTAGTGAGGGAGTGATAGTGAGAACAAAGGGTGCCACAACTGTCACTGAGATAAGGCTGGGGCACGCAGGGAGGAGACTGTGGGGTCTGCTGGTGGGAGGGGTCCAGGAGGCTCCCTGAGGACGTGCCCTCTGAATGAGGTGGAGGCAGCGCTGAAGATGGGGAAAGGCATTCCAGGTGGAGGAACAGCCTGTGCAAAGTCCCCAGGAGGTGAGTGAGAGGCAGGGAGTGGAGATCAAGGAGGGAGGTGGGCCTATGGGGGAGGGGCTGGAGCCCAGCAGAGGGGACTTTGAATTTTATCCTCAGAAGGAACAAGATCCAGTCCGAGTTTCAAAGATAAGCTCTGGCCCTCCTGTGGAGAGGGGATGAAGGGCTGGGAGGGAGGGACAGCCCAGGTATCTGCTGTGTTGTCCTGCCATGGCTAAGGTGCGTTGTGGCTCTCCTGAGCCTGGCATCTATGGGGTACCTGTCCCCAGGACTGACTGCTAACAGCCCTCTCAGCACTCCCCGCCCCCACCAGACCATCAATCGTGCTGTCTGTCTTGGGGCAGTTTAGTTGGTCCATCCGCCTATTTTGATCCAGTCCTGTGGCGGAAGGGGCGGGGGTCACTCTTGTGGATAAAGGGTGGATCCTCAGACAGGAAATCACACACTGGAAGGTGGTTTCTGGATGAGAAAAGGCACATTCCTCTCTTTAAGGGACTAAATGTCAGGGTGCAGTCAGAAGGCAGCCAGAAAGCTGCTGCATGTGCCAGGCACGGGGCTACCTGGGAAACCAGAGCTATGCTCAGCATTTATTTCCCTGAAGCTCTGACTCGGGTTTTGCTTAAATGTCCCAGCCTGATACCACGACAAAGTCAGCAGTGGTGATTTAATGAGCCCCTGCTGTGAGTGAGGCCCAAACACTCAGCGGCACAGATGGGGCCTCATGGAGCTTATTTTCCAGTGGGAGAGAAAGACAGTGCCACGCATAGGTCCTTACAGTTGTGACTGGTGCCAGAAAGGAGGATCACAGGGACCTGGGCTGCGACAGAGGCCTGAGGTGGTCAGGCAACTCAGAAGGGCTCCCTGGAGGAGGAGACCTGTGAGCTGAGATGTGAGGGACGAGTGGGCACGCTTCGGGCCATGTGGCCTGGTGGGAGCATCATGCCCCGAGCAACCCCAGGAAGGGAGAGGTCCCCAAAAGTGGGTAATCTTGAGATAGACCTGGGGCTGAAAGGACCATTGGTCTTCAGCATTGAGACTTCCCTCAGCCACCTTTCAGGGCTGGTGTCTGTCCCAGTTATCCTGCCATACGCTTGTGGTCCCTTGAGAAAGTCACTCTGGGAAGCCCCACACTTATCGCAGGCCTACACCAGCTCCCAAATCCTCCTGGGGAGGCTCCTTAGATAACGAGTTGTGCAACCACCCCTACAATCAATTTTAGAAGATTTTTCACTTCAAAAAGAAACCCTATAGCCACGAGCAGTCACTCCCGTACTTCCCTCCTCTCCCAGTCCCTGCCAACCAACAGTCTCTTTTCTGTCTTGACACATTTGCCTCTTCTGGACATTTCATATAAATAGAGTCCTGTAATATGTAGTTTTTGGTGACTGGCTTCATTCATTTAACATAATTTTTTAAAGGTTCATCCATGGTGTAGTCTGTATTAGTACTTCATTCCTTTTTATGGCTGAATAATATTCCATCGCAGACTGTATTTTTAATTTAATCAATTTTTTTCTTTTTATCTTTTTTATTTTCTGTTTTTGTTTTTATGTTTGTCTTTCGTAGACTGAATTTTGTTCACCCATTCATCAATTGATGGACATTAAGTTGTTTCTGTTTTTGGGCTATTGTGAACAATACTGCTATGAACATTTGTGTACAAGTATTTGGGTGGAAATACGTTTTCAATTCTTTTGATTATATGTATATCTAAGAGTGGAATTGCTGGGTTATATGGTAGCTGTATGTTTAACTTTTTAAGGGACTGTCAGACTGTTTTCCAAAGCAGCTGCACCATTTCACATTCCCACCAGCAATGTATGAGTGTTCCAATGTTTCCACATCCTCGCCAACACTTGTTATTATCTCTCCTTTTTATTCTAGCCACCCTAGTGGGCAGGAAGTACTGACTTATTTTCCTGATGCCAATGATGTTGAGCATCTTTTCATGGGCTTATTGGCCATTTGTGTATCTTCTTTGGAGAAATGTCTATTTAGATACTTTACCCATTTTAAAATTGTATTATTCATCTTTTTATTACTGAGTTGTGAGAGTTCTTCCTGTATTCTAGAGAATGACCCTTACCAGGAATGATTTGCAAATACGGTCTCCGATTTTTACTTTCTTGATGGTATCGTTTGCAACACAAAAAGAGTTTTGAATTTTGATGCAGTCCAATTTATCTATTTTTTTCTTTTGTTCCTTATGCTTTTGGAATTGTGTTTAAGAAGCCTTTGCCTAACTCCAGAAGATTTACTCCTGTGTTTTCTCCTAAGAGTTTTCTAGTTTTAGCTCTTACAGTTGGGTTGTGATCCATTTTGAGTTATTTGTTGAGTTATGAACACTTTAAGTAACAAGATCTGGCAGCGGGTTCAACATCTTCTTTACATTTGGAGATGAGTGTAGACACTGTTCTGAGATCTCTCCAACAACTGTAACGGATGAGACAGTTTCGTGACTTCTGTGGGTAACAGTCGCAGCCATGCTAATACTGCTTACATTCACAACAGAAAACGCTAGTTTTCAGTTCAAGTTCACTTAAATAAATTCTAAGGTTCTCCTTAACCTTAGAATATCTTGATAATACTGTATTGTATAATTAAAATTTGTTAAGAGAGTGGAATTTAAATGTTCTCACCAAAATAAATAAATTAATTAAAGGTAAATATGTGAAATTTTAAAAAAAAGAAAAAGAAAGAAAAAGGAACTCCTTACCCTGAAGTCTCAAATTGGTGGCTAAAATTCCTGCCCCAAGTCTCCATTTTTGAATAGTGTTTTGGGGGTTTGAACCCTCACAAGACTGGCTTCAGGGCTGTTTTGCTGCCACCCCCCAGCCCAACCCACTGCTTTCTGCTTGGCTCCAGTTTAGGGAAGCTATTCCTTATCTAGCAGAGTTTTCTAAGGAGCCATCTAACAATTAATACTAAAACTGAAAACTAGCGGCAACGAGAATTATAAACACTACGAGTACAATCAGGGCATCTGTGCACATTCTTCCTCCTTGTCCACCAGCCTCCTAAGTCTCTGGGGAGGCACACGGCTGCAGAGCTGCGGCTGACACCTGCCGGCTCTTCTCCTTGCCAGCTGCCTGGTTTAGGCAGATTACTTCGCTCTAGGAGCCTCAGTTTCCTTTACTACAAGGTGTGGATGAGCTGGTCATAACTGTTCACCTGATGGGATTATTGGGAGGATTAAACGAGCTCTAGCTGAGAGCAGGACCAGGCAGTTACACCCTTAAGATATTAGTTATTATCATTAAGCCTTTCACAAGAGAGGGAAGGTGCTAATTCCTTTACCTGCACATTCTTTCCTTTGTTTTGCACCAGCTTAATGTCTAATTATTTGTATCATTCTGGATTCTCTACATTGTAACAGAAACTCAAGTTGCTCAATTTTCAAAGACCAGATTTCAGGCCTGACTTACTTATGGGGTGTAAGCAGTGGGGAGAGTTCAGAAGATCCTATCAGGACTCAACCCTCCTTTTTCTACAGACTGGGCTTGGAGGGTAGGGAGGGCTCCCCAGAGGAGGGCCCAGACTGGGGTGGGCAAGTAATGCCCTGCTCTCAGGTGCCCGCACTATACAGAGCCTGAGTGCCAGCACCCCCTCCAGTCTTCAGCACCTGGCTTGCCTGCCTGCTCCAGGGTCTCCAGGTTTTCCTGGTCCTTAGGTCCTGATTTCTGAAAGAAGGACTTCCTGGAGAGCTCCAGAAAAAGTTCCTGAAAGGGCCCTGATTGGCCTGGCTGAGTCATGTTCTCATGCCTGAGCCTATGGCTGCAGCCAGAGGGCTGGGAGTTCTGATTGGCCGGGCCTGGGGCATGTGCTGGTCAGGGACGGTAAGCCCCAAGCCAACCACCTAGAGGAGGATAGGGGGTGGGGAGGGGGAGGCTTCTTCCAGGGAGATGCTGGGCTGGCAAAACCAAGTCTCCCCCACTCCCTGCCCCAATTCTAGGGCGTATTTCACATCTTGGTCACACCTCTTTATTCCAAGAACCCTCCCCTCACAGAGATTGGCTTCTGCTCTGTGCACCTACAGCAGCCTGTATATTTCCTATCAGTCATAGCTCAACAAATATTTAATATGCACCAGGCCCAGGAGGAACCCCAATAATCACAGGTTGGAAGGAGAGGGTGGAGGCTGCCAAGGGGACAGAGGGGGAGTGGTCTGTGGGGTAGGACAAGAATGAGGCGTTGAGGTCCCAGGGAAGTGAAGGAGTTTCCAGGAGGAGTGATGGACACAGGTGCTGCTGAGAAGCTCAGTGAAACCAAAAATGACTGCTGGTTTGGGCAACAGGGAGGTTGTGGGTGACCTTAGCAAGAGCTGAGAGTGGGGTCACAGTCCTGCTGGGGTGGGGTGAGGAGAAGCTAGGGAGGGAGGGAGTGGAGAAGGCATCTTTGGAGTTTTTTGGGGAAGGGTAGAGACGTAGGGAAGAGGAGGAAGGGCACTCAGGAGCTAGGGAGAATTTTTCCCCCTTTTGGAAAATGCTGACCCAGGGAAAGGGGCTGATGGCACAGGATCGCATAAAGGGGAGGGCAGCAGGAGGGTGGCTGAGATCAAGATCAGGAGGGGAGAGCCTGAGGGGGAGGTGGCTGCCAGGCAGGGAGATGTGTCAGTTTGGGTACTGGAAGATGACAGAGATCCTATCTGATGGCTTCAGTTTTTCTCCACTGAAGGAGTGAGGTTGGTGGCTGGGAGTGAGGGCAGAAGGGGCTGTGGGAGGTGTAGGGAGGGGAGAAAATTTGTGAAATCTTAGGTCTCAGAGAGTGGGAGAGTGTCACCGAAAAACATGGTAGGGCGGCTGACTCTATGGAGTGCCAGTTTGAAGTCTGAGATCACAAATTCCCAATCAGAAGGGTTGTGTGTGGACCACCCGCTTCCAAGCAATAGAGGGACAGGAAGGGGGGTGGTTTCCTTCAGGTTGGAGGGTTCCCTGTGGTAGAAGGAGCCAGGAGCTGGGGAGGTGGACTCTAAAAATCCGCCAGGCCAGGAGGTAGGTACTATTATTATCTACTTTACTGATGAGGAGGCTGTGAGGTTCAAGGCCAATACAGTAGCCACTGACCTTGGGGTCAAATTAAAACAGGGCCTGGCACATGTTAGATGTTAACAAATATTTGTTGAAAAAGGGAATGGCTATGCTGTACACCTGAAACTAATATGACTGTCAATTGTAATTGAAAAAAAAAAAAAAAAGAATGGGTGGCCATTCCAGTGATACACCCACAGTAGTAACCCAGACAGGAAGTAGCTCCAACCTTGGGGCTTAGTGGATGGCGCTGGTGACTGTGTGTGTGGTGCCATGCCTGCTGCCATAATAAATGACTCAGTTTACCTTTGTGCCCTTGTAGGCTAATCTTTCCAGTCTAGTGGTAGAACTGCCTTCGTATAGACACCAGGTGAGCAGGGCATCATGCTCTTAACCTCATCCCTTCACCTCCGTGCTCACCTCCGGACGAGTTGGGGCCCTCAGCCAGGTGGCCCAGTCCCCCACCCATGCCACCTGATTTCTACCTCTTGGCTTTGTTATCTACACCCTGCCAAGGCTGGCTGGTGAGGAGTATGCCAGGGGCACACACCTGCACTGCCTGGGGCTCTCCAAAGAGAGTGCTCTACCTTTAAGGGGAGTCCAGGAACTTGAACCCTAAACTTGGTGGGGGCAGGGGGGGCAGGGAGGGCTCCCAGCCCTTTTTCTTGAAGGCCATCTAAGCAGAAATGAACGTGATCACTTCATTGAAGTTAATAATAATGGTTCATGCTGCAGAAAACGTGGAAGAGAACACTCTGCTTATTTATTCAGGCTTTAAAACCATAAAACTCCAGATTTTTCCCTGTAGCTATTTATAACCTGAGCTGGTGTAAACTGTCCCCATATTAAGCTCAGGTTTGAAGTAACTTAAAAGAAAAATAGCCATCCTCTGCATTAAAAAAAAAATCATTTATAGACCTCTTGCCTCCTAATTACGTATGAACAGCGTGTGCTTTGGGGGTGGGGGTGGGGCCGATACGGGGGATCTCCGGAGATCACATACTCCCCCAGCCCCCCACCCAGCTATAAAGCAGCCCCTGGGCCAGCCGGTGGTCACTCTCCAGGGCTGGGATGTCTCGGGCTAGCTAGGTCGTACTGTCCCTCGCCCCGTGCCCAGGGTGGAGTGGGGGAGGCAGGGCAGGCACCAGATCCGGAAAAGTGGCTCTTGCCTCGGAGGAAGTTGACCCTCCTCCTCTACCAAGGGTTTGGGATGAAAATAGCTTCTTCCTCTTTACCCTTCCTGGCCCTTAGCCCATTTCTATAAGTCCCCCTCACCAGTTCTGTCAGTGCTCCCCTCCCCGGGGGCAATTCGGCCCCTTCACTGATCTCTAAGCAGCCATCAGGATGGCAGGGACCCCGAGCCCCGGACTCTGCGTCCGGGCAGGGGCTTCTCGGGACCCTCTCGTCCAGCTTCGGCATATGCGGCGCGCCCCGCAACTCGGGCAATTGCAGGGACTTCCAACCTTCCCCCACCCAATTAGCAGAAAGCTCCACAACCCGCGCGAGCTCCCAGTGTTCCTTCCCCTCCAGGGGAGACTGTCACCTGGGAACCCTGTCCCCTGTACTTGGGCTCCGCGGGCCCTGGTACACCCCTAAGTCCCTTGGGGAAGGTGGGGGCGCAATTAGTTTCTTTCAATTAGTTTCCCTCTTTGTATAAACCCATTCAAACTGTGGGATGTAATCCTCCGCGTGAGGGGGAAAGTAGTCCCGACCTCGCATTCAATTTCTGTTTTCGTGTCGCGCATATTTTACTTTTTGAAGCCGGAGGGACTCTCAGTGGGGCCCTTTGGGGAATGTGGGTGCCGAGTACGCGGGGGTGAGCGCAGGTGAGGGGGTGGGAGTCGCGACAGAAGGAGGGGGCGGGGAGGGCAGCTAACAACTCGCTAGTGCCTAGAGAGATGGATCATGGGGCGTAAAGAGATTGCAAACCTCAAACCCCGTACAGTGGGCGATACGCGTCAACCGAACCTGACCAACGGAAGCCCGGAGCCACCCCCCACCCCTCTCTCCCGCCCCATCTCTTGGATAGACGGGTGCGCCGAGCCAACCGGACTACCGCTCACCGTCCAAATCCCGCAACAGCCAATGGGAGCGCGCGGAGGGCGGAGCCGCTCCGCGCTGGGTTGGGCTGCGCGCGGCTTCCCTCCGCGGGCTCAGGCCCCGCCCCCTCCCTCCCGCCCGCTGCTCTCCGAGTAGTTAGTGCCAGTGAAGTGCGGGCGGCGATGAGAGCGAAAGTTGCGCTCGGCTCGGCGCTGGGGGCTTGAAGCAGCTCTGCGCTCCGCCCGCTAGGGCCGCCCCCTACCCCAACTCGCGCCCGCCGCGCTCTCCCGGCCCCGCGCCCGCCCGCATCCCCCAGTCCCGGCGCCCCCTCCTCAGGAGCCGCGCGTCCCGGTCACTTTCGCCCGGCCCCGGCCCCCGCCGATGCCGGCCATGGTGGAGAAGGGCCCCGAGGTGTCAGGGAAGCGGAGAGGGAGGAACAACGCGGCCAGCGCGGCCGCCTCGTCCGCCGCCTCAGCCGCCTCCTCCTCGGCCGCCGCCTCGTCCACCGCCTCGGCCGCCTCCGCCTCCGCGGCCGCCTCCGCCTCGGCCGCCTCCGCCTCCGCGGCCGCCTCGGCTGCCTCGGCCGCCGCCGCCCCCAATAATGGGCAGAATAAAAGTTTGGCGGCGGCGGCGGCGCCCAATGGCAACAGCAGCAGCAACTCCTGGGAGGAAGGCAGCTCAGGCTCGTCCAGCGACGAGGAGCACGGTAGGTGGCTGCCGCCCCGCGCCGCCCGCGCTTGCCCACCCGCACCCGCTGACCGCGCTGCTCTGCTTCCCCGCAGGTGGCGGCGGCATGCGGGTCGGACCCCAGTACCAGGCGGTGGTGCCCGACTTCGATCCCGGTGAGTAGCGCCCCGGGCCGGCCGGCGGCCCGAGGGGGCGGGAGCCCTTGGACAACTTTCTTTTTGTGTGTTCGCCCTGCCGTCCGCGGGGAGAACAGCAGGGCTCGACGAGGAGGGGCACACACACACCGCGCCTCTGCACACCGGGAAGGCCCAGCCGGCCCCCGTGCCCCGGGGCACCGAAGGTGGCGTCCGGTCGGCCACCCCTGGCCCGGGCACCGGCGGTCCCCGGTCGGGACCCGCTGCGCCTCTGCCAGGGGTCGGGGTGGCAGTGCCGGAGAGTTAGCATCCCGCGAGCGCCCGACTCGGGGCGCCCGCAGATCCACTCACCCCCTGGCAAATGCTGCCCCAGGGCCTTTCCTCCTGCCGGCCCGCGGGGCTCCGCGCTCCCCGACTCTTCTCCCAGCCCGAGGGCCACTGGAACGACGACCTCTCCAAATCAGCTCGTGAAGAAGTGGCTTCTTAGAGGGCGCCTGCCAGGGGAAAGAGTCTGGCCTGCGGCAGTTTTAGGACCGACTTGTAAATGTGTGTCCTCCCCCCCTTTTTTTGAAGGAAGGGGTTATGAAAGAATAGAACCTGCGGAAGCTTTAGCCTAACATGATTTCCACCCCCAAACAAATCCCTACACCCTAGAATGGAACATTTACTTCCCTTGCTGCTGTTCAGTGTGGAAGCAAATTTAAAGTGGTACCAGAAAAAATCCAATCAGACAAAGGAATTTGTTAGATTTTAATGCGTGAGATTCTAGCCTGTCTCTATGAGGCAGTCTTTAAAGATTGCTGGCATACAGAATGTTTGAAAGGACATGTTTTTTTTTTTCTTCTTCTTTTTTTTCTTTTCAGAAATAAAATTCCAAAGAGAATCTTGTAGCACTAGAGTTAACAGTCCTCCCAGTTGGAGGGCTTTAGAGCTGGAGGTTCTCTATGTAGGTTATACCGCCAGTTTATTTGAGAAAATAAATGCATAAATGCTTTTCTTTGGAAACAACACTACAGAAAATTGTACGGATCTAGTCCTTGAAAAAGGTGATTGTTCTTAAGCTGTTATTGAGGTACTAAACTCTGGGTGTTCTTTGAAGTGAAAATAACAAGGATCCCTGAGTGAGCTTTTGGGTGCTCCGGAAATAAATGACCTTTCCCATATTTGCCTTCTAAGTTTTGGTCCGTGGATTTAAATCTCTTAAATTTAGGTAGTCTAACACCCAGGTTTGTATTCCTTTTAAACTCACGTTAGTCTTTTTGCTAATTTACCCTTCCCCCACGTCTTCCTTTTTTGGTAGTCACTTCTCATTTATAAGTGACAGGAGAGAACTAGGAGACCAGGCTTTTTCTCTCCTGTACGTGCCTTCCCTGGGTTGGCCACCAGGGGGAGCATCCTGTTTTTTGGTTACAGTTGACCCTATCTTCATTTTGTAGGTCAAGTCCATCTTTGTTTTAATGCACAGAACATAAAGCTTGTCACCAAGTTTCCCCCACATATTTAAAAAAATCAACTTGCACAAATCTTAGTTTTAGTAAGTTGGTCAGTTTTTGATACATTTTGTTTATGTTAGTTTAGAAAGCTTTATTTAGTACGTTGGGTGTGACTAAGGAAAAGAGCATATTATGGCAACCACAGGAATTAGATTTCTGGCATTCCTTTAAATAGTGATGTCTAGCTCTGCACAGTTAGTGATGAACCTGACGTCTTTGGAGTTCTCTTTGAAACAGCAATAGAATCGTATTTTGAGCTATCCTTGCATTTTTTAAAAAATTATTTTTTTCAGTTACAGTTGACATTCAGTATTATTTGATATTACTTTCAGGTATACAGCATAGTGGTTAGACATTTATATAATTTATACAGTGATCTCCCTATAAGTACCCACCTGGCATTCTACATAGTTGTTGCAATATTATTGACTATGTTCCCTATGCTGTACTTTACATCCCCGTGACTGTTTTGTAATTGCCAATTTGTACTTCTTAATTCCTTCACCTTTTTCACCCAGCTCTTCAACCCCCCTCCCCTCTGGCAACCATCAGTTTGTTCTCTGTATCTATGAGTTTGTTTCTGTTTTGTTTATTTTGTTCTTTAGATTCCACATATAAGTGAGATCATATGGCATTTGTCTTTCTCTGTCTTTTTTTAATTAGCATAATATCTTCTAGGTCCATCCGTGTTGTCGCAAATGGTAAGATTTCATTCGTTTTTATGGCTGAGTAATATTCCATTGTATATATTATCACATCTTTATCCATTTGTCTGTTATTGATGGGCAGTTAGGTTGCTTCTGTATTTGGCTATTGTAAATAGTGCTGTAGTCAACATAGGGGTACCTATACATCTTTTCGAATTAGTGTTTTGGATTTCTTTGGGTAAATACCCAGAAGTGGAATTCCTGGGTCATAAGGTAGTTTCTATTTTTAATTTTTTGAGGAACCTCCAAACTGTTTTCCATAGTGGCTGCACCAATTTACAATCTCACCAACAATGCACGAGGGTTCTCTTTTCTCTTCACCCTCATCAATACTTTTGTTTGTTGATTTATTGTTGATAGCCATTCTGACAGGTGTGAGGTGATATCTCATTGTGGTTTTAATTTTCATTTCCCTGATGATTAGCGACGTTGAGCATCTTTTCATCTGTCCATTGGCCATCTGTGTCCTCTTTGGAGAAATGTCTGTTCAAGATCCTTTGCCCATTTTTCAATTGGATTGTTAGTTTTTTTGGTGTTGAGTTATGTGAGTTATTTTTATAGATTTTGGATATTAACCCCTTATTGGATGTATCATTGGTGATTATCTTCTCCCATTCAGTGGACTGTCTTTTCATTTTGTTGGTGGTTTCCTTTGCTGTGCAAAAACTTTTTAGTTTGATGTAGTCTCATTTGTTTATTTTTTCTTCTGTTTCCTTTGCCGGAGGAAATATAGCAGAAAAAATATTACTAAGAGCAATATCAGAGTTTACTGCCTATGTTTTCTTCTAGGAGTTTTATGGTTTCAGATCTTACATTTAAGTCTTTAATCCATTTTGAGTTTATTCTTGTATGTGGTGTAAGAAGGTGGTCGTTTCATTTATTGCACGTATCTGTCCAGTTTTCCTAACACCATTTATTGAATAGACTATCTTTACCCCACTGTATATTCTTGCCTCTTTTGTCATAGATTAAATGACCATATAGGCAGGGGTTCATTTCTGGGCTCTCTGTTCTGTTCTATTGATCTATGTGTCTGTTTTTATGCCAGTATAATGCCGTTTTGATGACTATAGCCTTGTAGTGTAGTTTGATATCAGGTACTGTGATACCTCCAACTTTGTTCTTTCTCAAGATTGCCGTGGGTATTCATGGTCTTTTGTGGTTCTGTATAAATTTTAAGGTTATTCTAGATCTTTGAAAAGTGTCGTTGGTATTTTGCTAGGGATTACATTGAATCTATAGATTGCTTTGGGAAGTATGGACATTTTAATGATGTTAATTGTTCCTATCCATGAACACGGTATATGCTTCTATTTGTTTGTATCTTCAATTTTTTTTCTTCAGTGTCTTACAATTTTCTGAGTACAGGTCTTTTACCTCCTTCATTGAATTTATTCCTAGGTTTTTGTTTTGTTTATTTTTTTGATGCAATTGTAACTGGGATTATTTTCTTAATTTCTCTTTCTGATAGTTCATTATTGGTATATAAAAATGTAATTTATTTCTGAATATTAATTTCATATCCTGCTACTTTACTGAATTTATCTATTCTAATTTTTTGGTGGGCTGTTTAGAGTTTTCTATATATAGTATAATGTAATCTGCAAATAATGACCATTTTATTTCCTTTACAATTTGGATACCTTTTCTTTTCCTTGTCTGATTGCTGTAGCTAGGACTTTCAATACTGCGTTGAATGAAAGTGATGAAAGTGGGCATCCTTGTCTTGTTCCTGATCTTAAGGAAAACACTTTTAGCCATTTCCCCTTGAATATGATGTTAGCTGTGGGTTTGTTTTATATGGGCTTTATTATGTTGAGGTATGTTCTCTCTATTCCCACTTTGCCGAGAGTTTTTATCATAAATGGATTTTGTCAAACAATTTTTTGCATCTATTGATATGATCATATGATTTTTATCTTTCATTTTGTTTATGTGGTGAATCATGTTCATTGATGTGTGGTACTGAACCAACCTTGCATCCCAGGAGTAAATCCCATTTTGTCCTTGCATTTTTGATGGACTAAGTAACAGCATAAATTTCTTAGAGACCTGACATTCCAAATGTAAAACATTGTACATCTTCTGCATAGTCTTATTGTCAGTTGATTCAGTCTTGGTACTAACATTTCCAAATTTCCTGTTTTGTGTTTGTTTTAATCTAGGAAAGTCATCTAACGGGGAAATAATTTCAGACGCTATTTGGCGAGTCTGAAAAGTGGGACCCATTCCTAGATATGGCTGAAAATTGGGACTTTACTGTTTCCTACTGATTTTTTTATTTTTAGGTGTGTTCTCATATGACTTAAAATATAAGGGAAGATCAGAATTCCATTTGGAATAGAAATGGTCACCATGTTCATTGCATGGCAAAAAGAAATCTTTTTAGGTCCTTAGACTTAAAACGAGTTCTTTCCCTGAGTGCAAGTTAGGAATAATGTGGATTGAGATTGTGATTGTTACTACCTTTTCTTTTCTCCCTGCCTGAGTTTTGAATGCCTTTCCTTCTTTTATTTCTTTATTTTCACCAGAATTTGAACAGAAATGTGAATATGAAATTCATCAGAAAGCCTTTTGCCGCCCTCCCCCCCCCCCCCCCCCCCGGTAAAGATGTGAGTGGAAGAAGTTGATTTTAATATTTCTTTAAGTCAGATTTTATTTATCCACAGTATCCCAACTTGACCGTATTTAGCTTTAAAAGCAAATGGTTGAAACTAGGACCAGCTGATACTCCCTGTATAGTCTAAGGAAGAGTCGTTGCTGTCATCCCTCACATACAGTGAATGAGGTGGCTACAGAGCTGTAGTCCTGAAATGCTGATTCGGTTCTTCTAATCTCATGAAGACCTAAACTACATCAGTGGACTATGGCATAACTTGGTAATTAAAATACTATTTCTGTTTACAACAATAAAAAAAGTTTTATCAATTAGACTGAGAAGCAAAGTTCCAGAATACAGTTCTATACCTTTCACTTAGGCTTTGTTCTTACGTGCTATCAGGCTGCCTTTCCGTACTCAGTGCCATAGCATCTGCTGAGTTCTTACTGGTTTCTGTTAGAATTTGGTCATCATGGAATAGAGTAAGGGAGGACTGCTTATTCTGTCCTGCCTCTGGTTAGTTATTTTCTACACTTGCAAAGCATAATTTCTCTTGCGATGAGTCGTGTTTTCTGTACCAAAATGTGAATGTCCCCAATAAGCATTCAAAGGCAGGATCTAGAGCCTGTCTATTTGATCACCTGTTTGGTAGTCTGCCTCTTCGTTGTCATCTAGCTAGAGGAGTGCAGTGACAGGATTTTAAGGTTGACTCAAGTTCTTTGTTTTCTGAAGCAAGTGTTATTATGTCAGCTTTTGTCCTGAGTTGGTTTTCAGTATCACAGTTCACTAAGAGGAAATGTTAAGGGCAGATATATTTGTGGTACTATGCCTTTAAACATGCAGCCTATATTTAGAACATCGAATCCAATCATTTAAATCAGATTGGAAAGTTGTGGTTGTCACTTCAGAGTTGACTTGTATTAATAAAGTGTGTTGTGCTTTAATGTGGAATAATTTTACTGAACAGGGTGTCTTGACCTGCTTTTCATTTCTTTTTACTGGTGGTTCTAATGTACGTCTTTGAACACATCATTTTCTATGCTTTAGTTTTGTAGAGATCCTGAAATTCACAAGTTATGGTGAAAGGTTTGTGATTTAAACATACTTTGAGGCAATGTTCACCCAAGAGAGGGCAAGGTAATGATAAATCCTGTGAGTGATTAACTTCATTAGTAGTGGGGGAGAGAAACACCTAAACGAGGCTGGTTGGCAGGATACTGAATGCCCTGCCTCTATGACTAAGAAGGTGATAGAAGGAGCCACAGGTTCCTCAGTCATGAGTCAGGTTCCTTTCATCACTAATAGGCTATTATTATGTCAGTTATAGTCACCTTTCAAATTTCATGTTTCCTCCAGAAGCAATATAGAGGAGACTGAGAGCTTGGGCTGTGACAGTTGTGAAACCTGACTTCACATCCTGGCAGTGCCTCTTGCCAACTGTGTGTTGACCCTGGGCAAGTGACTTCGTTTTTGCCTTCATCTGTAACATAGAGGTAATAGAACTTCCTCAAGGAAAAGAATTAACTGAGCTAATACACACAAAGTGAGCAGCACAGTGCCTGGCACATAGTGAGTGCTGATAAGTAAACATTTTCTGCTGTGCTTATCGTTCATGGAACTTAAGTTGCCCAGTCGTGGTCCCTGCGTTGCCTGCTTTCCTGCATAGGTAGGATTGGATTATAACGAAGCCATTGATTTGAATGCAAATCATACACAGGTATTTGAAGATGATTGCGTTTAAGTTACTGGTACCTGCTGCAGTTTTGGTAAATAGTCTTTCCTGGAAGAGAGCACTAGTTCATAACATTTATATAGCAGAAGAGAACACTGAGGTCCAGAGAGAATAGGTAAACTTGTGCAGATCAAGTTTCTAGATGTACAAAAGAAACCTCGAGGGGCGGCCGGATGGCTCAGTTGGTTGGAGTGCGAGCTCTGGATGACAGGGTTGCTGGTTCGATTCCCACATGGGCCAGTGAGCTGCGCCCTCCACAACTAGATTGGGGACGGCGAGCTGCTGCTGGGCTTCCGGAGGGGCGGCCAGATGGCTCAGTTGGTTAGAGCGCGAGCTCTCAATGGCAGAGTTGCTGGTTCAGTTCCCACTATGGGATGGTGGGCTGTGCCCCCTGCAACTAGGGATTGAGGATAGTGGCTGGACTTGGAGCTGAGCTGCGCCTCCACAGCTGGATTGAGGGACAACGACTTGGAGCTGATGGGCCCCGGAGAAGCACACTGTTCCCCAATATTCCCCAATAATATAAAAAGAAAGAAACCTTGAATCCATCCCGGGGTGGGAAGCGGGGGCAGGACACATCAACTAGGTTCGGAGCTAGGGAGTCTTTAAACTTCCAAGTTCTTGTCCTTACGAGTTAATGCCTTTGAGGCGGGGTGCCCCACAATCTTCCCTCCGTGGGTGAGGACTGATTAAAGGGTTAGCTGGTTGAGGCTGACCAAAGCAGGGTTGTAAAAGCAGTGTTAAAGGTCATTGGTACTGAGGAAACTTAGGCTTATTACTCTGACTCATCTTCCTTAGTTATGTAGTTTGAAAAGGTCTTTGGAGGTGAAACGTCAACATTCTCCCCATGTTACTGGATTCTTCCCCAGTGTATCGAGCTTTTTATATGTTCCTCTCTGCCGCACAGACTGTCGTAATTAATTTGTAGTTTAGCGCTCACAGTCTTCTAAGCCTTTCTTCAGAGGTTCCATGCGTAATTTGAAAGAAATACGGCTTCTATTTATCCCTACTCCAATGGAAAACAGTGATCTTTGCTAAGGAGTGTAAGTTAGTATTTATATTCAAAGCAGAGAATGGAAATGACTTTCTGGTGGCGGGACTCTGGCAGCACAGTAAAGGTCTGAAAAAGGTAGGAATTGGGCATTGAAACGTTGATTTGACTGGTTCATTCCTACAGCTTCAAATAGCAAGTGTGGAAAGTATTTGTGATCCTAGAAATGATGGGGGTATAGTTACAATATAACATTTTTTTCTGTTTTGTGTTCTGGAAGTTTTATTAATACACATTATCCAACCTCTGGTTGAGTTTCATGGTTTCTGTTGTTGATTTTTTTAAATGCAGTATGTTAAAGTTGATGTAAGGTGGCAAAAAGTGTTTTGCTGAAATGTTTGAGAGAAATAAATATTTTAAAATAACATTAAAATTTCACTTAAATGAAATGTTACAATAGCTCTAAAACGCCTATTTTTTTCCAGATTAGTCAAATTCTTTAAAGATGTGGATCTTAGTAAAAATTGCACACTAGACTTAATTTGAAATTTCTGGATTTTTCTTCCTGAAAGTAATGAGAGAGAAAATTATAATGACCATCTAATCCAACCTCCCTCTGTTCTGGATGAGGGAAGGAAGGCCTGTAGACATAAAGTGACTTGTATGTGTCTGTCCTTCAATACCTAATCATTAAAAGTATCTCAAGGTCGACTTGAAGCCATCTGAGACCAAACTTCAACTTTTATTGTTTTCGATGTTTCAGAGTCTGTTACTGGGTGCAATAATTGGGAACAGTACTATGTGTTCATAATTTTAGAACCAGAAGTAAGAGTTAAACTTTCAAAAATTGAAGTGACTAGGTAGTTACTGTGCATAGTTTGAATATCTTTGCAAATTACCATAAGGTAGGATAGAATTGTAAAGATAGGTTTGTTTTAAAACATCAAATAGAACAGAAACTAACACAGTTATGTGCCCACCACTGATTAAACACTGCTAATATTAGGCCATATTTGCTTTAGGTGCAGCTGAAGGCTAATCGCTCTACTCCTTCCCTCCCTCACTAATTTGAAGTTGATTTATGTTATCCTGTGATAGTTCATTTGCATCCTCTGAGATTCCTAAGTGTAAATGCCTGTGCGGGAGGAAAAGGTGAGGTGGCCAAAGCCTTCAGAATGAATGTAGGTGTGACGCTTATGAAGGAAAACAGGAGGAAGATTGACATGGACCCAGGAGCCTGAGACTGCAGTGCAGCTTGGAGAACAGCGGTGCCAGAGCCAAGGTTGTTACGGCCCTGCTCTAGAAGCCTGCTGTGTTCAGTTTGGCCTGGCCTTGGTGTACATGCCACCCTGGATCCCAGAGCTGCCGTCGGGCGGGGCTGCTAGGGCTGTCAGCTAATTACCCTCCTCCTCTCAGCACCCCCCCCCCACAAAGGGAGGTCTGAGTGGCCGGAGCTCCAGACCCTCAGATTCCCATGCATGTCATTGTACTTCAGTACATACTTATGTATGGTAAACAGTTTGTGTTGTCATTGTCAGTCTTTTGTTGTAAATGGAATTAATTGTGCATATAAATAATTTGCACCAATTATTTTTATGCTTTGATGCTTTCCAAACAAGTACATTCCCACTAACAAGGCATACGAACGAGTTCCTTTTCTTCACCCAGGCTTCACTATGGTGCTAGATTTACTAACTTTCAGTGCTACCTTTTGTGGTTTGTGTTGGCATTTTTCTAATTATTGGTAAGGTTAAGTGTCTTTTATGTTTTTTTGGCTACTCGGGTTCTGCTTGTGAATATATCTTTTGCTGTTTTTTTGATAGGGTGTTGGTCTTTTTCTTATTGATTGGTGTGAGTTCTTTATGTATTTGGGTACTAATCCTTTGTTATGGTGGCATATAGAGTTTTTGTGTTCTCTTTAGTATGGGGGGGTTGCTGACTGAGATTCTTTGATTGGGAAGGAATGAAAATATATCCCTGATTGAATATATTTCTGTTCAAAGATTGGCCTTGGTGCATAGCACCTGTAATATTTGTTACCAGGTCCCCTGATTTCTAAGATGAATGTCACTAAGAATTGACGTCTTTTTTGTTTTGTTTCAGTGTTACTCAGTTCTTTTGGTGTACCGTTAACCAATTGGCCAAAATTACAATGCCAGGTGACTTGAAAAGCTCTAAATTAATTTCTGTCCAGCATATAGTTATAACAGCGTACTAGTTAGAGGTTAAAGTTATGACTTTAGTTCCCCAGATGATCATTTGGTTTCATACAGAAGGTTAATGTGCTGTGGACTAAAAAACTAAACTCAGGTGTCTTACGGATTTGCTACCGATTGATTGTAAGAGAATGGGCGAGTGCGTGGACGGGGTGCAATTTATCATTAATAGAAAAACTTCAAAAAAAACCCTCTATCAGTGTTGGATCAATGTAGTGCTTACTGTGTGCCAGGCTGGTTTGAACACTTTAGTGAGTAATTTCACACAACCATCACAGCAATGCTGAGTTAGTGAAAGTTGTTGTCTCCCTTTTCCACATGAGGTGACAGAGGCACTGACAGGTGTATCATTATGGTGACCTAGTAACTTGCCCAAGGTAAGCCATTCTCAGATGCCATTAGTTGTAAGATGTACCATTATTTTATATATAACAAAGAAAGGAAAAACTCTAAGATGCCGTTCATTGTAAGCTGCAGTCAGATTTCAATCTAGTGTATTTCAGGAAGAGTCGGCCAGAAGTCCTCTTTGAGAAAAAAACACTTAGGAGCAGTGCTTTATCGGCTCAACTGATTAGCTGTTTCCACGTGGTCCCAAGTGTTGCAGAGTTTTATGTTTAGGGTTTCCAGAGCCTGCTTCATGTCCAAATACATTCCTCCTCTTCCTGGCAGTGAAAACAGATGAAACGGGAGGTAGCTGTCTGGTTGACTGCGGCAAATTGGAGTGAGTTGCTTTACTCTTACATGTATGTTGAAATAGTCAAACATACATGTTCAGAGCTTAAAATGCAATTGCAGTGTTTTTGAGGGGAGAGATTTCTTATGATTGTATGACTAAGGGTTACAAAGGACAGTGTATGTTGGCTACCCTTTAGTTTAATAGGTATGGGTATAGCATTTAAATATCTTCTATCTTCCCTGCCACCTTTCCCCATATGTTTCTCTACAGGTGCACATTGACCTGTGTAACGAATTTAAGAACCATGTCTTGAATAAGGTGTGAAATAATACACAAAATATCTAGGGGTGTATTTTTAAAAACCTTGATTTCACCTGTACCTCTCTCTGGTTAGTATTGTTCAAGAACTAATTTATGAATACACAATGGGATTTATAGATGATGTAATACACAATTGTACGCCTGAAATCTATGTAATTTTACTAACAATTGTCACCCCAATAAATTTAAAAAATAAATTATAAAAAAAAACAAAACTAATTTCTTTCCCTTGCATGTTATTCCCATCTTCCTCCCCCCAAAAAAAGAAAACCCAAACCAAACTAACCCCGCCCCCACAAACCCAAAGTATATTTTTTGGTGTTATTAGTGAATTTTGTTCTATTTTTCAAAGACCAGAGAGTACTTAAAGAACATTGCAAGCCTTATTCTCATTGACTCAAATGTGAGGTTTACCATGCTTGATTTGATCATAGTGTAATTCAACTAAGGACTAACTTAACTGAGGACTAGTTTTTGCCCAGAAATTCAAGGCTTACTTTGTATTTAAACTGAGGGCATTTAGGTGAGTCTGCTCCTGAAGTGTAGCTGTGTTTATCCTTCCGTCGGTTTTAGCTAGTGGCCAAGGCAGGCTACCTGATGTGGCCTTGTGTCTGAAAAGGTTAATCAAAAATTTTGAGTTGGTTAGACATTCTATCCACTGGGTAAGGTATTTCTGTGCTGTTTAACACACACAAATACACCCTCTCACTGACGGTTACAGTTCTGCTTTATCTTACTGGCACCTGAACTTGGGGCTTCTCTGCTTTGAAACCTAGCATGGATCCAAGGAGATGAGGAGAGCAGGAAGAGCAGAGGAAGCACTTAGCTGATCTGGCCTTACTCGGTTCCGCAAAGTCTTCTGGGAGCTAGTGGTGTCTTGGACGTCTGCTTTCCTGGAGGATGACAGCATAGTTGTTTAAGGTTAAAGTTATGCCAGCTCACGTTTATCTTCTGTTAACTTGTCGTAACTGAATGTGGTTCTGAGTTGAAGGAAATTGTGCTTGGTTTGACTGACTTTCCTTGTATAGACATTTTGTAATGGACATTTGATAATTAAGCACCAAGTTCAGTTATTCAAGAAATGGAAACCCAAGGAGAAATGAGCCTTTACATTGCAGTTAAAAGCTGATTTTCCCTGTTTTCTATGCCTTTATTATGATTTTGTATGAATTAGAGATACACATCCAGCTTAGATATACATTCTTAAAATATTGCTTTAATCAAGATGAAATTCACACAAAATTAACCATTTTAAAGTGAACAATTCAATGGCATTTACTACATCCACAGTGTTGTGCAAACAACACCCCATCTAGTTCAAAATGTTTTTATCACTCCAAAGGAAAATCTCATACCCATTAAGCAGTTACTTCCCATAGCCTATTCGCCCCAACCTCTCACACATTGTAATGACAGTACAGAGGGTGGTCCAATGAGATGTGGTGTAGTGGGGTCACCTTAATCCTTCCTGGGGGTGCAGGGGGGTGGGGAATTGAAGAAACCAGGAAGAAGTTTTAGATGAAATGGTCCTTAGAGCCATGCCTTAAAAACAATGAAAAAAATTGTTTATGATTTTATGGGTTTTTAAAACTAATTTAAAAATTAATATTACATAAGCTATATTTAAAAATTACTTTGAAAATTCTAATCATTCTTGAAACTTTGAATCAAGATTTTAATTGTCTTGAACTGTGCTATCCAATAATGTACCTACTAGCTATGTAACTATTTAAATTTATTAAAACTAAATAAAATTAAAAGTTCTGTCACACATTTCAAGTGCTCAGTAGCCCTATGTAGCTGTCTACTATGTTGGAGAGCACAGAATAGAATATTTCCATTGTTCCAGAAAGTTCTATTAGATAGTGATCTAGAAAGTTCTAATGAATTGAAAACTTCATTGTTTTTAATTTTTATAATTAGTTCGTAAGTTTTTTGCCTCTTTAATCAAGGTGCATGGTGAAATGTGATATTGGACAGCTGAAATATTGGCTGTGTACTGAATTCCTCTAGTGGAGTATTTGTTAAATTATTGTTATTAAGATATCCAAAATAAGGCTTCTTGAGAAAGCAAGTAGAAAGCTTCTTGGGAAATGGAAAGCTTAATAGAGTTTTGTTTTTTGAGCTTGTTATTTAGTACCTAAAACAAAAAGATTGTACTGAATAAATGTAGGACTTAAAAAATCAACAATATGAAGGGTCAGCTTTGTCATGAAAGATTAGGATTTTTAAAACAGCCTTATTTAGGTATAATTGGCATAAAATAAACTGTACATATTTAAAGGGTACGCGTATAGCCTGTTTGAAGTCCCATTATTTATGATGCCCTGTTCAATCTTTCGTTTCATTTTGGATAGTTTCTATTGCTGTAGCTTTAAGTTTACTAATTTTTTTTTCCTAACAAAGGTCCTTTATTTGCAATGGTCCCCGTGGCCTAATTATTTTCCTTTTCGTTAGAACAATTTTCAGACATAAAAGTAGAGAACCTTCCGTATAGAGCACGCACGCGCACGCACACGCAGACACGCACGGGCACGCACACGCCCCAGGGCACGCACACCCCCCCCCCCGGGACACATACTGGCCCCGACGCTAGGGGCGCACGCCTGCGCATACCCACCGCCTCCAGAGCCACGAGGGCTGGCCCACGCACACGCTAATCCCAAGGCCAAGTGAACGCGTACGTGCTTATCCACACTAACCCCACCACCACATGCCCGCACATCTACCACCCGCATTTTTCCTTGTTTCCTCCGAGTGTTGCGCAAGTGGTTCAGGGGCGTGGCCCCAGGTTTGACCTTGCGCTTGCCCACTCGCAGGAATCTTAGCTCATTTCTGCCCATCCTGTTCCTGCTGGTCACGTAGGCACTTGCTTTAACGGGGAGGGGTGGGGAGGTGGGGGGGGGTGGGGGTGGGGCTGGGGGGTGTAACCCATAATGCCTCGCTGCAAAACAAAAAGGTTACTAATCTTTTTGTTTTGTTTTTTATTTTTCATTTTTTTTCACGTCAGACGGGTAATGTGCCGATGTCATAACAAGGTTTGTGGGAGGCACATCTCACGCAAGAGCGTGTAACCCAATCATCACACTTATGAACTACAAAAGGATCTACTAATTTTTTTTTTTGCAGTGACTACAATCCCATCCAGTATATTTTTGTCTCAGACGTTACAGGTTTCCTATCTAGAAGTTTGATTTGGGTGTTTTTTTTTTTTTTTTTTAATCATTTCCCTGCTTAGCATAATCTTTCATCTAATTTCTTAAGCACATTGAAGTACAGTTATAATTGTTTTAATGCCCTTGTCTACTAATTCTATCGTCTGTGTCATTTCTGGGTTGGTTTCAATTGATTTTTCTCCTTATCATGGGTTGTTTTTTCCTGCTTCTTTGCTTGTCTGGTAATTTTCGTTTGGATGCTAGATACTACGAATTTTACTTTGATGGGTACTGGATATATTTGTATTCCTGTAAATATTTTTTAGCTTTGTTCTAGAACATGGTTAAGTTCTTTAGAAGTAGTTTTTAAATTTCTGATCGTTTAAGCTTTGTTAGGTGGCATCAGAGCAGCATTTAGTCTAGGGCTAATTATTTCTTACTACAGAACCAAAATCCTTGTGAGTACTCAGTAGTCCATGAATTCTGAGGTTTTCTACTCCGGGCTGTTGTTGGCAACAGGCAATCTTCTTGGCGCTGCGTGAGCCTTGTGGGTTGTTCTCTTTTATTCTTTGGGTGGTTATTTATCCAGAAACCTTCAGTATTTTCTTCACAGGCATGTTCTGCTCAGTACTATGCTGAATACTCAAGGGGAACCCCTTATAGATCTCTGGAGTTCTCACTGTATGCAGCTCTTTCTTTTCTGATATTCTGCCGTACAAAGCGGCCGGCCGTAGCTTCCCTGGAGTCCGCTCATCTGCTCAACTCAGGGAGTCTGCCTGACTTTTCCTGGTTTCCTCTTCCCCACGCTACCTGCTGGGAATTCTCTCCAGGCAGTAAACTGGGGCAGTTGTAGGATTTGCTTCATTTGTTTTCCATCTCTCAGGGATCGCTGTACTTTGTTACTTGGTTTCCAGTGTCTTCCAAACTGTTGTTTTTCACATTGTTTGGTTTTTAGTTGTTTGAGACACTATAGGGTAAATCTGGTTCCTGTCACACCACTTTGGAAGCAAAAGTCTAGATTAAAAAAAAAAAAGGAATGCAGAGGAATTGGCTATATTTCCTTTTTGTTAGAAAACAATACGTATTTATATGTTTTCTTTTACCCTTATACATTTAGATTCTTCTTGAAGTTGTTAGGGCTTTTAAACTTTTAAATTTGGGGTTTATGTTC
The DNA here is from genome assembly GCF_036562045.2 of Rhinolophus sinicus. Classification (NCBI taxonomy): domain Eukaryota; kingdom Metazoa; phylum Chordata; class Mammalia; order Chiroptera; family Rhinolophidae; genus Rhinolophus; species Rhinolophus sinicus. The sequence goes on along the minus strand of NC_133753.1, from coordinate 2,659,319 downwards.
ATGGAAACACTCTATAAATAGAATAAAAATGCTTTTAGAAACTAGAATACCAAATTTTATATTTTTATATAATCACTATTCATTTCAGTATTTGTGATAAAGTGCTCAGATCATTGCAGTCCAATGCTTCTAGCCCAGAATTTTCAAAAGGAGGATAGTTGTTTTTTTTTTAATTCACTGTTCTTTAAAAAGTAAATTATTTAAAATTTATTACTTCTAATGAATGTATTTCCGAGAAAAGTATAATTTAGAAATATCTCATTCTTGGACTGTCCTCCACCTCCATCTTGCTGGGATGTAACAAAATGAGTATTTGTGTGTGTGTATTCCTTCAGAAGCACTTTTTATAGAATTTTTATTGTTTCCTAGTCATTTTCAGCTAGATGCCTTTCTAATTTTTGAACATCAGGCGCTTTTCATGTGCCATCTTTTGATACTCCTGAACTGAGTTAGTGTTTTATGTATCAGCTAATGAACTGTCTTTTTGAGTTTTGCTTGGTGTTCTGCTTGCTTGGCAACAAACAGGTCAGTTTCCATGGCATTGCCAGTTTTGCACACAGCATTGTTAGGGGAGCTGAGAGGGTGGGGGTGGGGATGCCGGCCTCTTCCCTGCTAAAGCAGGGTGTAAACTAGAATAGCTGAGCTCTTAGTTTTGCATATAAAGTTTCTGGATACGTTTTTAAGAAAGTTTTATTTTGGTAAAAACGTTTTAAAGCCACACTTTCTGCCTTACTAAGAGCAACTAGCAATGGCACAGTGAAAGTGTTGATACCAGTCGTTTGAAGTGTAGATTCAACCAACTTGAATGCAGTTGAGACAAAGTTAATGATAATTAGGCTTTCTAAAAGCATGCAACTTTTACCCCGTTAGACACATTCATTGGTTAATTGTGAAGGAAAAACCAATTTAAGAACATTATGAAATTGTAATTATGCTCTGGAAAAGTAAGATGAGATGTAATTAAGTGTTTTTTAGTTTTTAGCTTTTCAGGAACATAATTTCCCTTAAGACATTCTATTGTATTGCTTTCACACGTCCCACTTTTGTAAATGTTTTAGGAACTCATTATGTGAGAAAGTGGTAGATTGCTTATACTTCTGATGGTCTGAGAACACTAATTTTTCTGTTACAGGTTGTTATACAGTTTTCTTAAACATTAGTAAATTTGCTTTTTTGTTTGTAGGAAATTTAAACATATAGAAAAAAATAGAATATTAATAAGTCCTATATGTTTAGCAACTCGATTTAATAATTGTAAGATTTTTGCCCTATTTGCTTAATCAGAAAAGTTTTTTGGCTGAATTTTAGTAAATTTGCTCTTCAGTGGCATTTGTACGTTACAGAAAATAAAGCTTTATATGTATTAGACTTAATTATCTATTGGACGCTTATCATTTTCCATGGCTATAAAACGCCTAGTCTGGTACGATAAATGCCGTGTGATAGCGGTATGTCTGTGCTCTGAGGGCCTTGGGGGCCAGGTGGGCCGAGGTCAGGTGGATGAAACTGGGTGTGGAAGGCACTGCTCTCCAGAGGTGACCCTTAAGGTAGGGCTTGAAGGGCAGACGAAGGAAAAAGACTCCAGGCAGAAGGAGCCACATGTTTAATTCCTGTGGATGGGGAGGGCTTGACTTATTTGAGGAATCAGATGTAGGTGATACACTTGAAGCTTGGGGAGGGAATCAGGAAAGCCGTGGGGGTGGGGCCGTCGAGGTCTGCCGGACCTGACTACAGGGCCTTGTGTGCCAAGCGGAGGAATTGGCTGCTTTTAAATCATAGCTTTGTTAAGATATAGTTCACATACCAGAAAACTCACTCTTTTAAAATGTACACTTTGGTGGTTTTTTAGTATTCAGAATTGTGCAACCATTACCACTATCTAATTTCATTTTTATTACCCCAAAAGAAGTCTTGTACTTATTAGCAGTTATTCCCAATTTGGAATTTATTTTTAACTGTTGTTTAAATGATTTTTAACAGCCACAAAGACCCATGTGTCTGCTGTGCACAAAAATAACACACCTTCCTTAATGTTGGTATTATGACAGCAATTAATGACATTGTATGTGTTGTATGGACCGTGCATTTGAAAACCCCACTGCTCTGCTTTGGAAAATCCTTGTTCTTGCGTGAGTAACACTGGAGAGTGTCAGCCAGAGAGCGAGCGCCGTGAAAGTGATTGCTGTGCGGGAAGATCACTGTTGTGTTGAGGAAGACTTACGAGAACGGGTTCATGGGAGGTGGATCACACCACACAGTCATTCAGACACTTTAAATGAGCATCTGCTACGTGCCAGACAGTGTTTCAGGCACTAGAACATCCCAGGCTTCATGGAATTAAGTTCTGGTGAGGGGAAGTGAGGATGGATTGGAAAGCTCTTAAGTTGTTAGAATAGACAGACCTTAATGACAGATGGGATGTGGGGCACAAGAAGGCCACAGGAACTCCTGGTTTAGGGGACTTGGGTTAGGGGACTAGGTGATGGATGATGCCATTCGCTGAATAGGGGCTATAGGAATTTGAGATGAAGTGAGATCCTGCACATAATAATCCAGACGGCATTTATTGGCAGTTACCATGGGCTCTTCTCCTTCTACTCCTTTAAGTTGGGTTCTCCTCGTCTGTTTTCCGCTTGTACTTTGTTGCTTACCTCTGCTATAGCACTTCTCTAGTTTTAAGTAATTATTAGCTTTTGTGTGTTCTCCGCTGCCTGTTGAGGGTGGGAACTGCCTGTAACATTTTTGTTGCCCTGTCTACAGACCACCTATACGAGCTTGGAGAATATAATTACTTCATTGCCTCCACTGCTGCTATCTTCCTATAAGCCATCATCATCTGTAACTCGTTACTGCAGTAGCCTAGTGAGTCCTGCTTCTGTGTATAAAGATGTAAGTCAGTGTTTCTCTGCTGCCCACAATCTCATGGTGGCTACATTTCACTCGGGTGTAAAGTGAAAGACCTCACAGTGGCCTGAGAAGACCTACTCCGTCTGTTCTTGCATACTTCTCTGACTTTGTCTCCTTCGCTTCTTTCAAATCTGCTCAGATGTTACCTTCTCAGTGAGGCCTGTCTTGACCTACCCACCTATACATCTATCAGTGTATCATCTCTAAAATACAACTTAAAATCTAGCTATATACTCTGTGACTCCAACTACATGACCTTCTGGAAAAGGCAAAACTATATAAACAGTGAAAAGATCAGTGGTTGCCAGGGGTTTGGGTAGGAGGGAGGGATGAATAAGTGGAACACAGGATTTTTCGGGCAATGAAAGTACTCTGTGTGATGCCTTGATGATGGATACATGTCATTATGTGTTTGTCCCAACCCATAGACTGTACAACACCAAGAAGTGAACCCTATGGTATAGAGTGGACTTTGTGTGATTATGCGGTGTCAGTGTAGGTCACCAGTTGTAACAAATGTCCCACTCTGGTGAGGGTTGCAGATAATGGGGGAGGCTGTGTGTGTGTGGGGACGGGACAGAAGAGAAGTCTCTCTGCCTTCCTCTTGATTGGCTAGAAACCTAAAACTGCTCTAAAAAAATAAAGTCTTAAAAAAAAAACACCAAAAACTAACCAAAGGTATCACAGTTAAATAAAATTGATACTTAAATCTCCAGTCAACTATTTATTTTTATTTTTATTTTTTTGGGGGGAACAGTGTGCACTTCCAGGACTTTTTTTTTTCCCCCAAGTCAAGTCGTTGTCCTTTCAGTCTGAGTTGTGGAGGGCGCGCGGCTCAGCTCCAGGTCCAGTTGCCGTTGCTAGTTGCAGGGGGTGCAACCCACCATCCTTTGTGGGACTTGAGGAATCCAACTGGCAACCTTGTGGTTGAGAGCCCAATGGCCCATGTGGGAATCGAACCAGCAGCCTTCGGAGTTGGGAGCACGGAGCTCTAACCGCCTAAGCCACCGGGCTGGCCCAATAGGGGGTATTTTGACCATCCTATTTAAAACGTAAACCTCCTCTGCATTCCAGTCCTCCTTATCTTGCTTTACTGTTTCTGATTTTCATAGCACCTGCTAACATACTACCGTATTTTACCATGTATAATGTGCACTTTTAGGCCCAAATTTGTGAGGGAAAAATAAGGATGCGCATTATACATATGTAATACTAATTTCGTATTTATGTTTTTAATTCGTTTATTTATGCTTGTGAGTTAAAAGTGTAACTCTAGAAATCAATAGCGATATCCATATGCAAAATAATACCCTGTAATACGATCATCGATCATCGGTTTTGTTGAACTTAGGAGGAACTTGCAACAACAAAGAGTTCTTGGCCTTGTAAGATGTATAAATATTGTAAGTTTGTTACCGGTACATAAAATTTCTTGTATCTCGTATCTGTTCTTGTGTTTTTTAATTATTTGTTACATAAAATCTCTTGTACCATAATATGTTAAAAAATAAATGCTAAAATTCCTTTATAATACAAAAAATAACCTAAATGTGAACAAATAAACATTTGAATTAAAAAATGAAAACGAAAGATTTTTTCCCCCTGAAAGTTTGGGCCAAAAATGTGGGTGTGCAGTATACACGGGAGCACATTATACACAGCAAAATATGGTATAAAAGTACATATTTGTTTAATGTCTTCTAAATTATAAACCCCAGAAAGGCATGGGTCTTTGTTTACTGCTGTATCCCCAGAATCTAGAACATTGTTTAGCACACAGTTGGCTATAGTCTCTTGAATAAATAAATGAATGAAATACGAAGGTGCACTGGTAAACTGTCGCATCGCTCACTACCGTCCACAGAAAAGTAACATTTTCTTTTATTAGAATACTTGTGCTTGACATTATTAAAAACAGTGAGAAATGCTCTGGAGTTTGGGCAGTTAGAAACTCCAGAGGTGCATTTGGGAGGAGGGCTGTGAAACTGGCTCCTCTTCTGAGAATAACCCTCCTTTTGGTATCTACCACATGTTTAGTGGCTCTTTAAAATCCGAGTTCAGACTCGCAGCCCTTTCCAGCAGAAATTAAATGCTCCAGTGCGTCGAATGAGGCTGCCCCGCTGCCAGCCTAGGGATTTTGGAAGCTAGAACTTTAGATTTCCTGGCAGGATCCTCATGCCACTCTCCTTTCCCTCAGCACTCCGAGCTTCTGGCGCTATCTGCTACCAGTGCTGATCTAGTATGTGCTCTTTTTTCTTAGTAATCAGTCACCAGGAAGGCCAGGATTCCTAGGTCATCTCCTTTCCTATGGACTCTAATCTCTGAGTCTGTTCTTTTTTTTTTTTTTCCTGAGCCCAACCCGGACAGCCCCTTGAAGCCTTTACACTGAGCCTCCTGAAACTCCAGACATGTGAGCAGTCCCCTGAATCCGCGACTTCTTTTGTGAATTTCCCTTATATTCTTGAAAATTGGCTGTCTCCTGATGCCACTGTTTTCCCTGCATCCTTTTCAAGTAGTACTTGCTGTTTGCCCTGCATGCCTCATAGCATATGATTCCTCATAGCCTCATGTTTTTACTTTTCCTCAAGGAAGTATTTATTACATATTATTATCAGTGATTATATTTTATAGCAAAATTAAATTAAATGTATGTACTTTTCATAAACATAAAATGGAAATCATGGCATCTGTTAAATTTACATGCTGAGCCAAAGTCCTGGTTTTCAGAATTCTGCAGCCAAACATGATTCTGGTCCACGGCCACCCGTCTATGATTTCAAATGGGCCTAGAAGTGGGATGCCCTCCTTGTTCTTTTTTGAATTCTTCTTATTTTTATTTTTTAAGTTTATTTTTTATTTTTCAACAGTTGACACATAATATTATATTAGTCTCAGGTGTACAGCGTAGTAGTTAGACATTTATATAACTTAGAAGTGATCCCTCGATTCCTCTAGTATTCACCTGGCGCTATACATAGTTATTACCGTATTATTGACTATATTCCCTATGCTGTACTTTACATCCCCGTGACCTGTTTTGTAACAACCAATTTGTACTTCTTAATCCCTTCACCTTTTCCACCCTGTCCCCCAACCCTCCGCTCATTTAGTAACCATCAGTTTGTTCTGTATCTATGAGTCTGTTTTTGCTTTGTTTGTTCATTTATTTTGTTCTTTAGATCCCACATAAAAGTGAAACCATATGGTATTTGTCTTTCTCTGTCTTACTTCACTCAGCGTAATATCCTCCAGGTTCATCCCTGTTGTTGCCGATGGCAAGATTTCAATATTTTTATGGCTGCGTAATATTCCATGGTATATACATACCACATTTTCTTTTCGAATTAGTGTTTTGGATTTCTTCAGATAAATACGCAGAAGTGGAATTGCTGGGTCATATGATAATTCTGATTTTAATTTCTTAAGGAACTTCTCCCTATTCTTTATTGCCACTTCCATACCATTTTTCTCTCTTCCCTAAAAACACCCACTATGAATATGATGTCATCAGATTGTGCTAATCACTGCTGCTTTTTGCTGTAATCTGCCTTCACAAAGATTGCTTTGGAGGAAACCTTTATCATTATGGAGTATTCCTCTGTACTTCTAGTAATGCTTCTTGCCTTAATGTCTGCTTTGTCTATTATCAATACAGTTTCTTTTTGTTAGTGTTTGCGTAGTATCTTTTTTTCATCTTTGTGCTTTCAACCTTTCTTTATTCTGATGTTTTAGGTATATCTAAACAGGTTTTTATCCAAATTTTAAAAGGAAGTCTTTGCTTTCACCTAAGGCATTTAGTTCCGTTTACAGTTTCATTTACTGGTGTATTTATTTACTGGTATATGTGTAACTAGGTCTACGGACTCAAAGCTTTCTATTTAACTCACCTGTTCTGTGTTTCTTTTTTGTTCCTTTGACTTTTGCATGGATTTGATGTTCATTATTATTCTACCCTCTCTCTTTAGTTTGGTAGTTGTATTCTTTTTAGAAATCCTATTCTCTTAATGGTTATCCTAGAAGTTACAAGTTTTTGGTTGTATTTTCTAATTATTTTTATTGGGATAAAGTACACGTAATATAAAAATTGCCATCTTGGGGCGGCTGGATGGCTCAATTGATTAGAGTGCGCACGAGCTCTGAACAGCAGGGTTGCTGGTTTGATTCCTACATGGGCCATGGAGAGCTGTGCCCTCCACAACTAGACTGAAGGCAATGAGCTGTCATTGAGCTGTCGGTGGGTGGCCGGATGGCTCAGTTGGTTAGAGAGTGAGCTCTTAACAAGGTTGCCTGTTCAATTCCCACGTGGGATGGTGGGCTGTGCCCCTGACAACTAGATTGAAAAAATGGCAACGGGACTTGGAGCTGAACTGTGCCCTCCACAACTAGACTGAAGGACAATGACTTGACTTGAAGCTGATGGGTCCTGGAAAAAACACACTGCTACCCAATTTAAAAAAAAAATTGCCATCTTTAACCATTTTTATGTGTACAATTCAGGAATATTAAATACATTCATAGTGTTGTCCACCATCCATCCATCTCCAGAACTCTTTTCATCTTGTAACACAAACTCTGTTCCCATTAAACACTACCTGTCCATTCCCCCACTCCCCACTCTCCAGCCCCTGAAAACCACCATTCTACTTTCTACCTCTATGCTTTTGAGTATTCTAAGTACTTCATATAAGTAGAATCATACAGTATTTGTTTTTTTGTGTGTAACTGGCTTATTAACTTGGCATAATGTCCTCAAGATGCATTCATGTGTAGCCTGTGGCAGAATTTCTTTTTTAATGCTGTTTGAAGGATAGTTTTGCTGGATATAGGATTCTTGGTTGATGGTTTTTCCTTTTAGCACTTTGAGTATATTGGCCCACTGCCTTCTGGCCTCCAAAGTTTCTGATGAGAAATCTGCTTCTAATCTTACTGAGGATTCTTTTTTCCTAAACCTTTTTTTTTTTTTTTTTTTTAAGATTTTATTGGGGGAGGGGAACAGGACTTTATTGGGGAACAGTGTGTACTTCCAGGACTTCTTTTTTCCAAGTCAAGTTGTTGTCCTTTCAATCTTAGTTGTGGAGGGTGCCATTCAGCTTCAAGTTGTTGTCCTTTCAGTCTTAGTTGTGGAGGGCGCAGCTCAGTTCGAGGTCCAGTTGCTGTTGCTAGTTGCAGGGGGCACAGCCCACCATCCCTTGCGGGAGTCGAACCAGCAACCTTGTGGTTGAGAGGACAGGCTCCAACCAACTGAGCCATCCAGGAGTTCAGCAGCAGCTCAGCTCAAGGTGTCGTGTTCAATTTTAGTTGCAGGGGGCGCTGCCCACCATCCCTTGCGGGAGTCGAGGAATCGAACTGGCAACCTTGTGGTTGAGAGGACGGGTTCCAACCAACAACTGAGCCATCCGGGAGGCAGCTCAGCTTAAGGTGCCATGTTCAATCTTAGTTGCAGGGGCCAGAGCCCACCATCCCTTGTACAACTCGAGGAATTGAACTGGCAACCTTGTGGTTGAGAGCCCACTGGCCCATGTGGGAATCGAACCGGCAGCCTTCAGAATTAGGAGCACGGAGCTCTAACAGCCTGAGCCACCAGGCCGGCCCACTGAGGATTCTTTATATGTGACGAGTTATTTCTCTCGCTGCTTTCAAGATTCTTTGTCTTTGACTTTAGAAAGTTTGGTTATAGTGTATCTTGGTGTGGGTCTCTGATTCATCTTATTTGTAGTTTGTTGAGTTCCTTGAATATTTATATTCATGTCTTGCATCAAATTTGAGAAGTTTTCGGCCATTTCTTTTTTTTCCCTTAAATTTTATTGGGGAATATTGGGGAACAGTGTTTTTCCTGGGCCCATCAGCTCCAAGTCCTTGTCCTTCAATACAGTTGTGGAGGGTGCAGCTCAGCTCCAAGTCCAGTCGCCGTTTTCAATCTTAGTTGCAGGGGGCGCAGCCCACCATCCCATGCAGGAATTGAGCCGGCAACTCAGTTGAGAGCTCGTGCTCTAACCAACTGAGCCATCGGGCAGCCCCTTCGGAAGCTCAGTGGCAGCTCATGGCCTTCAATCTAGTTGTGGAGGGCGCAGCTCACTGGCCCATGTGGGAATCAAACCGACAACCCTGTTTTTCAGAGCTCACGCTCCAACCAACTGAACCATCTGGCTGCCCTCAGCCATTATTTCTTCAAATATTCTCTCTGCCCTTTTCTCTCTTCTTCTTCTGGGACACTCACAAGCCATATGTTGGTCTGTTGGATGGTGTCACAGGTCCCTTGAGCTCTGTTCAGTTTTCTCCAGTCTTTTTTCTTTCTGTTCCTCACCCTGTAATCTCCATTGTTCTGTCTTCAAATTTGCTGATTCTTTCTTCTGCCTGCTCAAATCTGCTTTTGGATCCTTCTAGTGAATAATTCGTTTTAGTTACTGCACTTTTCAGCTCCAGAATTACCCCCTGCTGAAAGCACAGGGAGTTTATTGAAATGAAAGTACACACTTGAGAGGGAAATACAGGCGAACTCAGAGATTGAGTCGCCCCGAGGAAGTCCCAACCAGGGGTGTTTATCTCCCTTAGGGACGGGAATTGAAGATGTTTTATTGATGGGGCCTGTCTGTCTCCTCCAGTAGGTGGGACCCCTCAGTTTACCACTTTTTCTTCCTCATTTGGTTTTCTGTCTCTTTATTGTTTTCATTTTGTTCATATATTACTTTTGTGACTTTCTCCACATTTTCATTTAATTCTTTCAGCATCTTTAAAACCATTGTTTTAAAGTCTTTGTCTAGTAGATCTGCCATCAGGTCTTTTAAAGGGACAGTTTTTGTTGAAATTTTCCCTTTGAATGGGCCATACATTCCTGTTTCTTTGTATATCCAGTGATATTTTTTTGTTGAAAACTGTACGTTTGAATCTAATAGTGTGATAACTCTAGAAACCAGATTCTCCCCATTCCCAGGGGTTTGCTGTTTTTGTTTTTCTGATTGTTATAGGCTGTCTCCGTGTCAAGGGTCATCCTGAGGTGTAAACTTAAGGTTTTCTCAGATCTTTTCGGAGCCTGCTCTTTTCCCTGGGCATGTGCAGTCACTGTCTAATTTTCCCCGTATATGCAGTTGGTTTTGAATGGCCTAGTGATCAGTGTCTGCCTTCCAGAAGAGAGGAAAGATAGAAATGAGGGGTGGGCGTCACTGCCGCTAGGGGGGAGAGGCTTGCTACAGTGAGGGAGGTGTAACAATAATGGCCACCCACCCCTTTTCTGCACCTCATGATCAGAAGCAGCAATCAGTGATCAGAGCACAGATCCTCAGTAGTTGGAATACAGGGTCCTTTTTGCCCACCCCAGCTCCTGCACGCTTTGTGCAGGCTGCTTCAGAAGCTCATGCGTAGCTACCTGCCTGATGAAGTGGGGGGCGGGGGTTAGAGGCGGAGGGAGGATGGTAGCGCTGAAATTGACCTCAGTTTACCATTCGAGTCTTTCTCTGGTTTAAGCCTTCAGTAGATTCCAGAGTTCCAAAATATTTATATCAGACAGATTCTATAAGTGCAGTTGTTGTCTAGTTGGGGAGACAGATTCCTGTTGCTTCGTACTCTGCTGTCTTTCTGGAATCCTCTCCCCCAGAGACTAAAATTGACATCCTTGATTTATCAGTCTAAGGTAAATGGGGTGCTTCTTTCCTCTTAAGGATGATGCAAAGACTGTAGAATGTTCTGCTCCAGTTAACCCCTGCTCCTCCCCCCGTACTCCCTTTGTGCCTTTGTTTTAAATTTTAAAGTCTTACGTACTTTAACTCCTATAAGAAACTGTTATCTTACACAATTATTTCATTTAGATTGATTCACATATTTACCCTTTTTGTTGTTCCTTAATCTATTGTATACCTTGTGAGTTTCCATCTGGGTTTATTTTTCTTCTACCTGAAGAATGCCCTTTGATATTTCTTTTAGTGTAGGCTTGCTAGTGATGAATCTGTTTGAAAATGTTTTTATTTCAGGTTCATTCGTGAAGGTTATTTTTATGTGGTATAGAATTCTTTCAACACTTAGGAAGCCAAAACACAATTAAACACTTTAGAAGTATTTAATTGTGTTTTGGCTTCCTTTCTTTTTCAGTTGATTAACTGTCGGTATAATGGTAATCTGCCCTTTTCCCCCCAGGTTTTTAAAAAACTTTTCTCTTTGTCTTTGTTTCAGCTATGTTATTGTGATGTCCGTAGGTACGAATTCTTTTTTAAGTTTATTCTGCTTAGGATTCTTAGGACTTCTTGAACCTGTGGCTTCCTGTCTTGCATTAATTTTAGAAAGTTCTCAGCCATTGTTTAGTTATTGCTTCTGTCCCATTCTTTTTCTCCTTTCTGGGATTTCAATTTCATATGTATTCTGTATCTCTGTTTCTTAGCCTCTGGTCTTTTTCCAAAATTTCATATCTCTGGGCTTTATTTGAAATATTTTATTCTGACTTGTTTTTCTCATTTTGCTCGTGTCTATCTGCTTTTAAATTCATCCATTGAGTTCTTAGTTGTATAGTCTTTTTAGTTTTGAGCTTCCATTTGGTTCTATTTTATAGTTTTTAGTTGTCTGCTAAAATTGTAAATCTTGTCTTTTATCTCCCAGAACACTGACATTGTAATTACATATCCCCCCCCTCCCCCAAGCCGTTGTTTCTCAGTCTGGTTGTGTAGGACATGGCTCCCTGGTATTATGAGCCTTGCGCTCCCCCTCGGTTGTCGGTCGGTCAGCCACTCACGGCAGCACATGGTAGCCCGTGGCAGCTCTCACGGACCTCCAGCTGCTCACAGCAGCCCAGCTCCAGGGAGAGCTGTTGTTCACAATCTTTAGCTGTAAGAGGGCGCAGCTCACTGGCCCATGTCGGAATCCAACCCGCGACCTCAGCGTTAGGAGCACGGCGCTCCAACCACCGCGCCACAGGGCCAGCTCCTTAAGTATAGTTATTTTAAATCTAGTATTTCTAATATCTTGAATGCTGTGAGTCTCTTTCTATTTTATATTTCTTCTGTCTTTTGTTTATTATTTCCTCATGTGTGTGGTCATTTTTGATTGTGTGTTTTATGTCAAACTTGCTACTTAGAAAATTGTTTATTAAAAGTTTGAGGCCAGGATAATATTTTCTTCTAGAGAGGATTGATTTCTACTGGCAGTCTGGAATCACCTTAATCCAATTGCAGATGACCGAGTTGAAATGGTTCAAAGTTAGACTGCAGTTCTTTTGAGTGTCTATGTAATTCAGTTCCATTCTTACCTTCTAGGGCATAGCCTGTTGGAGTCCGAACCGAAAGAAATGGGCATTCACTGACTGCTGTCCTTTTCCCTCTCCTCCATGGCAGTAGTTGGAGTCCACTGTCCATTACTCTAACTCTAAGAGCCTGTCAGATGCATTACTCAGTCTCTCAGCCTCTTAATGGCCTCCTCTGGAATTGGCAAAAACTCTTGGGGGAAAGTGACCCCAATAGCTGGACTTGCCTTCCTAAGCCTCAGTCTCTCCTGCATTCTAGCCCTTATGTTGTTAGTTCACTGATTGTTTCAAGCACGTTTTTAATATTCAGCTTTTCTCATCGTCCTCAGTGGGAGGGGTCTGAGTTACTTAGTCTATTACTTGAACAGAAGTGTCTTCTCTCTTTTGTCACTTAGTACAGCACAGTGTCTGTAGGCTTTTGTGATTTTAGTATCTCTTAAGATAATTCATCCAGAGCAGCTGTGAATGGCAGACAGTCCCACAACAGTGACGCTGATTCTTCAAGTACCGTGGCTTCTTCAGTTCTTGACCTCTCTCCCTGGCACCTGTTCCCTCCTCTGCCTTGACCACCCATGCCCTTGAGTGACCAGTATCTGAAACTCCTCTGTCATTTCAGTTTCAACCTTAGTACTCTTACTGCCTCTTCCTGATCGGTTTAGCTCACACCTTCTAATATCCCATTTCCTGCTGTCTTCAACCCCATCGTGACTTTCAGTTCAGTGGCCCTGCCACTTTTTCCCCTGGTCACGCTCATGTCTTCGTTCACTTTAAATTCCATAGTGAATCATGATAATACATCCTCTACTCCGATTCCCTGTTTTCCTCTCATTTCAATTTCATCTACAATCGTGAATAAGCCACAGCCTGCGTCTTAGCCTGGATTCCCCAGAGAAGACAGCATAAGACAAACCTTATATGCTAATACTTGAAGTTAGAGTGAGAGGGGGAAAAAGAAAGTGAGGCAGAGAGGAGAGAAACAAATACAAAGTGGTATGTTACCAAGCTGGCACAGCCTCTCAAGAACCTTAGCAGGATGCGCGGTGATGCTGGAAACCCCTGGATAATCATGGCACTTCTCAGAGCACTCTCAGGTGGGCAGGTATGTGCAGAGGACAGCTGACAAATTGATGTGTTGGCTCCTTCCCACCTCCTATCTCTTACTGGTCAAAGTTGCCCCATGGAGTCTTAACTATTCTGTGCTTTCGGTTTTGTTACTTGGCCTCTCCAGGCAGCTGCTGGAGAAGCAGCTGAATTTGGGCATTGGAGCTCCTGTGGCTTCTGCCACAGTAGGCACAAAGGAGGCCACCAAAGACCAGCCCTTCCCCTGGGGGAGGCAGAGACAGCTGGTGGTATTAGGAGAGGAGACACGTGTAGTGGGCTGGGGCTTTGGCAGGCCTGGTCGGGCTGCTCCCGCTGGGAAGTAGCCCAGCAGGCAGGTCGGAGTGGATTTGGGGGAGGTGCGTGACTGCAGCCAGCCTTTTGCTTACGCTCCACCTGTATTTGTAATGCTGAACGTGGCGGGAGAATCATACCCACTAGTCTCACTTTAAAGTCACGATCCCCAAAATCCGGTAGGCCCTTTACATGTTACATCCCATTTGACTACTGCAGTTACTCACCTCTACAGCATTTAAGTGTCTCACTTTAAACCTTCCGTTCTTCTTTCTCCATCCTACCTTTATTTTCCTGGGAAAAGGATTGAAGCAACTGGAAGGAAACTTCCACAGGCTTCCACTGTCATATGTGCCACCGTCTCCCCTCTGTGCCTAACCTGCTCCTTTGCCTCACCTGTAACCATTAATGCTCCTGGCGGAGGCCAGGTCCTCTGCGTGGGCACTGGACCCTGTTGCATTCTCGCTAAATGGAGACATTACTCTCTCATCCTTTATTTGCATCCTCAGTTTTTTCCCCTCTGATGTAGTCTCAACAGTGTATAAACAGGCTGTTATTTCTCCCTTATTAACAAAAAATTCCTCTTGCTAATTGTTTAGATTCTGTTTTCCATTATATTCTTTTCTCCTGTTCTCTCTTGAATACATTCCACTCAAACTTCACCTCCAGAATTTCTCATAACATCACTAGTGACCTCCACATTGCTAAGTCTAGTTAGCTTGCAGTGCTTATCTAATTTGACTTATTACCCCAAGGGACCCAGTAGATCACTCCTCTTTGAAACCTGGTTAGTCAGGGTTTCCAGAGAAACAGAACCAATAGGATGTCTATGTCTGTCTGTCTGATACACTCGTACACAGAGGGTGCCAAAAAAATGTACACACCTTTTAAGAAAGGAAAAAACGGTGTTAAAATTGTAATACTCAATATATGCAAATAATAAAAGATGAATACAAGTCACATTTGACTTACACAATTATAAGAGGTGCTGAAAGTGGTTACCATCAGTGTAATTTTAACACAGTTTTTTCTTTTCTTAAAATGTGTATACTTTTTTTGGGCACCCTCTGCATATTATAAGGAGAATTGAGAAGTTCCAAGATCTGTAGTCAGTAATCTAGAGATGCAGGAGAGGCGATGGTGTAGGTTGTAGTCCAAGTCCAAAGGCCTAAGAACAAGGAGATCCATTGTTCCAACTCAAGTGGGTGGACCAGAAAAGTCCCCCCTTACTCAGCCTTTTGCTCATTTCAGACCTTCAGCTGATTAGATGAGGCCCACCCGTGTTATGGAGGGCTAGCTATTCAGTCTGCCAGTTCAGATGTTAATCTCGTTTGACACTGCCTGCACAGATGCAGTCAGAATAATATTTGACCAATGTCTGGGCACCCTATGGCCTGGTCAAGTTGACACATGAAATTAACTGTCGCAAAACCCTTTCTTCCTGTGATATCCAGAACAAGATGCCAGTTTTGTCCCTCTAAGATCTGGTCTCTGTCACCCCTCACCTCAACTCCAACTACTCCCCTTTTTCTCCACTCCAGTCATAGGGGCCAACTTGCTGTCTTAGGGTCTTTGCCCTCATTTTTCTTCTGCCTGAAGTGCTTTTGCTTTGCTCCTCTGCCTCCCCCTTTACCCTTAATCCATAGGGCTCGTGACCTGTTTCTTCCTCGGCAGTGTTCTCAGGCTTTTCCTGGTCAGTCTATCTAAAAATTTCAGCTGCATCCCTGCTGCTTCCTGTTCCCCTTCCTTGCTTTATTTTTTGTCTCATTCACTCTTATCATGATCCAACATCCTTATTTATCTTGTTGTCTCACTCCACTAGAAGGTAAGCTGTGTGAGGGGAGGGCTTTTAATCTTGTAGTCTTTTACACCCCAACTCCTAGAACAGTGCCTGCTGCCAGTTTGCCTCTCAGTAGGAATAACTTTCTGATTGTTTAAAACCATGGACAGAAACTCTTCCCAAGAAGTTTACAAAACATAGGTTTCTGCCTGCAGTTCTCAGCAACGAAGATGTTTATTGGCTTATAGATGCCTTTTGAGTCTAACTATGGATGAGCTGATGTAATTCCTCAGGCACCTTGCCAGCCACCTCACCTCTCTCTGTGTGTGTGTGCGTGCGTGCGTGTGCATGCGTGCAAGAACCAGCACTGTGCTGAAGAGCTTTTCAGAGGTGATATTATTTAATCCTCATGCTAACAATCCTCCCCATCGCACAGACGATGAAACAGATTGAGGGAGCTTAACCAAGTGGCAGAACCGAACTTGGAGTGACTTGATCCGGATCCTGTATTGACTATTTTTACATTGTATGCCGCCTCCTGGATACAGAGATGTCATCTTGTTTTGTGTCATGCAGGAACTTAGGAATCTCAGGCAGGCTGTTTAACTTTTTTCAGCCATAATAGTGTGAAATATGTAAAGTATACACTCAAAGAAAGCAACCACTCAAAGTTAAGAACCCTCTCTAAGACCAGTGCAAAAACAGCTAAACCTCAAGCCTTTCTCAGCGTTAGCCTCCCAGGCCTTCCTTGGGCCAGTCCCCGTTAGGTTCTTGGATCTGAGGGACATTCCTTGTCCAGATGACAGGGTGGTGGTGACTGCCATTACACAGGATCTGTCCCTTTTGGCTCAAGGTAGCAGTCAGCTCCACCCCCTCGAGTATTCCATGAAGAATTACAGGAGTCCCCTTGACTCTCACAGGAAAGTGTAACAAGCCACTCAGGTTTTATGGCTTCAAATAATAACTCTTCTGTCATGTTTCTTGCTCGGCTGGAGAGCTGTTCTGGGCTTCCTTGGAGCTCGTGTGGTTGGTGTCTCGGGGGCTGGGATAGTGGCATCTGGTGGCTTCATTGAGATGCTGGGATAGCTGGACGTCTTTTCTTCTCCGTGTAGTCTCAGGGGTCTCCAGCGGAGTGGTCCATTTGTTCCAGTGGCTGAGGGCTCCCCAAAGCAAGCATTCCAAGAAGGAGGAAGCAGAAAGTGCTGGTCCTTTGAAAGTGCAAAGCCAGAAATGGCACATTGTCACTTCAGCCACATTGGTTAACGTGAGTCACGGACCAGCCCACGTGTGTTTTGAAAGCTGACAACATGGTGTGGGAGGTGGCTCGTGGTCGACTCGTCCAGACAACTTTTGAGAGTGAACGGGGCCTATTAAAAATTATGCCAGCTTGACACGTGTAAACTGGAACGCTCTGCGACTGACGTGGACACATGGTCATCACCGTCATACTGTGCCCTGGAGGAAGCAAGAAATAGGGATTACCTTACATCTTTCCTTGCGAAGCTCCCAGTGTGAAAATGTGGCTGTGTAAGGATGGTCTCATGTCTTAAATTGAACATGACTTCTATACACAACTCAACAACCCGGAGTGCTCAGGGACTACAGAAGGAGTCACTTGTGTTAACAGCGGAGGGAAAACTGGCGTGGAGCTTACCCAGAGGATTCGTGTGTTGATCTCCAGTGCAGAGTTTTCCTGAGGTGTTTTTCAAGATTGATTTTGACTCTGTGCCAGTTTCACCTTCCATGATAACTTGGAACCTAATCTCTTCCTATGTGCAGCTCCATTTTGCAGTTAATCAGATGACCTCAAAGGTCTCTTCCAGCCCTGAAGTTGTCTTCTAATCCTAAAGAAAGTTGGTACAGGTACCCCCAAGACAACTGGAGAGCTGTCATAAGGGCTGTCACAGTTCCCATGTGATCTGGGGCCAGGTGGGATCCAGAAAACTCTATGGG